>NC_091062.1:96022041-96347268 GCF_000393655.2 Nicotiana sylvestris | reverse complement strand
ATGTTTTGAGGGGAAAACTTGGGCCTTTTGTGTCTCAAAGTGGTCATTTCTCAAAAGTTGAATCTGTTCTTTGATGGAAATCGTCTCCTTTTGTTGTTGTTGGACGAATTGGAAAAGTGAAGTTCCTGGCGGACAAATCTCATATTGTAAATTGGCCAGTCTTAGTTCCAAGGCTTTGATTAGTCCTGCATGGTGAGACGATGTTTGCTCCATCTTTTTCTCAATTGTTTCCACTTTGCTCATCAGTTTGTTTTGTGTATGGGCCACGTTCTTTATGGTATTACCTATGTTGTTCAGTACTTTGTTTTGGCAGATGGAGTTTTCTAATTGCCATTTCATTGTTTCTTCGATGTCACTCGTTGGGGGTTTTTCTCCAGTAGGTAGCACTATGTTTTTCTTGGGAATTTTTGGAGCATGGCTTAAACCATCCTTTTCAAAAGGTTGAAGTGAAGAAAAATCTTGGGTATGACTGGAGCTTGAAGGACTTAGCATGAATTTCTGTGGTTGTGTGGGATTTGTGGTTTTTTGATTTGGTGAAGTTTTAGGTTTAGGTGGCTTTTTGGATTCTGGGGTATGAGCTGATGGTGATTTGGGTTTGGGTGTGGTTTCACTCTCCTCCCAACTTGTAGTGAATTTTTCTGGTAATTTTGACCATTCTTGGGATTTGTAACTGACAAGAAATTCATATTTACCTGGACGGCTTAATGAGCCAATTGAAGGATCTTTATTTTCATATTTGGCTCGAAATTGTTTTTCAGTGGCTTTCCCTTTTTTCTTGGATTTTGGTTTGGTTTCATTGAGGCCTAACCTTTTCCAATGACGATGGTGTTCATAATATTCTCCAATTCGATCTTCCAAATAGTATTGGCAGTTGCAACCAAGATCCTAAGGGCAGTGTCCCATAAAGGGGCATTTGAACCACCAAACCCTTTTTCCTTCTTTCTCAAAATTTTGACACCAGTCATGTTCTTCCATGATGCTTTGTTTATTCCAAAAGAACACTCCGCCAGGTTCAGGATATGTATCTCTTGTATCTTTTGGTTGAATCATTTGGCAAGCGAAGATGGTTTTATTGGGCTTTTTGAGATGGGAATGGTCAAAGCTTAACGGTTTTGTCATTTCTTTTGGTAAAAGTTGGTTCACCAGATTGTAGTGATTCTTCTGGTTCACTTAACTTTTCATAATTTGTGATCCAGGAATCAGGAAGAATTTTGACAAGCTCATCTATGGAAATTTGTCTGGGCATTTGGGTGCACATGGTGTTTTCTTTGGTTGTATCAATATTTAATGGTAAAGCATTTTATCCTCAGGGAAGGCAAAGATCCATGGCATGATTTTGGACTATCCACGCCATTTGGTGATGACGAGTGGCTTGGAAGGAATCTTTGTCTTGAGGGGCTCCTTGAATTTGGACTTGGATTTTTAGTGCTTAGGTTAAGTATGGATCATAAAGGGACATGTTGTAATTTGGAAAGATATTTATGAAGATAGTCCCAGCTTTCAGGGTAACTTCTACAGTACCCAAATTTGCATATTGGTACTCCAAGTATCTTGTATCTAGAAGAGAAAGTCGTGCAACGACAGGTTGACCTTTTCTTCTGTGATATGTTAAAGCGATTCGGATAGCACCAAAATGGATATGGGTAAAACCATGATCTCTCCATTGCTTGGGAAAATCATCTGGGATTTGAATGGTGAAAAATTGTTCCTCTCGAGTGGCAAGAATAGGATGCTGGTCAAGTTTTGAGGCAACAACATATTCTTTGACTCCTTTTGGTCTATGTTGGACTAAGGAACGAATTTGGGTCCATGGTGCAAACGATATTTTGGCAAAGGCTGCGTAAGGGTATATGAGAGGTAGTTCAGTGGAGGATACTTTTTGTTCGTTGGGTAGGATATCTACTTCATAGAGGTAATCACATTTTTTGGACAAGGTTTTATATAGAGTAGGGGATATATTCATTTTTGCAAGGGACGAGGATGATGGAAATGACTCAGACATATTTAGTAAATTGTTCCTTCCTCCGAAAGGATGGGCTAGCTCTGATACCACAGTATAGAGAACAGAGCAAGAGACTCCAAGAAAGTAAACTAAATCATACATACGAAAGTTTCCCTACAAAGGGGATGACTTCAACAACACATAAGGGATGGTTTGCCAAGCTACACAACTCAAAAAACTTTTGTACTATAACCAATGTTAGCTGTTTATAATGCAGAAAACTTTCGTACTACAATAAGCTAACTTTCAAAAAGTATTCTTACTCTATTTTCATACATGGATGAGCCTTTCTATCCATTCGAAAGAAAGAACAAGAGGGAAATTTAGAAAGCACTCATATGTAGTATATCACAAAAGATTTACAAAGGTTATAGGATGATCCTCCAACTACTACAAGGCCTCCTTTAAATAGGACTATGAGGTTATTACAAGACAAACGTTTATGATAAAATAAATCTATCTTACATGGCAAACTTATCTACAAGTGGGTCCCTCTTGGCATGTGAAGGACTTTAGGTAAAATAACTAAAATGTTATTGAAAATATGTGAAAGGGGTGAAATATACATGCTGTAGCATGTAAAAGTATGAGGGAGCATGTGACTAAGCTTGTGGAAACATGTGGAAGCATGTGAAAACAAGTGGAAGTGGGGCCTGGATAGTATGGAAATATGTGGAAATTTTTCTTGGCATGGTTAGATGATTTTTGAGGATTTTTTGGTAGGTAATGTAGGATTATGGTGGGATTAGCAGGGATTTAGATAATTGTCCTTCATTGATTCTAGGGTTGTCTTCTAGGCATCTTTTCAAAGACCTTGTGTAGTAATGCATGGAACTTGACGGTCCCTCACCGCTGTGTTCTTTCTCCTTTGGATTAAGAGATGAAATCCACTACTTTAATCTAGAAATGTCGTGAGTGATCTTTTGTCGGATGACTTCCTATGGGGTTTGTTATTCTTTTACTGCTTCCCTGGACTCTTTCCCAGTGAGGATGAGTGTTGGTATAATTCCAGCTTGCCAATCTTTTGGCCATATCTCTCTAGGGATGCACCTATTTTGCTGGAAAAGGATTCTTTGTGCCTCACTATATTCTTCTTCCATAGATAAAATGGACACAGGAAATTTCCACCAGAATGATGCTTCTGCTTGTGCCTGGACTTCTCCATTAATAATCTTCACTAGCCTATGGAACATGAAAACCTTAGCTATGTAGGAATCGCTGAAATATTTCATCCAATATCTTCTAGGCTTGAACCGCAGTAAAAATACGTTAAGAGCTGGTGCATAGTTATCAAAATCCTTGAAGACGTTGCATTTGAATTCCATGAAAACATAATACTGATGGCATAGGTACTAGAAAAACCATAATAGTTCTTGTGGAAAATCCTTGGCTTGAGCTATGAATATATGTCAGAACGGATATTCTGTATTGACTCCATAAGGCTTAATAATGGATCCTCCATATTGTTAGAAAACTTGGAGCTCATAATAAGTTCTTCTTTCCATTAAAATTGATGGATCAAAGGGATCCATAAGGTTAAACAACTTTGGCGGATGATCTGTTGGTTTCAATAAGCTTGTTCTTGGTACATTTGAAAACATCAAGATGTGGCTAATTAGCTTTTGTCTTGAATTCAGTTTTGCGGGGGAAAATCTTTTTGATAATTCTTTCAGTCGAGACAGAAAATTTGCGAGATTATTATCCTTTCCTTTTAGGTGCTTGACTTGAAACTTGTACGGAAGCTGAGGATAGGGAATAATTTTGCATTTATCTGGATCATTATTTGGATGGGCTTCATATCCATTCCTATCATAAATTCTATATTTATCAAGAAAAAGTTAAATTTTTTTATTCCATTCTTTACTGCAAGAATTTCCTTGAATGTGGAGTGATAATGCTGCTCAGCATCTTTGAACGTTCCACTGACATATCCACATATTTTCCTCTGGCCATCTTTTTCTTCAAATTGAACAACACTCCAATATTCATTGTTGGCATCAGTTTGCAGTATCTTTTTTCGGTCGATGTAAACTAAAGAGGTATGGAGAATGGGTTGGAATATTTTTATCATGGCTTTTTGGAACAAGGAGGGTGCAGTTTTCAACCAGAAGGGCATCGCTTTCCATTGGAAGTGATGATCGGGGATGCAAAATCCTATTTTGGGTCTTTCTTCAGGGTGGATTCCCAATTGCCAAAATCCAAATTTTAAATCAAACTTGGAAATATATTTGGCCTTGGCTAAGTGGGAGAAAAGAGTGAGTTTATTTGGAATGGGGAATTTATCATCTTGGAGAAAATTGTTAAGTGGCTTGTAGTTAATGACTAACCTATGTTTTTCTCTTGTTTGCTCAGCTCTTTTGTTGACATAAAATGCTTCGCATGCCCATGGTGAATCCAATGGCTCTATTAGATCAAATTTCAAAAGTTCTTCGCATTCTTTCTTTACAAGCTGAAGATGATCTAGATTCATGCCTGAATGACTGGCTTTTTTTTGGATTGATGTTTTCATTTTTCTTGAAAGGGAGCTTGATCAAAAACTCTTTGTTTTTTCTTAACGGGCTTTTCCTTTTCTTCATGAAATCCTTGGTGATTCAGCACATGAATGTTCAATGAGAGTTTGCTCAATCTCTCTGATTTGTTCGTCCTTGGTGATTTGGAATAGCCTTGGAATCTCAGAATAAGGTTTGAACTGCTTTTTTAAAGCTATTGTGTTAGCCTTGATCTGGAGTTGATCCTTAAGTTGTCTGTAAATGTCGAATCCAACAATAAGATCTTTTCCTGGTACATCAGATCCTATCAGTTTGGTTCTGTACTCCAGTCCTGGAAAGAACTCAATTGTGACTGGATGTTTTATGATGACGGTGGTAATCAGGATTCGATTTGATGTAGTGTTAAAATCATTAAAGTGCGTCACCCATTTATCTTCAAAGAGAACAGCATGATTTATGAGTGATGAAGCAGCTCCGGTGTCAATGAAAGCAATAACTCGAGTTGGTTTATTCTATTTGGATGAATAGACCTTGAGTTCTACTTAAGGAACGACTACGAGAGCGTTGATCTCCTCTCGGGCTTCGATCACTGGTTCTGAAATTGATAGTGATCATTGCCTTGATCTTCATAGACATCAAGAGAGAATAATGTTTCTTCATTAGGTTCATCATCCACAGAGAATATGGATTCAAGGTCCTCATCTTTTCCGAGATGTATGCTAGTGTAATCTTCAATCTCTTCAATGAGTTTGACATACCTTCTCGACTGGGGATAGATTTAGCAAAATGTCCAATCTTGTGGCAAATAAAACATTTGTTTTCCTTGTGAAAATTTCCTGCCTTCTACTTCTGAAATATTTTGTGCATCTCTTGGACCTTGATTTCCCGTCTGGAATTCTTGGCCATCTGAACCTCTTGAATTCTCTCTGTCACCTAAATGTGTGGCAGCAACATCCTGATCCGGTGATTAGATCAAATTTGCAGCATGCTTTGTCAAGCGCTGGATTGTGTTGGATAATTTGCTTTAAGGCAGAGCGCTTCGTACAAATGTCATCCAATAAGAAAAAAATAGCTTGCCTGATGTAACAAATTTGTGGGATTGTTAATTACTGAAACTTTTCTTCAATGATGGTCATGGTTCGTCTTGCCAACAACTTTAGAAGGGAAGAGACAAAGGCTTGCTTTAGATTGATGTCTCCACCGATCTCGAAGTATATCTTCGCCATTTTTTAAAAATGCTTGTCAATGTCATATCTGTTGAATGACACACACTTCATCTCGAAGAGTTGTCTCCGCAAAAAACTTCATGTAGGATCCTGATGTTGAAGGCAAAATCTTGGGAAGTAAGAAAAGTATTTTTGTCTTGAATTCCAGGTGAATTCCACCAATATCTGAGGATTCCTAAGAACCGTGAAGTGAGTTCTGACAGGATGATATACTTTTCTCGTTCCACCAAATTTTTGGTCACTATCGAAGTATAGATGTCTTGGATCCTTTGAGGCCATCTTGAAACCTTGACGTCGTCTAAGGTGAAAATGTGGAAGCCAGTTCCAAATGGTTTTGACGCCATGAGCTCATATCTTCTTTCTGGGAATGGCTTATTTGTCATGCCTTCTTGTTCCTCATCTACTTTGGATACTTCTGGGTCTTTTGGATGGTTTACAAATATTGGGTTATTCAGAGCTATCTTCCATTGTTGTTCCATTGAAGGATCTTTATTTTCATATTTGGCTCGAAATTGTTTTTCAGTGGTTTTCCCTTTTTTCTTGGATTTTGGTTTGGTTTCATTGAGGCCGAACCTTTTCCATTGATGCTGGTTGTGTTCATCATATTCTCCAATTGGATCTTCCAAACATTCTTGGCAGTCGCAACCAAGATCCCAAGGGCAGTGTCCCGTAAAGGGACATTTGAACCACCAAACCCTTTTTCCTTATTTGTCAAAATTTTGACACCAGTCATGTTCTTCTATGATGCTTTGTATATTCCAAAAGAACTCTCCTCCATGTTCAGGGTATGTATCTATTGTATCTTTGGGTTGAATAATTTGGCAACAGAAGATGGTTTTATTGGGCTTTTTGAGATGAGAATGGTCCAAGCTTATGGAAACGGTTTTGTCATTTCTTTTGGTAAAAGTTGGTTCACCAGATTGCAGAGATTCTTCTGGTTCCCTTAACTTTTCATAATTTATGATCCAGGAATCAGGAACAATTTTGACAACCTCATCTCTTCAAATTTGTCTGGTTATTTGGGTGCACATGGTGTTTCCTTTGGTAGCATCAATTTTAAAGAGTAAAGCATTTTCTCCTCCGGGAAGCCAAAGATCCATGGCATGATTTTGGACTCTCCACGCCATTTGTTGATGAAGAGTGGCTTGGATAGAATCTTTGTGTCACAACCCAAACCTATGGGCCACGATGGGCACCCGGTACCTTACTCAACCGAGTACCAACGTAACGTATCTTTCTTATTACATCATCATATACATGTCACATACAGGCCTAATAGGCCAACATGATCCTTTATAAATTCAAAACATAGGCCGACAAGGCCGTACAATCTTTCACGTATACGACATATGTCTGCATGCCTCTAAGAGTACATAAATGTCATAAAGGTCGGGACAGAGTCCCGCCATACCAAAGGATACACGTCTAAATCATACTAATCAAACACGCAACTCCGAAGCAAATGGAGCACAACAACATCTCCTGCTAAGCTGATAACCTACTTGGAGGGATCTCGACCCGTCTATCTGGACCTGCGGGCATGAAACGCAACGCCCCCAGGTAAAAAGGGACGTCAATATGAATAATGTACTGAGTATGTAAGGCACATAAATAAGTACATAACAGACATGGAGGAAATATAGAGTAAATGACTCCACCTATAAGTATGAATAACTTTTGTAAATCATGAAACAATTATAGTATCATGCGCATGTGTATTAATGTCATGGCGTGCATAAGTACATGTTTAATAACATCATCAGCCTCTGAGGGCATCCCATCATATCATCTTGGCCATTGTGGGCAAAAGTATCAATATATACCAACTAATCAGGTGGTGGTGCATATATAACGCCATAACCTCTTCCCATATCCCATATACATATACATAAATATGTACGCGTATATAACGTCGTTTGAATAATATTTTAGCCACTGTGGGCAACATTATCATCATATACCAGGTGATCAGGTGGTGGTGCATATATAACGTCGTAACCTTTTCCCATATCCCATATACATATATTTACATATATATGCGTATATAACGCCGTCTGGTCATATGTCAATGCACATGTATAAATATGTAAAATGCATGAAAAATACATATTAATCTCAATATTTCCTTCTGGATTAACTTTTCCAATTGCGTATTATTCTGAGATCGATGAACAGAAAATAATAATAATTTTTATGGGGAATCAAAAATATAGACACCCCTAATAATTCCATGAATAGAGTAATTTTTGAAAACTGTATATTTGCTAGTTTGTTTCAATATAATTTGGACCATGCCAAAAGAAAGAAGGGATGACCTTAAAATACCGTCCCTGAAATTATTTGAACGAATCTACTTTTGCGAAATTTACACATGAAATTTGGCTTTGGATTTTTATTGAAATTTTGGACGAATTGCTTATGTTCTTGCTTTAAAACTGGAGGAACGAAATTGGTTTTTGGCGTTTGAATTTTTGGACAGGTTTGGACTCTGATCTTTTACATTTTACAAAGACAATATGTCTTTGAAATTAAGCCAAGAATAAGACTTGGACTTATCCAAAAGGAACCTAATATACTATGTTAAACATGGCTCATTCTTATGAGTCATTAATGACTTTACACGTTCATTAACATGATGCTCATATGACTTTGAGTGAATGGTGGCATACTATCACGTGGGGAGTAGGGGTGGGATATTTAATAAATTATTTTTCCACTTATTAGTTAACAGGGTAATGTTCTGTCATCCGGTAATTAATTAATTACCCGCATAATTTAAAAATTATCCCAATTATTTAAAATTCTATTTATTTTTAAAATACTTTATATATACTTTATATATTATACTACCGTGGTCATATGGTATCTTGCATGGTACTAGTTCATAATTACTGGGTATTATCGCTCGACCCGTATTTTATTCCAAATTGACCACTTTCAACAAAACTCGTTTTCTTTAATCTGTGTACCCTCTTATTCTTCATAACACTTATTTATTGTTTGCTATAAATAGCGTAAGTACGTTAACGTCAAGATGATCTCATCCCCAAGTCTTACATCGTTTAACTGAAAACAAAATTTTAACGTACAATACTTCATGGTGCAACATCGTCGTAACTTAATACTGCGAAACATGGCATCACCGTAATGTAATACTGCGTGATGTGACATCTTACTTCCGGGTTCTCATTAAATTATTATGGCTTATTTTTATATACAAAAATATGGGGTGTAACATCATTCCCCTCTTTGGAACATTCGTCCTCGAATGTTGACTGATGCACTTATCGTTCTTATATCCCGTAACTCTTGCAAATACTTTAGTAGTCCTCTTTCCATCTAGGCAACTGTTCTGTGAATAAGTCCAAAGGACAGGGTATCCCCCCCCCCCCTTAGGCCTCTTTCCCACGCCATGACTTGTGATCAAATTCCTTCCAATCTCATAACTGTTTCTATCTCCCATCATGCAGCTTCTACGATACTGACCTTGTAAGTGTGCTTATGCGACTCTCCTCTCCTTTTTCCTCCAGCTTTTAGCCAATCCTGAAGTTCTTCGCTTTTTTTTTTGTCGAACTTACGAATATTGCTATATCTTATTTTATAGACGTGGTTATCCATTCGTATGGCTTTACTGCATCTACATAGGTCATACTATACCATAACTCTTACCTTGACTTCTCGTTACTGAGGTCTGCTACCAAATCCCAGGCTACTCTCATTACTTATCCTATACGTATAAATCTATGTCCTCTAATGCTTCCATATTACTGTTTATCTTAAGAATGACGGCCTAATCTCTTCTCATACTTTATATCTTTTATCCATCCATTGTTGATTCACCTCAATTTTGATCCATAATCCACCCCTGATAACTTAACCTTTTGTGTAATATTGCTGCTAGGATTCACGTTTTATTGGGGAACATCTAAAATGATTAGATTGATCCACCTGGGGCGATACCCTGCTTTCATAACCGTCTCTCACGATATCCCAATGTGATTTACCTTGCGTGGGTATTTTAATCCTGTCCAATTCATGAGATCCCTTTCTTTTATTCGTCAGATCATTACCCAATCGAAGGCTCAAACGTCATTTTTTTGCTATAATAATTACACCCTAATTCTATTAATAGGGCAACATTCCATCTCTTCTGAATGTTATTTGTCTTAGACTCCTTTGAGTTTATTCAGGCTATACTGAACTTTCTATAACTTAGAAAAACCATTAGCTTTCTTGTTTTCATATGTTTTAATCCCGAGGACTTATCCGTTCTCATCACCTTTTCACTTGCCTTTCCTCATCCTTACTCATGTTTCGTTAAAACTTTGTCGCTCTACTATACTTTAGCTTGGGACCTATACTTATCTATTTATTCTATTCGCGGCCTTCCTTCAACTTCCTTTCACCATAGATTTATTTATGTTGTTCTAGAACATCAAGCGAGACATTACATTGTCTCTAACTTTCTTTTACTCTCACAATCAGGCTATTCAATACCTAGACCATAGGCTGGAAGATATGCTACTGACACTGCTGCTATCATTCCTGGATATTGAATCCCCGTGTTTATAAACTTCCATCCGAAGTATGGATTATTCACGATCTTTTGCCTTTGAGTATCTCGTACGTTGTTCACATTTACCTTACTTACCTTAAAATTTTGCATTTTATCTTCTATATCTTTAATGACCTTCCATCCTCATATGTATAATTTACATTCACGTCTTGAACTTTTATTATAATACATGCAACTCTTTACACAATCTTGTAGGAGCTTTATACTAATTTTCTTATGAGGTTGGGACACTTCTAACTGGCTTTATTGTAGAGCCTCTATAGAATATGGCTACTGCATTATCTCTCTTGTACCTTTGTTAGTAAGAGTGATTCTGCAAGGTTCTCAATCACAATTTCTGTAATTTTCAGGGTCCAATAATCCGATTTCTGATTTACTTCGTTGTTGTATCTCTTTAGTTTCCTCCTTTTTCTGATCAACCTTTTATGTAGGCTTAAGATAATTCCCGATATGTGTTTCCTGGTATTAGTTATTACTTTAGCCCTTCATGGACACTACGAAATATCCATGATAAAATCTTCTGACAATTCAATCCTTTGTCTATGATCTGGGCTCAATTCTTTCTTTTAACTTATACCGGAATCTTCTACGACTATATGGTTGTCAACATATATGTTGTTGCATGGATAATACTCCGAAATCTTAAGTGCGTTCATCACATAACTAACTCTGGATCATTGATCAATAATTCCTTCCGTTCTATCTCAGTTTTCTTTAAATGTAGGCAATTACTTTTCTGGTCTTTCTGTCCACTTGTTGCGTCCATACTTAGATTATCATAGTGCCTACACTTTCCATAGTTTTCATACAACTCATATGATCTCGAATATTACTTTTAATTCTTACTTCCCGTTCATTAGCCATGGTAGGTTCCATTTTCCTTTGGAATGCTTACAATGTTGTTGCGAGATTGTTGTTACACGACCATTTCCTCTTTAGATCATTGTTCTTAGGTTGAAGCCTTCTTTCTTATCTCCTTAGCTAGTCCTTCGTTGTAGTACTTAGGGAGAACCCTTGACCCTCGTAAAGCTGTGAGCTTATTATGGACCTTTTGATGTCCTTCCTTGCCTATAATCGTCCGTAGTTGCTTACATGTCCTTCCCTTGTGCTTGTATGGTTGATTCTGAACTGATATTTTGAATGCCTTTCCAGTGGTACATTCTTTTATCCCTGTAACACTCATATGGTACCTTTAACTACACCGAATCTTGTTTGAATATATCTCTAGTATTATAATGATATTCTTTGAGACTGAATTCTCCATGTTGGGTTCTACTATGTTTATCTTACACGATATGACGACTCGTCTGTAACCTCCTGTTTAGCCATGACTGGGATCTTTCTAACCAATTACCAATTACTTGTTGGCCCATTCTCATATGAATATTCCTCATAATCTTTCTTCGGTTATTTCCTTTGTCTTAACTTACGTCTCACACTGGCCCCTTATTTATTAATAACAGCTCGGGCAGGAACCTTTACTTCCTCTCATTGACGTCGTGCTTACACAATATTCTTGAATTGTAGTGTATCTGTAAGATTTGGATAACTGCCATCTCATTCCTCTTTCATTTATCGCATTCTTCCTTTACCATTCCATAGTCACTAGAACCACTTAATTCTGACTTAATGCCACATCACTCCATATTCCCCCCTTTAGGGGTGTACTAAGAGTTGAAGCCACGAGGATCTACCTATAGATGTTTTGCCTCATCATCTTTGGCATTGTTTCACAACACCAATGATCCTTACTCACCTTGCGGCAATCCTTTTGTACCAAGGATGACAAATTCCCTTACTTGCGAGGGTGACACTTAATGTAACTGGTACATACAGTCCCTTAAGATTAACTTTTCTAACATTGATTGCTTTAGAGAAGTGTCTTCCCAAATGACCATTCTCTGAATTTCTCATGAATCTTCTTTTGTTGTCCATCCTATTATTGCCGGAATACGATCTGAAATTTTTATGATGCTGACTGTTATCAAACACTCAGTCCCAAATTCATATTTAGTTTATCTTGTTTACCAACCCATACTGATTTCTATTTTTCTGGGGTTTAATTCTCCCTTCTGGTAATCACGTTAGAGTCACGAACTTATTCCTTGAGACAAGGATATGACTTTATGGCATATACTCTTTTGTTGTCCTAAGGCCTCTCACCTCTTGTCTCTTCAATCACTTGACTGGACTCTGTAATACTGTCATTTCTTCTTCTTCTTCTTCTTTTTTTTCCTACCGTCGTTATCCATGTATCACACCTTATCCATAATGCTTTGTTATCTCTCTTCTCATTACTTTGCTAATATTTCTGCATATCCCTTTTTCTTGTGAAAACTTCAACATGACATTCCTTCACTCTTAGCTCTCCTTACTTCATTCCTCGGCTCTTCGGGTTGCTCAAGGTCCTCGCTCTACTAGGGATGAGAGTCATACTAAGGTAATATTTATCTCTTCCAGGCTTTGAGTGCCTATCATCTGAATTTTTTTGATCATGCTAGCATTCACATCTAACTGCATATTCTAGAGTGCACCATCTGGGTGTCTCATAAGGAGATCTATTAGCACATTTGCAATATCCTTTGGCAAGTTCCACTAATACAAGCAATCCATTCACCAATTTGGGTTACCCTAACCCCAGCCAGATCTTTATATCATGTCCTTCTCTTAACTATACTTGTTAGCCCCCATAGGGAATAACTGAGATGAGTACGGCCAATTGTACATATCTCTGTTACTATTGAGGGTAACTCTTAATGCTTATATGTTTCTACCGAAACTGTAATACCGATAATCTTCATTAACTAGGCGCCTCGTACCCTTCTTCACCTTACTTCTTTTGCTTCTTAAAAGCATTGTCTTTTACCACAAAGGTGGATAGATATTCTTACCTTAAGGTCCCTTATCAAGAGGCTTACACCTTTCAGTACACCCATGATTTGATAAAGACCTCACATTTATTTGTCATAACCAAGATGCAAAATCAAGTTCCTCTAAATCAATAATTCCATAGTTGTATCTCGTATAAATCGTCTTTTTAAATGTAGGCATTGTCTCATTACGAATAGAAGTTCGGGACTTGGATTCTTATAAGTGAGCTCTACCACACGATCTAGAGCAAGAAAAAAGTGTGACAGTCCTAAATGCCCTGTAGCCTCCTACTTATAAGTTTGGTGCACGACACACCCATAAACAAGACTCTACTAGACACGGCTTGTAGATTCCCTAGGACAGAACAACTCTGATACTACTTTTGTCACGACCCAAACGTATAGGCTGCGATCGGCACCTAGTACCTTACTCAACCGAGTACCAACGTAATGTATCTTTCTTATTACATCATCATATACATGTAACATACGGGCCTAATAGGCCAACATGGTCCTTTATAAATTCAAAACATAGGCCGACAAGGCCGTACAATCTTTCACACACACGACATATGTCTACAAGCCTCTAAGGGTACATAAATATCATAAAGGTTGGGATAGAGTCCCGCCATACTAAACGATACACGTATAAATCATACTAACCAAACACGCAACTCCGAAGCAAATAGAGCGCACCAATATCTCCCGCTGAGCTGATAGCCTACTTGGAGGGCTCTCAACCCGTCTAACTGGACCTAAGGGCATAAAATGCAGCGTCCCCAAGCAAAAAGGGACGTCAGTACAAATAATGTACTAAGTATGTAAGGCATATAAATAAGTACATAACAGACATGGAGGAAATATAGAGTAAATGACTCCACCTGTAAGTCGGAATAACTTTTGTAAATCATGAAACAATTTTAGTATCATGTGTATGCGTATGAATGTCATGTCGTGTATAGGTACATGTTTCATAACATCATCAGCCTCTGAGGGCATTCTATCATATCATTTTTGCCACTGTGAGCAAAATCGTCAACGTATACCAGCTGATCAGGTGGCGGTGCGTATATAACGCCATAAACTCTTCCCATATCCCATATACATATACATACATATATACGCTTATATAACGCCGTTTGAATAATATTTCAGCCACTGTGGGCAACTTCAATATCATATACCAGGTGATCAGGTGGTGGTTTGTATATAACGACGTAACCTTTTCCCATATCCCATATACATATATTTATATATACGCATATCTAACGTTATCTGGTCATGGGTCAATGCACATGTATAAATGAGTAAAATGCATGAAAAATACATAATAATCTCAATAATTCCTTTCGGATAAATTTTTCCAACTTCGCATTATTCTGAGACCCATGAACAGAAAATAGTAATAATTTTCATGGAAAATCAAAAATATAGACACCCCTAATAGTTCCATGAATAGAGTAATTTTTGGAAACTGTTTATTTGCTCGTTTTTTTCAATATTTTTTGGATCATGCCAAAAGAAAGAAGGGATGGTCTTAACATACATGTCCCTGAAATTATTTGAACGAATCTGCTTCTGCGAAATTTACACACGAAATTTGGCTTTGGATTTTTTTTAAATATTGGATGAACTGCTTCTGTTCTTGCTTTAGAACTAGAGGAACAAAATTGGTTTTTTGCATTTGAAATTTTGGACGAGTTTGGAGTCTGATCTTTTACGTTTAACAAAGACAATATGTATTTGAAATTAAGCGAAGAATAAGACTTGGACTTATCCAAAACGAACCTAATATACTAAGTTAAACATGGCTCATTCTTATGAGTTATTAATGACTTTACACGTTCATTAACATGCAAGCTCATATGTCTTTGAGCCATATGTTGAATGGTGGCATACTGCCATGTGGTGAGTAGGGGTGAGATATTTAATTAATTATTTATCCACTTATTAGTTGACCGGATAATGTTCTGTCATCCGGTAATTAACTAATTACCCGCATAATTTAAAAATTACCACAAATTACTTAAAATTCTATTTATTTTTAAAATACTTCATATATACTTTATATATTATACTACCGTGGTCATATGGTACCTTTCATAGTACTAGTTCAGAATTATTGGGTATTATCGCTCGACCCGTATTTTATTCCAAATTGACTACTTTCAACGAAACTTGTTTTCTTTAATCCGTATACCCTCTTATTCTTCATAAAATTTATTTATTGCTTGCTATAAATAGCGTAAGTACGTTAACGTCAAGATTATCTCATCCCCGAGTCTTACATCGATTAACTGAAAATAAAATTTTAATGTGCAATACTTTATGGTGCAACATCGTCGTAACTTAATATGCAAAATGTGACATCACCGTAATGTAATACTGTGGGATGTGACATCACCGTAATGTAATACTACGGGATGTGAAATCTCACTTTCGGGTTCTCAATAATTTATTTATGGCGTATTTTCATGTAAGAAAATATGGGGTGTAACACTTTGGCTTGAGGGACTCCTTGGATTTGGACTTGGATTTTTAGTGCTTCGGTTAAGTATGGATCATAAAAGGACATGTTGAAATTTGGAAAGATTGTTATGAAGATAGTCCCAGCATTCAGGGTAACTTCTGCAGTACCCAAATTTGCATGTTGGTACTCCAAGTATCTTGTATCTAGAAGAGAAAGTCGAGCTACAATAGGTTGATCTTTTCTTCCTGATATGTTAAAGCGATTCAGATAGCACCAAAATGGATATGGGTAAAACCATGAACTCTCCATTACCTGGGAAAATCATCTGGGATTTAAAGGGTGATAAATTGTTTCTCTCGAGTGGCAAGAATAGAATGCTGGTCATGTTTTGAGGAAGCAACATATTCTTTGACTCCTTTTGGTCTATGTTTGACTAAGGAACAAATTTGGGTCCAGGGTACAAATGATTTTTTGGCAAAGGCTTAGTAAGAGTTTATGAGAGGTAGTTCAGTGGAGGATACTTTCTGTTTGTCGGGTAGGATATCTACTTCATAGAGGTAATCATATTTTTTGGACAAGGTTTTATATAGAGTAGGGGACATATTTATTTTTTCAAGGGACAGGGATGATAGACATGACTCAGACATATTTAGTAAACTGTTCCTTCTTTCTAAAGGATAGGCTAGCTCTAATACCACATTATAGAGAACAGAGCAAGAGACTATGAGAAAGCAAACTAAATCATTGATAAAATAGCTTGAGAAATGTATGAAAATACTTTGAAATCAGAATACAAATCACAAAACAACCAGATTCAGAAACACTTTGGTAAACAGATTCCATATAGGGAGAGATGGGTTGGGGATACATTGAATACACCTTAGTGTATAGTGGAGAGCATAAGCAGAACACATGCGTATAATTCTCAAGAATTTGTGGAATTGATAAGTTAGTTACAAAGATTACAACAGAGACATGTTCAGAACACATAGACCTTGGACATGACCAAACACACAACTAGAGTTGCCTTGAGAGACTAGATGACTTAACATGATTTCATTAGTACAGCAGAGTAGGCATAGACTTAAATGAACAGACTAGACAAACACCACACAAGAACTCATAGCTTAGAAATTATAATCACATATAGAACAAAACAGGGTGAGGCATATTAGATAAAGTAGTAGACAGGAAAGAATAGTTGAGACATACTAATCACATATTGAACAAGACAGTATTGGGCATGCTAAGCAGGACAATAAACAGGAACAAGAATGGAACTCATGACTGATGAGCTAAGGAAGTAATGAAACGCATAGGGTTTAGATTTCAAAAATTAATCAGGGGCATACCAGCTAGGAAGAAGAACACAGTTTGTGCAGTGGTTAGCCTTGGTTGTTAGCTAGGACAATGAATATCACAAGTAACAAAGAAGAACAGAGAGAGAGAGTTTTTAGAGTGTAAGTGTAATGGTGAACTAATGTTCGTGTCCCAGAAGTGAGAATAGAGGAGAGTATATATATTAGTTAAGAGCAAGAAGAATAAGGTAAAGGAAATCAATCATTCAACAATTAAGGAAGCCACATAATCAATTACTCACAAATTAGAGTAGTTTTCGCTTAATTAAGGGTAATTACCCAATGGGAAAAAGGCAGAATACCTTAAGGAAAGAAAATCAACTGAGCAATTAGGGGTAATAGACAGAAGTTCAATTAAGGAAATAATTAGTGAAGAATCAGTAAGTATCATGTAACGACCCGACCGGTCATTTCATGAGTTACCACTCTATTTTCTCCATTTCTGCTTCTTTATGTTTTGTTTTGTCCGTGTTATATGGTATCGAGTTAGACGGTTCAAATCCGGAATGGTTTTGGTAAGGTTTGAGACACTTAGTCTCTCTTGAGTAAGCTTAAGTTGGAAAAGTCAACCGAATGTTGACTTATATGAAGAAGGGCTCGGATGTGAATTATGATGATTCATATAGATTTGGTAGATGATTTGGGACTTAGAAGTGTGATCGGAACGTGTTTTGGAGGTCCGTAGTAGATTTAGGCTTGAATTGGCAAAATTGGAATTTTGGTGTTTTTCGGTTGATAGGTGAGATTTCGATATTGGTGTCGGAATGGAATTCCGGAAGTTGCAGTAGGTCCTTTGTGCCGTTTGGGATATGTGTGCAAAATTTCAGTTCATTCGGACATGGTTGTATAGACTTTTTGATCAAAAGGGGAATTCGGATGGTTTTTGGAACCTTAGGCTTGAATCCGATGTGATTTGGTTGATTCGATATTGTTTGAGGTGTTTTGAAGATTGGTATAAGTTTGGATAGTGGTATGGGACTTTTTTGTGCTTTTGGTTGAGGTCCTGGGGGCCTTGGGGTGATTTCGGATGGTTGACGGTAGGTTTTGGAGTTGAGTGTGGCAGCTGAAGCTTTATGATTGTTATCATAACCGCATCTGCAGTTTGGAGGCCGCAGGTGCTACTCCCGCAGATGCGAAAGCTAGCCGCAGAAGAGGCCATGAGGAAATTGGCTGGAACCGCATAAGCGGTTAAGGGAGCGCACCTGGGATAACGCATGTGTGGGCATTGCATCGCAGATGCGGAAATGGGCGCATTAGAAAACCGTAGATGCGGTGCATTTGACCACAGAAGCGGAGGAAGGGCCGCAGGTGCGAAAACCCTAGGCCATAAAGTATATACACCCTTCTTCGCAATTTTCAGCCTTCTTCAACATTTTTAAAAAGATTTTGGTGCTTTTTGGGGATTTGGAGAAGGAATCAGAGGGAACTTCATTGAGGTAAGATTTTTTATCATTAAACTCGTTCCTTTGGTGTTATTTCATTGATTAGACTTGAAATTTATGGAAATTTAGGGGTAAATATTGAAGAAACTAGGGCTTGAGATTGGGGACCTTTGAGTAAGGGTTTGAGGGGTAATTTGTGGTCGGATTTTAGTACTTTTGATATGTATGAACACGTGGGAAGATAAGAAGTTTGTTGATGTAATTTTTATAGAATTCTGAGACGTGGACCCGGGGTCGGGTTTGGTCACCTTCGGGATTTGTGGTGTAATTTGATTACTTTCGAGTGGGCTTTGTTCCCTTAGCATATTTTGATGGTTATGTACTAAGTTTGGTTGGATTTGGAGCATCTGGAGGCTGATTCGAGAGGCAAAGGCATCGCGGGCTAGAGTTTGGATCGGATACAGGTAAGTAATGATTGTAAATGTTGTCCTGAGGGTATGAAACCCCGGATTTACACATCGTTGTGCTATTTGGAGGTGATACACACGCTAGGTGATGAGCGTGGGGTCGTGCACCATTGGGGATTGTGACTTAGTCCATCCTGTGTGACTGTTTAACTACGTATTTGATTGAAAACTATTTGCTATCATCATGTTTTTGGGATGAATGTCATATTTGGGCCTCGTGTAAATAGTTTCGGACCCCTAGGTGATTTTTACTACTATTCCTCACTGTTTTGACTTTATACTTATCAGTCATGCTATATTCTACTGTTTTCATAACTCAACCATATTTACTCTGTTTTGACATCTTAAATGATATTTTGAGCTAAGCATCATATTTTACCGTGCCTGAGTGGCTTTTAGAGATTTCTGACTGAGTAGGGCCGAGGGCCTGTGTTGTGAGGATACTTTTGGATCGGACAGCACGCCACATCAGTGATATAATGATTCATGATTATGAGGCCGATGGCCTGATTTTTTACGCCACAAAGTGGCTTGTTATAAGGTCGAGTGCTTGTTTGATTATGCCACGAGATGGCTTGATATTGCGCTTGGGCGGTAAGGGGCCCCTCCCGGAGTTTGTACACCCCAGTGAGCGTGGGTACCCAGTGTGATATGTGATATAGCGAGGGGCTGATGCTGCTGACATTTTTGCCCGAGGGGCTGACTTATGCATCTATCTCTTCTTCCTATTTTCATTTACTCATTTGAACTATTAAAAGATGTTTAAAAAGGCTTTGCTGAACTAAGGTTCTTTCCATAAGTTTTCATTGATTTATTGTATTGTATTGGCTTTATACTGCCTCTTTGTAGCATTTTGTTGTATTTTACGTGTTTTCTTATCGCTCAGTTGCCTTTACTTTTATTACTTACTAAGTTGGCATACTCACATTACTCCCTGCACCCTGTGTGCATATTCAGGAGCCTTGAGTCCTGCTAGCGATGGCTGATAACTTCCAACTAACTATTCGGAGTTTACTAGGTAGCTGCTCAGCGTTCGCATCCCAGTATTTCTCCATCTTATCTTACTTTCCTTCATACTAGTTCTGTAATAGACTGTGTAGACTCTTTCATACTCTTAGACAGATATTTAGATACTCATGACTGGTGACACCCCGATGTCGGGCTATGTTTATTTCCGCACTTGTTCTATTTCGCTTTATTTTGGGATTTATCACCTATTAATGTCTTAATTTGAAGTATTATAACTGTTAAAAATGGATTGGGAGTTTGTATCGGTTGGCCTTATTTCACGATAGGCGCCATCATGACCGGGTCTAGATTAGGGTCGTGACATATCACAACTAATCACATAAGGTAAGAAAACTAATTAAGGTCGTAAATAAGAGAAACAATCAAGAATCAGCACATAAATTTTAGAGAGCAATTCAGTAAATCAGAAATTCGAAATAGTACCGATAAGGGGGGGGGGGAGAATATAGGTTTCCACAAATATACAAATAGGCTAAAATGAAATTTCATAAACACATAGAAATCAGTCGAGAAGTCGAACCAGAAACTCTAATTGAGATGAACCAGGGTAAAAAGTCAAAAACAATGAATTTGACTAAGGGAGGCATGTGAATCAAACACAGAATGAAACATTGCACAAGTAACACGAAGAGCTCAGAATCGAAGCAAAATATATGAAAATTAGAGCTTTAGCATAAATCGATTAGGGTCCAAACTATTTTAGCAGAAATCAATCAACAATACTTAAGAACATACGATTAACATTCGAAAATAAGAAAAACTTTGAGAAGACGAGTTTCAGTAAACCCTAGTTTTAGAAAAAATAGGAAATCACTTGAAAAACCAGAAAACTTTAAAGAAAGCATGTGAAGTACGTTCAATCCGTCTTAGATCTGTACATATCTGAGAAGATCAAAGATAAAATTAGGTTTTTTTTAGAAGTAAAACAGAGATGAGAACATAGACAGAGGATTCCATGGATTTAAGATGAGAATAAGAAGGATCTGACTCAACGGTGTAACCAAATGGCCTAAAACAGGCGAGAAAGCCCAAAGGTGTAAACAAACGTACCTAGATCCCTTGAGAATCTCCTCAAGAATCTAGTAGATGGAGATACCATAGCATAGAGGAGGCCATTAGAAGCCTGAGGTGGTGAAGAACCACCATAGGAGGGGATTAGGTAAGTGACGGCGAGGGTGACTTATGGTTAGAGTTAGAGAGCATTTGAGAGACTAGGGAATGAACGGGCGGCAGAAATGAGAGATAATGACAGGGTTTAGGGTGTCGTTTGGTTTAATTATGGTAGGAAATATCCTGACCGTTGATCAAAAGTGATCAACGGCTAGAATTGGCCAAGGGGTTTGGGTCGGGTGAATACATATTGGGCCTAAGGGATTTTGGGCTGGTTTTTTGGTTTAATATAAGGGGGTTTTGGGCTGGTATAAAAAAAAGTTACGATTGAAATATAAGAGGCTATTTGTTAAACACCTCAAACAATCA
This sequence comes from Nicotiana sylvestris, assembly GCF_000393655.2. NCBI lineage: Eukaryota > Viridiplantae > Streptophyta > Magnoliopsida > Solanales > Solanaceae > Nicotiana > Nicotiana sylvestris. The sequence continues at coordinate 96,325,920 of NC_091062.1, read as the reverse complement.
ATTAAAAATAATCTGTAAAATAATTACTAATTATAAAAAATGAATTTCATGCATAGAAATGTTTTAAAAATAGTTATTTAGTATTTAAAAATGCAAATAACTAATTTCTAGTGAAATAATACAAAATGTACGCATGGACTATAATTGCAAAGTTATTGTAATTATAGTCAAAAGGTGCCAATTTGGATATTTATGAAATAATTTGGACTCAATAGGACCGTCATACTAATATTAAATGAAGACATGTTCTAAATTCATTTGCGATGCAATTTTACAATTATTTATATGAAAACAATATTGAAATAAATTAATTTAAGGATGTCAAAGTTATGGGAAAATACTCATTGATGCTAATGAATAGTTTTAAAAGTATATATATGCATTTCAAAAATATTATGGGGAATAAGTGGGTATCAACAAACGATGACTTAAGTTAAACTTAACCATTTTAAGCCACTATTAAGGAACTAAGTGTTCCGATTTCGACCCGAACCCTTCCAAACCCGAACTAACCATCTTCGAAAGTCATAAAATAATAAAAGAACATACAGGTCTATGGAAAGAAGTACCCACATTTGTTTTTATAGCCATGTCATAGCTTTTTATGCATTTGGTCTCTATGAACTCTTATCTTTTGATTTGATATATGTAAAACTGTTCTGTCTTGGTTATGTGTTGCCTATGCGGCCATGGTTGGTGTCGTACAAGTTATGTTGTGTCTATGGATGTTTCTAGGGCTCTCTAACAGGTGAATATGCCTAGTTACAATGGAAACTCTGGCGAAATTTTTGGAAATTTAGGGAGTTAGCCAAATTTGGGGCTATGGATATGTTTCATGTTGTGAAAAGCTGAGGTTGCATAAAAATTTCTAATAAGTGAACCTTGATCCTCATTTGAGGATGAATGATCTTAAGTGGGGGAGGATGTAAGGCACCATGAAAATTTCTACTCAAAAACCAAAAGCTCGTAGTGCCAAGTTAGGTATATGTGTTAGAAAACGTTTAGGAACAATGTTTTCCAGAAAAGTGCATTTCTGCCGTCCATTATGCGATCGCAGAATAGCTATGCGGCCAATTATGCGATCGTATAATCGATATGCGGGCCGCATAGTCATCGCATAATCCCCTTGGAATTTTTTTGAGGGGAAGTTCTGCGGTGCATTATGCGATCGTAGAACAGGTGTGCGGGCCGCATTTTTGTCGCATACCCAGGCAGTTTGTTCAGGTTTTTGGGGCCATTTTTGCGGTCCATTCTGCGGGCCGCATGTCCATTATGCGATCGCATATGCGATCGCAGATAGTGTCCGGGCTCCTACTTTCTAACTTTTAAAACCCGACTTCTTCCCATTAAAAACACCCCATTAGACCCCGTTTTATATATTCTTCTCCAAAAAGAGTGAGAGGGGGAAGTTCTAGAGAGAGAAGGTGATATTCATCAAATCCCCACTCAATTCTTGCCTAAACCTTTGAAGATTATCAAATAAAATTTGCTAGGCCTTCACCCCAAGAGGTAAGAACTTGCGCCCTAACCTTTGGTTTTGAAATTGACACTAGAATGATTAATTAGCTTGGATTTTCTTGCATTTATAAAAGGTAATAGGGCATGGGGAGGTTGTGAACTAAAAAGATATCAATTGGGGTGTAAAATGATAGAAATCCCTCACAAAAGGGTCCTAAAATCACTGTGCATACTTAGTCCTTGATAATTTACTTAAATGAGCTAGAATCTTATTCATGTCTCTAATTCTTGATTCAAATTGTAATTTTCATAAAATAAATCAAAGTTGCTAGGAAATTGCGGAATTTATTATAAGGATTTAAGGAAAGCTCTATTGAGGTATGTACGACTAAAACCTTCTCCTCTTAGAAATAGCCTCCATGGTGCCCGTGCAAATGTTGTAAGTCCAAAATTTGATTGAGGTAGTACTGGTTATGTCAAATGAATTGATGTTGTGAAAATGTATGTGGAAGGTATTTCTCCATGTGTTTAATGTGTTATTCTTTATAAATTGAGGATGTGTGGAGAATATGAGCTATGTGCTAAATACTTAAATGTTAAGTCAAGGTTACATTGTGATTAATATGCCGAACTAGATGAATTCCTCTCTATGCTTATAACTTAAATTACTTTTGTATGTGCCTTTGATCTTAAATGGTAAGGTTAATGTTGAAAATGGGAATAATGGGAATTGTGAGCTATGGAATGTGGTAATTGTGGCCCCAAGTGCCGATGAACTAATACATGTGAAACCAAAGATTGAAGTGAGATGATTAAAGAAAAAGGGTAACGTCTTGGTGAGACGGCTTAGGTGATCGGGCCATGATCGGACGCCATGTTATACACACATGGTAGTAATGTATTGATAATTGAAATTGGAAAATGAGAATGAAATAAGGGAAATGTCTTGGTAAGACGACTTAGCTGATCGGGCTGTTGTCGGACTCCGCTCAAGGAAGAGGTGGTATTGTGGATAATGATGCAACAATATGGGATGCCCCAACCTAAAATTTCAGAAACTATATGAAAACTATGTGAACCTTTTATATTGCTGATGTGGTATTTGTTTGAAGCTTTGTAGTCCTTATGATTTCTTTTTACTCTTGTATAGTTGTTCATTCTAACCAGATGGTGTTTAGTTATACATACTAGTACTATTCTATGGTACTAACGTCCCTTTTGCCATGGGCGCTACATTTTTGAATGAATGTGGGTGGCTCCATAGCAGACAGTGCCGATCGCACGTAGTGGAGTATCCTTTCTCTCAAACTCTTGCTGAGCCCCCCTTTCTCCTCCAAGGGGTTATGTTGTACATCTTTTGTTGTAAACTTTCACTTTTGAGGTATAGTCGGGGCTTTGTTGCCAGCATTGTCATAATTGTCTTGTATCCTTAGAGGCTCCGTAGACGTTTGTGTGGGTTGTGTTCGGATGTCAGATGGGACAATGCACTGTATAGTAATTCTAAACTCTATTTATTCTAAACTGTAACTGTATGAAATCTTTAAAAAAAACTTAACCACTACTTAAGGTTCGTGATATGAAAATGAATTAACATTGTTGAATGTACGATTTTGCTATTGTCTAAATAAACGAAAACATGGTTTCTTAATCATATTGAGCTGGGTAGAAATTGTTAAAAAGGCTTGATTAGTTGGGTTCACTCGATTGAGCACCGCTCGCGCCTCCCGAGTTCGAGGCATGACAAGAACCATAGCTGGAGTGTCGAATAGGTATGGTTTTTTGCTCCGCATGTCCTCCTCGGTCTCCCAAGTCACCTCCTCGACTGGTTGACCCCTCTAGTGAACCTTTACTGTAGAAATCTTCTTGGACCACAACTAGAGAACCTGCCTATCAACCTCCTCGTAACCTAGGCTCTCATCTAGCTGAACCGTGTTGTAGTCTAAAACATGCGACATGTTGTGACGACCCGGCCGGTCGTCTTAAGAATTTACACCCCGATCCCCTATTAACTTCTTTCCCCATGTTTATTTCTTCTATTTTGATTTGCCGGGATGTTCGGCTTTGAGTTTCAGAAAGTTTTGGGACATTTAGTCCCTAAATGAGAGGTTAAGTGTTGGAAAATTGACCATAGTTGGAACAGTATAAAGACGGCCTCGGAATGGAAATCTGATGGTTCAATTAGCTCCATTGGGTGATTTCGGGCTTAGGGGCGTGTTCGGATTGTGTTTTGGAGGTCCGTAGCTAATTTAGGCTTGAAATGCCGAAAGGTCGACTTTTGAAGTTTCCTGTTCGATAGTGAGATTTTGATCCGAGTATCGAAATGGAATTAGGGAAGTTGGAGTAGCTCTGTAGTGTTGGATGTGACGTGTGTGCAAAATTTCAAGTCATTCGAACGAGGTTTAATAGACTTTTTTATCGAAAGCGTATTTCTAGAGTTTTGAAGTTCTTAGGCTTGAATCCATGTTGATTCGTCGCTTCAATGTTGTTTTAGGTGTTTTAAGGATTGGTACAAGTTCGGACAGTGTTATTAGACTTGATGGTGCTTTTGGTTGATGTCCTGGGGGCCTCAGGATGATTTCGGATGGTTGACGGAATGATTTTGGAGTTGCAGTTTCAGCTGCTAGTTTTCTGTCATAACCGCACTTACGAGTGTGGGACCGCAGGTGCGGCGCCGCAGAAGCGGAAATGAGGAAGGGGGCCAGGAACCGCAGAAACGGCATAAGGAACTGCACTTGCGTGACCGTAGATGCAGAATTTGGGTCGCAGGTGCGAGATGGAGTTTTTAAGTGAGAACTGCAGAAGTGGTTCCCCGACCGCAAAAGCGGTATCGCAGATGCTATTGTTTGACCGCAGATGTGATAATAGCTAGGCAGAAATATGAAATTTCGAGGGTTTGGTTTCAAAAGTTAGAAATTCGATTTGGAGCTCAGGAGAGGGCGATTTTGAGAAGAAATTGAAGAGGAGATCATTTGGTAACGATTCTTTAACCCTTTCTAGTTATATTCCATCAATCTATAGTTAGCTTCATCATTTAATTTTGGATTGGAGATGAAAATTGGGAAAAATTGGAAGAAAGTTCTTAGTCCTAAAATTCGACTTTTGATTCGGAATTTGACCTTAGATTTGGATAATTTTGGTATGCATGAACTCGTGAGAGTACAAAGATTCTGAAAATATCAATTTTACCCGATTCCGAGATGTGGGCCAAAGGGGCATTTTGGCCATTTTACCTAATTTCACGTATTAGCTTAGAATTTCTTTGTAGAATCGTTTACTTGAAATGTTATTTACGTTATGAAATTGAATTAAATAGATTCGGGTCATTTGGAGTCGAGTATTCGTGGCAAGAGCGTGGTTTCAGATTGAATTGAGGTGGTTTGAGGTAAGTGGCTTGTCTGACCTTGTGTGGGGTCTTTCCACTTAGGATTGGTATTGTGATAATTGAAATGTCTTGTACGTGAGGTGACGAGTGCGTACTTGTGCTAATTATTGAAAAATTCGATTTTCATTAAGTAACTTTAATTGTGCTTTCTCTTTTTATTTATTCTACTTGCACTTTTAAACCTGATATTCGTTAGAGAAGCATGTCTAATTTACTTAATTGCTTTATTGACTTAACTGCCTTATTTGTATTACGTGAAGCATGCTAGGTTAGAATTGTGTGTGTTACCTTATTATGAAGTTGAGTTTATTTGAGTATTCCCTATGCCATTATTGTGTGTTTTACCTTGGGACTACAGGACGACATCCTGGGAGATCCCCTGTGCGCATTTACGATTTGAGCTGGAGTGCGGGATACTGAGAGATCCCCAACACGTATATTGAGGATACCAAGAGATCCTCGGGATACCACGAGATCCCTAGCATATATTGAGGATACCGAGATATCATCGGGATATAAGGAGATCCCTATCATACATTGAAGATACCAAGAGATCCTCGGTATACCACGAGATCCATAGCATATATTGAGGATACCGAGAGATCATCGGGATACCAGAGAACCCTATCATACATTGAGGATACCAAGATATCCTCGGGATACCACGAGATCCCTAGCATATATTGTGGATACCAAGAGATCCTTGGGATACCAAGAGATCCCTAGCATACATTGAGGATACCGAGGGATCCTCGGGATACCAAAAGATCCCTGGCATATATTGAGGGTACTAAGAGATCCTCGGGATACTGAGAAATTCCTGGTTATTTCCTTGTGATTGGTTTGCCTCTGTTCAGTTATTGAATTCCTTATTTTCCTGTATTAAATTCGTATTGTTAGCTTTCAAATGTACTGCTTATCTAATATTGTCATAACTTATATTTTTATTTTATCTCAGTAGGGCCCTGACCTTCCTCGTCACTACCTGACCGAGGTTAGTCTTGGCACTTAATGAGTACCGTTGTGGTGTACTCATGCCCTTCTTACGCATGTTTTTCATGTGCAGATCCAGGTACTTTCACTCTGTCTTATCATCTTTGAGGCGAGGCGCTTCTGTAGAGCCTTCGAGGTATATCTGTCGCGTCCGCAGACCGAGGAGTCCATTTCTATCTTTCTGTAATAGCATAGCCCTTCAGTATTCCACTTTGTTAGACATTTCTAGAGTTAGAGCTTCTTATGTATCTCTTAGCTTGTGATTCATGGGTTTTTGGGTTTTGGGAAAGTGTATTGGTTTTAAGAGTTAATATTGTGTATGCTGAGTGGCACTTTTAAACGCAGTTTTATTACTCTATTTCTGTTTTTAATTGTTTTTTCCGCAAATTTAGTTTATATTCCGCATCTTAGGCTTACCTAGTTGTAGAGACTAGGTGTCGTCATGATGGTTCGCAGAGGGAGAACTGGGATCGTGACACACGTCGGCTTGATACTTCCGGTGCATAGACATGTGGAAAACCATATGAACTCCTGATAGACTAGGAGGCAAAGCAAGCACATAAGCAACCTCCCAACTTGCCTCAACACCTCAAATGGACCTATAAACCTTGGGCTCAACTTGCCCTTCCTCCCAAACCTCATGATTTCCTTCATCGGCGAGACTTTCGAGAGAACCTTCTCGCCCACCATAAATGATAAATCACACACCTTCTGATCCGAGAAACTCTTCTGTCTGGACTGTGCTGTGCGAATTTGCTCTCGTATCAAATTCACTTTCTCCAAGGCATCCTTCACTAAATAAGTACCATATAACCTAGCCTCGCCGAGCTCAAACCATCCGATGGATGAACGACATCTCCAACCATACAAAGTGTCACGAACCAAATCGATGGGCCGTGACGGGCACCTGGTACCTTACTCAACCGAGTACCAACATAACGTATCTTTTTATGTCATACTATCATAGATAACTGAGCCGGAGAGGCTGCCGTAAAATAAGTAGAATACAACAGGTAATGCCAACTTATACATAAGACATATGATCATCTAAGACCAAAATAACCACTTGAACACTGAACATACGCCGACAAGGCCATACAATCTTCTACGTACATGACATCTATCTACAAGCCTCTAAGAATACATAATTTTTATAAAGGTCGGGATAGAGTCCTGTCATACCAAACAATACACATTTAACTCATACTAACCAAACAAGCAATTCCGAAGCAAATGGAGCGCACCAACATTTTCCGCTGAGCTGATAGCCTACTCGGAGGGCTCTCGACCTGTCTATCAGGACCTGCAGGCATGAAACGCAGCGTCCCCAAACAAAAAATGACATTAGTACAAATAATGTACTGAGTATGTAAGACACAAAAATAAGTGCATAACTGACATGGAGGAAATATAGAGTAAATGACTCCACCTGTAAGTGTGAATAACTTTGTGAATCATGAAATAATTATAGTATCATGCATATGGGTATGAATGTCATGTCATGCATAGGTACATGTTTCGTAACATAATAAGCCTCTAAGGGAATCCCATCATATCATCTTGGCCACTATGGGAAAAATCATCAATATATACCAGTTGATCAGGTGGTGGTGTGTATATAATGGTATAGCCTTTCCCATATCCCATATACATATATATACATACATATATACGCGTATATAATGACATCTGATCATGGGTCAATGTACATAAATGTAATGCATGAAAAGTACGTTAATAAAATCTTTCGGGATGTCAAAAGACCATTTTGCCTTTGAGTAATATCATAAAGTAAACTCTTTTCAACTTTTGTATATTTCTGAGACCCATGAACAAATGATAGAATAATATGATACATGGGGAATCAATAATATAGGCATCGCTAATATTTCTATGGAAATTGTGCATTTGCATGTTTCATTTGTATCGTATGGATCATGCCAAAAGAAAGAAGGAATAGCCTTAACATACTTGGATCGATTTCGTTAATAATTCCTCTAACACACGTCTCTTGCGGACGAACACGTAACAACGAGATCGAAATAGGGAATAATTCGTATGAATTGCTCGACGTAATAATGTTGCTTACCACAAAATCATCTTGATGAAAGTTTTTCTCAAGAAACATAACGTTATTTTCATGAAATACTTGCTGGAAGCTCTTTAGCAATTCATTTTAAGCTTAAAAAAGGTAACGTTTCTTTAGCTATTCATTTTGAGCAATTCCTTTTGAACTAAAGAATGTTATCTTTCTTTTTAGGTGGGCCCTATTTAGGATGACTAAGCCACTCCAAAGTATGACATTTAGGCAAGACTTTTAGAGTCATCTTCAATTAAAAGGGATGGCTGCCACGTTCTTGGCTTTTTAGGCTTATTTTAAAGACTTGATTATTTACTATTATCTTATTTAACTAATTAACCCCCCATTAACCAATAATCAATCAATTATCCATATAATTAAGAATAATCTCAACATACATAACATACTACTCACTTTTAACTTACCTTATACACATTAGTATGATAGTCATGTAGTACCTTGTATGGCACTAGCCCATAAATACCGGTTATTGTAGCTCGGGCCGTATTTTATCCCATATTGTCAAACTTTGACGAAATTCATTTTCTTTGATTTACTTACCCTCTCAACCTTCACGAATTTACTTAACACTTGTTTGAAATAACATAATACTTATAATCCCAAAGTAATCTCATTCCCGAACATAAGTCGATTAACTTACGACGAAACTTTAACGTACAAAAATACGGGATGTATTATATCATTTCTGAGCTTTCATTAATTTCTTTATGGCGTGCTTTTACGTATGAAAACATGGGGTGTAACATCATTCCCCCATTTGGAATATTCGTCCTCGAATGTTGACTGATGCACTTATCATTTTCATGACTTATGTATTCTGAATACTTTAGTACTCTCATTGCTTCATTCTTCGGCTTTTCGGGTTTCTCAACATCCTCGCTCTACTAGGGACGAGAGTCACACTAAGGTAATATTTATCCCTTCCAAGCTTTCATTTCCTATCTTCGGAATTTTTTTTATCGCGCTAGTATTCTCATCTAATTGTAATATTTTAGAGCACACCAACTGGGTGTCTCACAAGGATATCTATTAGCACATTTGCCATATCCTTAGGCAATGTCAACTAACACAAGCAATCTATTTACCAATTTGGGTTACCCTAACCCTAGCCGGATCTTGATATCCCATCCTTCTCTTAGTATACCTGTTAGCCCTCACCGGACATAACTGAAATGAGTGTGACCGATTGTGCATACCTCGGTTATTGTTGAATATAACTCAAAAAAAACTTATGTTCCTCTTCCTGAATTATAAACACTGTTAACCTTTATTAATTGGGTGCCTAGTACCCTTCTTTATCTTGCTTCTTTTGCTTGTTGAAACTTGTATTTATCTTCTTAATCTCTCATTATCTTTCACTATAAAAATGGATAGGCATTCTTGCCTTAAGGCTTCTTATCATGAAGCTTGCACCTTTTAGTATACTCATGATCTGCTAGAGACCTCACATTTACTTATCGTATACATCGTACAAAAATCTAATTCTTCTAAATCAGCTCTTCCACAACTGTCTCACTTTCCAACCTTCTTTCCTAATGTAGGTATCGACTTATTATTAATAAAATAGAATTTTAGAATTCGAATTCTTATAAGTGAGATCTACCACACGATCTAGAGTAAGAAAAAAGAGTGACAATACTAAATAACCTGTAGCCTCCTGCTTATAAGTGTGGTGCATGACACACCTATAAACAAGTCTCTACTAGACACAACTTGTAGACTTCCTAGGATAGAACTGCTCTGATACCACTTTTGTCACGATCCAAACCAATGGGCCGCGACGGGTACCCGGTACCTTACTCAAATGAGTACCAAAATGACATGTCTTTTCATGTCATACTCTAATAAATAACTGAGTCATTGAGGCTACCGTGAAATAGGTAGAATACAACAAGTAATGCCAACTTATACATAATACATATGGTGTAAGACCAAAATAACCACTTGAACACTAAACATAAGCCAACAAGGCCATACAATCTTTTACGTACATGACATCTGTCTACAAACCTCTAAGAATACATAATTTTCATAAAGGTCGGGACAGAGTCCCGCCATACCAAACAATACATATCTAACTCATACTCACCAAACAAGCAACTCCGAAGCAAATGTAGCGTACCAACATTTTCTGCTGAGCTGATAGCCTACTTCAAGGGCTCTTGACCTGTCTACCAGGACCTACGGGCATTAAACGCAGCGTCCCCAAGCAAAAATGGACGTCAATACGAATAATGTACTGAGTATGTAAGGCACATATATAAGTGCATAATAGACATGGTGGAAATATAGATTAAATGACTCCACCTGTAAGTCTGAATAACTTTGTGAATGATGAAATAATTATAGTATCATACATATGCGTATGAATGTCATGTCGTGCATAGGTACATATTTTATAACATCATCAGCCTCTGAGGCATCTCATCGTATCATCTTGGCTATTGTGGGCAAAATCATAAATGTATATCAGCTAATCAGGTGGTGGTGCGTACATAACGCCATGACCTTTCCCATATCCCATATACATACATATATACGTGTATATAATGCCATCTCGCCATAGGTCAATGTACATGAATGCAATGCGTGAAAATTAGGTTAATAAAATCTTTCAGAATGTCAAAAGACTATTTTGCATTTGAGTAATATCATAAAGTAAACTCTTTTTAACTTTCGTATTTTTCTGAGACCCATGAACAGATGATAGAATAATATGACACATGCGGAATCAAGAATATAGGCATCTCTAATATTTCTATGAATAGAGTCATGTAGGGAAATTGTGCATTTGCGCGTTTCATTTTTATCGTATGGATCATGCCAAAAGAAAGAAGGAACAGCCTTAACATACCTGGATCAATTTAGTTGATAATTCCTCTAACACATGTCTCTTGCGAATAAACATGTAATGGCGAGATCGGAATAGGGAACAATTCTTTTGAATTGCTCGACGTAATAATGTTGCTTACTACAAAATCATCTTAATGAAAGTTTTTCTCAAGAGACATAATGTTATTTTCATAGAATACTTGTTGGAAGCTCTTTAGCAATTCATTTTAAGCTTAAGAGAGGTAACGTTTCTTTAGCTATAAATTTTGAGCGATTCCTTTTAAACTAAAGAATGTTATCTTTGTTTTTAGGTGGGACCTACTTAGGATGACTAAGCCACTCCAAAGTGTGACATTTAGGCAAGACTTTAAGAGTCATCTTCAATTAAAAGGGATGGCTGCCACGTTCTTTGCCTTTTTAGGCTTATCTTAAAGACTTGATTATTTACTATTATCTTATTTAACTAATTAATCCCTTATTAACCAATAATCAACCAATTAGCCATATTGTTTAGAATTATCTCAACTTACTTAAAATACTACTCACTTTTAACATACCTTATACACCTTAGTATCATAGTCATGTAGTACCTTGTATGGCACTAGCCCATAAATACCGGTTATTGTAGCTCAGACCGTATTTTATCCCATAATGTCAAATTTTGACGAAATTTATTTTCTTCGATTTGCTTACCCTCTCACCTTCAAGAATTTACTTAATACTTATTTGAAATAGCATAATACTTATAATCCCAAAGTAATCTCATTCCTAAACTTACGTTAATTAACTTACGACAAAACTTTAACGTACGAAAATACGGGATGTATTATCTTATTTCCGAGATTTCATTAATTTTCTTATGTCGTACTTTTACGTACGAAAACATGGGGTGTAACGTCATTCCCCCTTTAGAACATTCGTCCTCGAATGTTGACTGATGCACTTATCATTTTCATGACTTATGTATTCCAAATACTTTAGTACTCTCTTTTCTTCATTCATCTGCTTTTCGCGTTGCTCAATGTCCCCACTCTACTAGGGACGAGAGTCATACTAAGGTAATATTTATCCCTTCCAGGCTTTCAGTGCCTATCTTCGAACTTTTTTTTATCGCACTAGTATTCTCATCTAATTGTAATATTTTACGGTACACCATCTGGGTGTTTGACAAGGAGATCTATTAGTACATTTGGCATATCTTTCGGCAATGTCAACTAACACAAGCAATCCATTTACCAATTTGGGTTACCCTAACCATAGCCAGATCTTGATATCTCGTCCTTCTCTTATTATACCTGTTAGCCCCCACATGGCATAACTAAAATGTGTGTGACCAATTGTACATACCTCTATTACTTTAGAATATAAATCAAAACAAAGACTTATGTTCCTCTACATTATAAGCACGACAAACCTTCATTAACTAGGCGCCTAGTACCCTTCTTCATCTTTCTTCTTTTGGTTGTTGAAACTTGTATTTATCTTCTTAATCTCTCATTATCTTTCACCATAAAGATAAATAGGCATTCTTGCCTTAAGGCTTATTATCAGGAAGCTTACACCTTTCAGTACACCCATGATCTGCTAAAGACCTCACATTTACTTATCGTATGCATCATAAAAAAATTGAATTCCTCTAACCCAGCTCTTCCACAGCTATCTCTCTTTCGAACCTTCTTTCCCGATGTAGGCATCGTCTTATTACGAATAAAATAGAATTTCGGAATTTGAATTCTTATAAGTGAGGTCTACCACACAATCTAGACTAAGAAGAAAGAGTAACAATCCTAAATGCCCTGTAGCCTCCTACTTATAAGTGTGGTGCATGACACACTCATAAACAAGACTCTACTAGACACTACTTGTAGACTTCCTAGGACAGAACTGCTCTGATACCACTTTTGTCACGACCCAAACCGATGGGGCACGACGGGCACCTGGTACCTTACTCAACCGAATACAAACATAACATATCTTTTCATGTCATATTATCATAGATAACTAAGTCGGACAGGCTGTCTTGAAATAGGTAAATTATAACAGGTAATGCCAACTTATACTTAAGACATATGGGCCTCTAAGAACAAAATAACCACTTGAACACTAAACATAGGCCGACAAGGGCATACAACCTTTTACGCACATGACATCGGTGTACAAGCCTCTAAGTATATATAATTTACATAAAGGTTGGGACAGAGTCCCGCTATACCAAACAATACACATCTAACTCAGAGTAACCAAACAAGCAACTCTGAAGCAAATGGAGCGCACCAACATTTTCCACTAAGCTGATAGCCTACTTGGAGGGCTCTCGACCTGTCTATCGGGACATGCGGGAATGAAACGCAATATCCCCAGGTAAAAAGGGACGTCAGTACAAATAATGTACTGAGTACATAAGGCACATAAATAAGTGCATAACAGACATATAGGAAATATAGAGTAAATGACTCCACCTATAAGTTTAAATAAATTTTTGAATCATGAAATAATTATAGTATCATGAATATGCGTATGAATGTCATGTCGTGTATAGGTACATATTTCATACCATCATCAGCCTCTGAAAGAATAACATTATATCATATTGGCCACTGTGGGCAAAATCATCAGTGTATACCAGCTAATCAGGTGGTGGTGCATACATAACGCCATGACCTTTCCCATATCCCATATACATATATATACATACATATATACGTGTATATAATAACATCTCGTCATAGGTCAATGTACATGAATGCAATGCATGGAAAGTACGTTAATAAAATCTTCGGAATGTCAAATGACCATTTTGCCTTTGAGTAATATCATAATATAAACTCGTTTCAAATTTCGTATTTTTCTGAGACCCATGAACATATGATAGAATAATATGACACACGGGGAATCAAGAATATAGGCAGCTCTAATATTTCTATGAATAGAGTCATGTATGAAAATTGTGCATTTGCACGTTTCATTTGTATCGTATGGATCATGCCAAAAGAAAAAAGGAATAGTCTTAACATACCTGGATCGATTTCGTTGATTATTCCTCTAATAGACGTCTCTTGTGAATAAACAAGTAACGGCGAGATCATAATAGGAACAATTCGTATGAATTGCTCGACATAATAATGTTGATTACTAAAAAAACATCTTGATGAATCTTTTTCTCAAGAGAGATAACCTTATTTCCATGAAATACTTGCTGGAAGCTCTTTAGCAATTCATTTTAAGCTTAAGAGAGGTAATGTTTCTTTAACTATTAATTTTGAGCAATTCCTTTTCAACTAAAGAATGTTATCTTTGTCTTTAGGTGGGCCCTACTTAGGATGACTAAGCCACTCCAAAGTGTGACATTTAGGCAAGACTTTAAGAGTCATCTTCAATTAAAAGGGATGGCTGCCACGTTCTTGGCCTTTTTTGGCTTATCTTAAAGACTTGATTATTTACTATTATCTTATTTAACTAACTAATCTCTTATTAACCAATAATCAACCAATTACCCATATAGTTAAGAATTATCTCAACTTACTTAAAATACTACTCACTTTTAACATACCTTATACACCTTAGTATCATAGTCATGTAGTACCTTGTATGGCACTAGCCCATAAATACCGGTTATTGTAGCTCAGACCGTATTTTATCCCATAATGTCAAACTTTGACGAAATTTATTTTCTTTGATTTGCTTACCCTCTCACCTTCAAGAATTTACTTAATACTTATTTGAAATAGCATAATACTTATAATCCCAAAGTAATCTCATTCCTGAAATTACGTCAATTAACTTACGACAAAACTTTAACGTACGAAAATACGGGATGTATTATCTCATTTCCGAGCTTTCATTAATTTCCTTATGTCGTAGTTTTACATACGAAAATATGGGGTGTAACGTCATTCCCCCTTTAGAAAATTCGTCCTCGAATGTTGACTGATGCACTTATCATTTTCATGACTTATGTATTCCAAATACTTTAGTTCTCTCTTTTCTTCATTCATCTGCTTTTTGCGTTGCTCAATGTCCCCTCTCTACTAGGGACGAGAGTCACACTAAGGTAATATTTATTCCTTCTAGGCTTTCAATGCCTATCTTCGAAATTTTTTTTATCGCACTAGTATTCTCATCTAATTGTAATATTTTACGGTACACCATCTGGGTGTCTGACAGGGAGATCTATTAGCACATTTGACATATCCTTCGGCAGTGTCAACTAACACAAGCAATCCATTTACCAATTTGGGTTACCCTAACCATATCCAGATCTTGATATCTCGTCCTTCTCTTATTATACCTGTTAGCCCCCACATGGTATAACTAAAATGGGTGTGACCAATTGTTCATACCTCTGTTACTTTTGAATATAAATCAAAACAAAAACTTATGTTCCTCTACATTATAAGCACGACTAACCTTCATTGACTGGGCACCTAGTACCCTTCTTCATCTTGCTTCTTTTGCTTGTTGAAACTTGTATTTATCTTCTTAATCTCTCATTATCTTACACCATAAATATGGATAGGCATTCTTGCCTTAAGGCTTCTTATTAGGAAGCTTACATCTTTCAGTACACCCATGATCTGCTAAAGACATCACATTTACTTATCGTATGCATCATAAAAAAATTGAATTCCTCTGACCCAGCTCTTCCACAACTATCTCTCTTTCGAACCTTCTTTCCCGATGTAGGCATCATTTTATTACGAATAAAATAGAATTTCGGAATTTGAATTCTTATAAGTGAGCTTTACCACACAATCTAGACTAAGAAGAAAGTGTGACAATCCTAAATTCCCTGTAGCCTCCTACTTATAAGTGTGGTGCATGACACACCCATAAACAAGACTCTACTAGATACTACTTGTAGACTTCATAGAACAGAACTGCTCTGATACCACTTTTGTCACGACCCAAACCGATGGGCCACGACGGGCACCTGGTACTTACTCAACCGAATACCAACATAACATATCTTTTCATGTCATATTATCATAGATAACTAAGCCGGACAGGCTGTCTTGAAATAGGTAGAATATAACAGATAATGCCAACTTATACATAAGACATATAGGCCTCTAAGACCAAAATAACCACTTGAACACTAAACATAGGCCGACAAGGGCATACAACTTTTTACGTACATGACATCGGTGTACAAGACTCTAAGTATATATAATTTTCATAAAGGCCGGGACAGAGTCCCGCTATACCTAACAATACACATCTAACTTATAGTAACCAAACAAGCAACTCTGAAGCAAATGGAGCGCACCAACATTTTCCACTAAGCTGATAGCCTACTTGGAGGGCTCTCGACCTGTCTATCGGGACCTGTGGGCATGAAACGCAACATCCCCAGGCAAAAAGGGACATCAGTACAAATAATGTACTGAGTACGTAAGGCACATAAATAAGTGCATAACAGACTTGTAGGAAATATAGAGTAAATGACTCCACCTATAAGTTTGAATAAATTTGTGAATCATGAAATAATTATAGTACCATGCATATGCGTATGAATGTCATGTCGTGCATAGGTACATGTTTCATAACATCATCAGCCTCTGAAAGAATAACATCATATCATATTGGCCACTGTGGGCAAAATCATCAGTGTATACCAGCTAATCAGGTGGTGGTGCATACATAACGCCATGACCTTTCCCATATCCCATATACATATATATACATACATATATACGTGTATATAATAACATCTCGTCATAGGTCAATGTACATGAATGCAATGCATGAAAAGTACGTTAATAAAATCTTCGGAATGTCAAATGACCATTTTGCCTTTGAGTAATATCATAATATAAACTCGTTTCAAATTTCGTATTTTTCTGAGACCCATGAACATATGATAGAATAATATGACACACGGGGAATCAAGAATATAGGCATCTCTAATATTTCTATGAATAGAGTCATATATGGAAATTGTGCATTTGCACGTTTCATTTGTATCGTATGGATCATGCCAAAAGAAAGAAGGAATAGCCTTAACATACCTGGATCGATTTCGTTGATTATTTCTCTAATAGATGTTTCTTGTGAATAAACAAGTAACGGCGAGATCAAAATAGGAACAATTCGTATGAATTTCTCGACTTAATAATGTTGATTACTAAAAAAACATCTTGATGAAACTTTTTCTCAAGAGAGATAACCTTATTTCCATGAAATACTCGCTGGAAGCTCTTTAGCAATTCATTTTAAGCTTAAGAGAGGTAATGTTTCTTTAACTATTAATTTTGAGCAATTCCTTTTCAACTAAAGAATGTTATCTTTGTCGTTAGGTGGGCCCTACTTAGGATGACTAAGCCACTCCAAAGGGTGATATTTAGGCAAGACTTTAAGAGTCATCTTCAATTAAAAGGGATGGCTGCCACGTTCTTGGCCTTTTTAGGCTTATCTTAAAGGCTTGATTATTTACTATTATCTTATTTAACTAATTAATCCTCCATTAACTAATAATTAACCAATTATTCATATAATTAAGATTTATCTCAACTAACTTAAAATACTACTCACTTTTAACATACCTTATACACCTTAGTATCATAGTCATGTAGTACCTTGTGTGACACTAGCCCATAAATACCGGTTATTGTAGCTAGGACCGTATCTTATCCCATAATGTCAAACTTCCACGAAATTAATTTTTTTCGATTTGTTTACCCTCTCACCTTTATGAACTTACTTAACCCTTGTTTGAAATAGCATAATAATTATAATCCCAAAGTAATATTAATCTCAAACTTACATCGATTAACTTACGACAAAACTTTAATGTACAAAATACGGGATGCATTATCTCATTTCCTAGCTTTCATAAATTTCCTTATGGCGTACTTTTACGTACGAAAACATGGGGTGTAACACAAAGCCTCAAATGGGTCTATCTAATATGGTCTAATAACTATTGTTATAAGCAAACTCGGCCAAAGGCCAGAATCAATCTGTCATGACCCAAACCGATGGGCCGCGACAGGCACTCGGTGCCCTTACTCAACCGAGTACCAACGTAATGTATCTTTCTCATTACATCAACATGGGTAAATAGGCCAAAAGGGACGTATGAGGTAATAAGAATAAAAAATAAGAGAACACTCGATATAAAACGACCCAACTTTATATACTAACTTATACATATAACGTACGGGCCTATAAGGCAAAAATAATCACTGGCACCCTGAACAAAGGCCAACAAGGCCATGCAATCTTTTTAAATACATGAAATATGTATATAAGCCTCTAAGAGTACATAAAAGTCATAAGGCCGGACAGGGCCCCGACATACCAATCAAAACATGTCTAAATCATACTAACCAAATAAGTAACTACAGAACAAATGGAGCGCACCAACATCTTCCGCTGAGCTGATAGCCTACATGGAGGACTCTCAACCTGACTATCGGGACCTACAGGCATGAAACACAGAGTCCCCAAACAAAAGGCACGTCAGTACAAATAACATACCGAGTATGTAAGGAATGTAAATCATAGAACAATAGGCATGTGAAAGATATGGAGTAAAAGACTCAACATGTATATCTGAATAGATTTGTGAATCATTTAATATTACAATATCATGCATATGTGTATAAATGTCATACCATGCATGGGTATATGCGTTCATAACATCATCAATCCACTGAGGGCATCCCATCATATCATCTCGGCCATTGTGGGTGAATCATCGACGTATACCAACTAATCAGGTAGTGGTGCGTGTATAATTCCATAACCTTTCACAATCCCATATACATATATATACGCGTATATAACTCCATCTGGTCATGGTTCAATGTGCATATATAAATATATGAAATGCATATGAAATACGTTAATAAAATTCTTTGATATGTCATAAGACCATTCTGCCTCTAATTAATATCATGAAATAAACTTTACCAACATATGTATTTTCTGAGACCCACGAAGAGATGATAGAATAATATAACACATGGGAAATCAAGAACATAAGCATCTCTAGTATTTCTATAAATAGGGTCATTTATGGAAGTTGTGCATTTGCTCGTTTTGTTTGTATCGTATGGATCATGCCAAAAGGAAAGAAGGGATAGCCTTGACGTACCTGAACCGATTCTCTTGACAATCCCTTTAACACTCGTTGATTACGAAAATACTTAACGACGGATTGAAATAGGGGAAAATCTGTATGATATTCTTGGAATAGATTGTACCGTACTGCATTAGAACACCGATTCACGCATGCTACATTTCATATGAATTTTTGAGCTTTATTTGTTTACTCTTTTTTGAAGAATTCATATAAACTCTTTTGGTTTTGAGATTCATCTGTAAGCTAGCATAAGTATAAGGATACGAGAAAGTCTCTAAATATTGGAGTTGTAGGCCCCATTCTTGTGAATGACTTGGCAACTTATTATTCTAAATATGCCACTCATATGTGAACTTTAAGAGTCACATTTTTTGACTTTGTGGGCTGCCACGTAATGGATTAAATCACTATCCAATAATTACCCACTTATGTTCTTAATTAGTTAGTTAATTTCCTATTAACCAATAATTATTCAATTTTTCCACACAATTAGAAATTATCTCAAATTAAATAAAGCGCTACTCACTTTTAACATACTTTGTACACCTTACTATTATGGTCATGTGGTATCTTATACGGAACTAGTGTACGCGGCGAAATTAGAAGGTCCAATTTCTTGCTATTAGTTCATTTCAGAAAAACACCTCGAGGGCTTGAGGGCACAAAGCTGTGACCGAGTTCCCTCCCTCGAAGCTCATCGATGTCCGACCTGAAGGGAATATCGATCGAGGCTATAAAAATGGGGAATTACCAAGGCACGCGGCTATGTGTGACAAAGCCGACCTGCCCAGAACCTGTATCAAGGTGTCCCGTCTAGCCGTCCCACCTCCATATATTTGTAATAATGTTTTTCGTACTATGTTGGGATTCCTCTCCTATATAAAGGGGGTTATTGTCATTTTGTAGGGGCTCCTGTTGCTCCAACTATTCTACACAAGATAAATAATAACTCTCTCTATCTTTTCTCTCTAACATATTCTCCCGATACTATCACTCTTACTTATAACTTCATACTTGTTCTTCATTTATTGCTCTTCATAGGCCATAAAGAGCCTCTAGCGATCATATTCTACCTATTAACCCTTTCCCGATTATCCCCGATAGCTCAAGCCCGAGCCCAAGCATCGACCTCGAGGCCCTTAATTCGTTAGTCCGAGGCCCGAATAGCTAAACCCCCCGGTTCGACTGTAACTCCATTTTAGCTAGCATTTCATCTTTTAACTTTACATTTCTAGCATCAACTACTTAACAACTAGCATAAAGATAGATCATGTATTTTTAGAGTACCATCAACAAATTTAATTGTTATTATCATTTTCATGGTAAATAGTTTGGCGCCCACCGTGGGGTTAAAAATAATAGTGATTATTTTCTTGCTGGTTTCGTTACACAACGCAAGTTATCTTTCACACTTTTTCTTATCCGAGATCTTCGATTTCAGGTCAAAATGTCTGGCTTAGTAAACAAAGTTGAGAACGACAACCTTGAAAACCACAGAGAAAACGGCGTGGCTGCTCTAATTGCTGGCGCGCCACCACAGAACCCTGATAACACACCTGGACTGAATCTATCGGACACGGGTTCGCAAGACGCACAGGAGGTCGACAAAACCTCACACACCGACGGGAGCATACAACATGGCGACCAATAGGATTCCCAAAAAACCCCAGCTCAGGAAGAACGGGAAGTTAGTCTTCATGTTATTTTTTAAATGTTGCAGGCACAACAGCTGGCTATCACTCAACTACAAAGCCACCCGAAGACTCCCAGCACAGTACCACCGAAAGCTACTCCCCTGGCCGAACAGGTACTGGAGAGATCGAGCAACAACGGATCGGTAGCCGATCCTGCTATAATCAATATGCTCGAGGACCTCACCAAAAGGATCGAGTCGGGCAAGAAATTGATAGCAGCCAACGACAAGAAGGTCGAAACCTAAGACTTCAGGGTCGACAAAATCTCGGGCGCACCCCCCGATCCTGAGAGGTATATATTCAAAAAAGTTTGTACAACGGCCGTTCACAGAGGAAGCGGCTCCGAAATCCATTCCAAAGATGTTCAGAATGCCAGAACTCCCAAAATACAGTGGGACCTCAGATCCCAATTAACACATCACTACCTATACGTGCGCAGTGAAGGGCAACAACATAAGAGACGACGAGATCGAGTCCGTCTTACTTAAGAAGATTGGAGAAACACTCTCGAAGGGGGACATGATATGGTATCACAACCTAGCTCCAAACCCCATAGACTCATTTGTCATGCTAGCAAACTCTTCCATAAAGGCACACGCTGGTGCCATCAAAGTAGCAGCAAGGATGTCCGAAATATTCAAGATTAAGCAGAGGGAGAGAGAAATGCTACGAGAATTCGCATATCGCTTCCAAACGGGACGAATGGAACTGCCCCTAGTCTCAAACAACTGGGCAGTGCAGGCCTTCACTCGGGGGCTGAATGAACGAAGCTCAGTGGCCTCAAGGTGGCTAAAAGAGAATCTGATCGAGTATCCCACTGTAACCTGGTCGGACGTCCACAACCGGCATCGGTAAAAGATCATGGTCGAGGATGACCAACTGGGAGCCCCCTCGGGCTCAGTATATCCGATCAGACTCCTGGAGAAGGAGTCGAAATCGAACAAAGAGAGGTATTGGTCGTACCCCGAAGATAGGAGGAATGCCCCGAGATGCAACCGCCTCGCAATGATCGATTGGTGAACCAAGGACAGAACCCTCGGGGACTCATCAATAGAGGCAGATTCGACGGGGACACAGGGCCAATGGGGGCACCTCGCCTATCATAATACAACTTCTGCGTCGATGTACCGGACATCATGTTTTCCATAAGCAAAATCAGGGACGCCAAATGGCCTAGGCCTATTCAGTCGGATCCTTCACAACTTAGTATGTGAACTTCATAAATACACACAGCCAAGGAGAACAAAGCAAATGAGCCATAACATGTTATCAACGTGATATTAGGAGGTGTCGACACTCCCCAAGAACCCGTGATGAGAAGGATAAAAATATCCATCACTAGAGAAAAGCGAACTCGGGGATGAATACCCGAAGATGCCCTCGCATTCATCGAGGAGGACTCCAAAACCTCGTCCCAACCTCATAATGACGCCCCTAGTAACCTCTTTCCTCGTTAATTCATTTCGAATAAAACATCTGCTCATGGATCCAGGTAGCTCGACCAACGTTATCAGGTCGAGGGTAATAGAGCAGCTCAGACTGCTAGACCAAATCGTACCCGCCACTCGAGTTCTTAACGGATTCGACACGGCAATCGAAACAACGAAATGAGGGATCACTCTCCAGTCAGCGTGGCCGGCACGACCCAAAATGTCAAATTCCATTTCATCGAAGGAGACATGTGTCACGCCCCGAACCTAGGGAGGCGTAGCTAGCACCCGGTGCCGTAGTGGCCCAAGCGAACCACCCTATAGCTCATTCATTCCTTTTTATAACTATCATGGGCCAGCATGGCCATAACTCGTAATGTAAAATTGTAAGTGGGCGAATGTTATACCAATGAACCATCGTTCATAAAACCTGAATACATATGGGCTGTCAAGGCATCTCATATACTGTACATAGTAACCCTGTCTCTACAAATCCTCTAAGATTATTTGACATAAATGGGACAGGGTACCGGCCTACCCATAAGTCTGTAGCAAAACTCTGACACGTGACTCATAGACTCAGCTGCACTCCGAATGAGATGGAGTCTTACCGATCCTTCGATGAATGACAATCTCATCTATGATGAAGGCTAGTCAAACTGATTATATATTCCTATAGGCATGAATGCAGCGTCCCCAACAAAAGGACGCCAGTATGAATAATGTACTAAGTATGTAAGACATGTAAATAAGTATATAAAGGGCATGGAAGAAAACGTGGAGTAAATGACTCAGCCTGTAAATCTGGATGGCTCTGTAAATCAAAAATCATGAAATATCTTTAATGTCATGCATATGCATGTAAATGTCATGTAATTCATAGGTCTGTACGTATATAATATCATCAAGCCTCTGAGGGCATCCCATCATATCATTTCAACCACTATGGGCAACATCATCATCATATACTAGCTGATCAGGTGGTGGTGCGTATATAATACCGTAACCTTTTTCCCATATCCTATATACATATATTTACATATATACGCGTATATAAAGCCATCTGATGCCACTGTGGGCAAAATCATCAACGTATACCAGCTGATCAGGTGGTGGTGTGTATATAATATTGTAACCTTTTTTTCATATCCCATATACATATATTTACATATATACGCGTATATAACACCATATGGGGCCACTGTGGGCAAAATAATCAATGTATACCAGCTGATAAGGTAGTGGTGCGTATATAACACCGTAACCTTTTTCCCATATCCCATATACATATATTTACATATATACGTGTATATAACGCCATATGATGCCACTGTGGTCAAAATAATCAACGTATACCAGCTGATAAGGTAGTGGTGCGTATATAACGCCGTAACTTTTTTTCCATATCCCATATACATATATTTACATATATACGCGTATATAATGCCATCTGGTGCCACTGTGGGCAAAATCATCAACGTATAAAAGCTGATCAGGTGGTGGTGCGTATATAGCGCCATAACCTTTTCCCATATTCCATATACATATATACGCGTATATAATGCCGTCTGAGTCATGGGTAAATGCACATGTAAATGAGCGCAATGCATGAGAATTACATTAATAAAACTTCTTGAAACGTCAAAAGACCATTATACCTCTGATTAATATCATTTTATTGGAATAAATAATATATACATCCTTAACCACTACGAGTAGAAACACTTATGAAATAACATTACGTTTACGTATCATTGCCTGGATCACGCCAAAAGAAGGAAGGATTAACCTTGACATACCTGAGTAGGGAAAAATTCATATGATATTCTTGAGACAAAATCTACACGGGTAAGGAGCGATCAGTTGATCTTGCACATAAGTCATATTCAACATTGTGAATCTCCAAAACACAATCCACATAAATTAGAACTATTCAAACAACAGAAGGCAATGGGAGTAGCCTCCTTGAACATAAGATAGGTGGTAAAAACTATTTCAGGGCAAAAGAGACTAGTACTAATTTCTGTATCTTTGGGCGAGGACTTATTACCAAACTATTTCAGACACACTCATAGTTCACATGCCAAATAGTAAGTAAAATAGATCAAGTTGCTCTTCATCACTTTGAGGAAGGACGAATCAGCATGCCAACAACAAAAAGGTTGGACTTAAGGCTGCCACATTACCTGATATTCCTTGTTTATTCTCATCTCTAGCCAGAAACAGAAGCTTCAAGCGCAATTTTCAAAAGAAACAGAAAAGACATTTCCCTCTATTCCCCTCTGAAACACGGTGTACATACATCTCCATCCTCCTTGATTGAACTCTTCTCTTTCATAGAAACTAACAGAATCAATGTTTCAGCATTTTCTTCTACCAACTAAGGAATCACAGTCATGACTTCTTTGGTCTAGATTATATAGATTGCCACTGATTATCCGAATAAAGTGATTGCAGGAAACAAATTGTCATTTAGGATTTATTTGCATTGTTACACTAATCGCTGGTAGTTATAAGCGTTCCAACCATCAATAACTAGGATCCGAGAACAAAACTTCGAAAAAGCCAACACTTAGCGAAGCTATAGAACTGGAGTGAACATAACTTAAGAAAGTTTCAAACTTAAAGAATTAATGTGCAAATGTAAAAATGGAGTAAAATTACAAATGATATTTATATAAAGAAGATTAATGGTAAATAAGGCAGTACTTGTATGACATTTGTCTAAAATGAAGAGTCATCACTTAGTGATGCAAGGCTGCCACGCGGGGGCTTAAAATTTATCTAAAATTGGATAATTACTAACTAATCTTGCACAAAAATAATTAATTAACCTAATTATCCACATAATTAAGAATTATCCTAACTTACTTAAAAATCTACTTATTTTTAATACACTTTATACACCTTACTAACAGGGTCACGTGGTACCATATGAAATTGATACATACCTTATTATTTTATTAAAATATCCATATTAATATATATATATATTTTCTTAACTTCTAATTTTCCTAATCTAATTTAAGGAGTAAAAAATTTCGTACGCTTAATTCTTAAAATAGTAAAAAAGATAACCTTCTTTTCTTGTGAGAAAATAATTTCTATCTTTACAATAAAGAAAATCTCATAAACTTTCTCATAGTATGTGTATAATTTACCATATCCGACAATAGTAATAATGGTAACTATCCAAAATTATACATATAAAACTTATACTAAAATACTCCACTTAAAAGAAAATACCACACTAACATAATATCTAACCGTATCAAGGTTGGTAAACTTACGGGCTCTTAATCCCTTCAAGCTTATATGGATTATTACGACTTATCATAATATTAAAGTATGAGATGTAACAACATGAAATACAACGCCTTATTCGGGCGACCAAGGATACACTGCATGGGAGCGGCGCCATCTACCCTCTGCCAAATGATGAAATTTCCGACAAAGGATGGGGTTAAAACCATCTACAGGGAACAACACGCGACAATGGAAGTGTTAGCAGTGTGTAACATAGCGCTGGCACCAATATCTCCACTCTCGAAAGAGCCAAAGGATAATCAAACTACGTCTTCGGCTAAGCCCGATTAAACACAGCAGAGGACCATACCGAGTCCTCGCTCCAAACAATAGGGACACATCAGACCTTGAAACATCGCTGGCGCATCCCACGATAAGGTAAGATCACCCCCTTTTTTCATTATTTTACACTAACCCATATGCAGGCGCTCGATCAGGGCAGTCGAAAGTGCTAACCCAACCCGAATATCTCAAGGCCTTAAAAGGCATCCGTTGCACTCTTTTCCTTAGGCCGAGCTTTTGTCCCAAAGAGGGTTTCACCGACAAGGTTTTTAACGAGGAAACATCCACGTGCTACCTAAGGAGGATCCAACAAACGTACAAGGCTTCTTTTGCAATCAACCCCAAACATTGGAGGGCACCCATTCGAAAAAACCAAGGAATACTGAGCAAGGTTCTAGTAGGAAATGATGTACCTGGCCAAACAGTTAAATGAACCGTGTTCGTATAAGCCGGACCCATGACAAAAAAACAATATGTACTTGTGCCAACCAATCAAAGAATATCTTTCGCCGGAACATCTCGTACTCCAAATGAAACTCAACATTTTCACAGCAAAGATCCCTCTACCTAGAATGCCCCGAAATATTCGGAGACTAGAATCACTAACTCGACACCCGCATGGCCTCACGGTCCGAATTCCAAACTCATAAGCCCCCAACGAGGCAACACGAAAATCACGAAAGATCTCCAAAAAGGAAAAATGTCCCGAACACTCGGAGACTAGCATCACAAACTCAGAAAGCGCATGACCTCAGGGTCGGAATCTCCAAAATCATAATCCTTCAATAAGGCAATTCCGAGCTCACGAGAAATGGCTCCCGAGCCAAAGAAAACTCGGTGACTCGGAGACTGTCGCCAATCGCTGTTCATTTAAAAACTCGAGGCCATAAGACCCCGAGCGGGTAGACTCGGTCTAGTAAGACTTCGAGCAAGGCATAAATCATACTTGTACAAAGTATCAATGAAAACTGTAAGACCTCAAGCAAGGCATGAATCATACTTGTACCAAGTATCAACGACTGTAAGACCTCAAAAGGCATGAATCATACTTATACAAAGTATCAACAAAACTGTAAGACCTCAAAAGGCATGAAAATTTTGTAAGACCTTACTACAGGCATAAACTTAATCCCGAAGTCTAGGCTATATATCGCATTTGTAAGACTCCCGAAAGGGCATACCCTCGATATAGATGCCTAAACTACTACACTCGGGATCAAAAATTGCTCCGGCCAAACACAAATCACTACGGTCATACGGCTGTACTAGCTGAATTAACGCGACTTGGGGACGCCCGATCGTCACTACAAAATCATAGGTCATTACTTCGAATCTACTTCGAAAAGAACCGATTAAACAAGCTACCCTCGACAGGAAAAAGAGCTTCGACCATGTCAGCTCTAAATCACAAGGCTTCGAGCTACTCAGCCTACGAGCCAAACTTTTCAAGGTGCCCGAACATCGCTGCAAATAACTTGAAATCAAGGTTTTTCCCAAACTGACGACAGGTCAGGAAAAATCTTTGCAAAATTCCTTAACGAGAGGAAAACAAAGCCTACATATGCCTAAGGGCAAAGCGTAAGAGCCATTCTCGCCAGCCTAACGAGCCTCAGGGCCACACATACTAAAAGGTCGCAATGACCAAAAGCGTAAGAGCCACTATCGCCAGCTTAAAATTTGAAAGCTTGAGGGTCAAAATGAGCTCGAGTCATAACCCGATTTAGAGACCGGACCCAAAATAGTTAACTATACATGCCTAAGGGCAAAGCGTAAGAGCCATTATAACCAACTTAATGAGCCTCAGGGCCGTGCATATAAAAGGTTGCTTCGACCCAAGGCATAAGAACCATTGTCGCCCACCCATGCAAACACAAAAGCTTGAGGGTCAGATGAGCTCGAGTGGAAGCCCAACTCGGAGGCTAAACCCAAAACAATTGAGCAAAAACATAAGAGCTCTAACACCAGCTTACACTATAGGTTGCATCGACCAAACGCGTAAGAGCCCCTAGGCCTGCCTAATGAGCCCAGAGCCACATCACGAATCTAAGGATTCTCATCAACTCTGAAACCAGTCCACCTAGTCAGAAGCAAAGTAGAAAATGGTACGGAAGAAATAAAGCCTCAAGTTTTCTTTTATTTACATTCATGAAAAAGTGCATTCTCCATCTACAAACACACTCTGAAGGCATCACATACAAAATGGCAAAGTCTATGCCCCGCCCCTGAGGGCTACGGTCTATCAGCCTCATCTTCACTCTCCTCAGCGTCGGAAAGGAGTGACCGAGCACCATACTCGTCCTCCCTCGCTCACGCCAACTCTTCCGGGAGAACAAAATCCCTGGCACCGATCTCCTTGAGAACCCTTCTTCGGGATCTGCAACGAGCAAATTCTTTGATCTTCTCTTCACAATCAAGGACCCTCTTCAACTCGGCTTGAGCATCAGTAGCATCCTTTAAATAAATTTCCATCTCCTGATCAGCCTTGGTCCGGACCAATGCTGCTTCAGTCCGAGCATCAACGACCTCAGCCCTAACCTTCGAAAGTTCGGTTTCGAGCTTCGTGATCATATCCGCTTGAACAGAAGCATTATTACGAGCTAAGCGGAGTTGGACCTTGAAGGCAGGAACTTTAGCCAAGGCACATTCCTCCTCTGAAGCTTAAGCCTGCGCCTGAGCTCTTAGCTCGCCATAGTCATTCTTGATTCGGTCGGCTTCACCCATAAGGCATTCCAGCACCTCCGTCTTTTTCTCCAGCTGGAATAGGCGAAGAGTTAACTTGAGAAGTTGAAAAGCTAAATGCATACCCACCCGGGATGGGAAGTTACCTGCTCTATCAAATAGCTCTCATAATTCGAGCTCCGGTACGCCTCATATCGTCGGTGTGCCAACTCAACTTCATTCTCCTAGCAAAGGATCCCAAGGGAACTACCCTCATCCAGAGCTTTCCAGAGCCTATCCCCATGACGGAGCAGCTCAAACCTAAGCCTGTCAATGGCCTGCAAAAGAGAAGCTCGATAAGGAAGGGAAGATGCGAGATTCGGAAGGCCTGTGCCAAAGCTCACCGCAAAATGGAGTCGGCGGACTTCCTCGAAGGTCGGGTACACCGCTGTTAATCTAGCCCTCTCGGCCCTAGAAGAACCAACCTCGGTCAAAGCATGATTGCTCAGAGAAACCACCTCTCTAGAACTGGAAACTTTGGGCGCAGCAGGCTCGGACGATGTTTTCTCCTCAAAGACCAGGCCCCATTTTGCCCTGTTGCGAGCGCCATCGTATTGCAAATGCATATCCCATTTATTATTGTCGCCCTTTAGCTCGGAAGCTAGCAATCCCTCCCCCTCTCCGGAGGAGCACAACCCCGCCCTTGGAGACCCTCCGATACCTACGGCGGCAAGATTAATACATGAAAAAGGGAAATGTCCTCCAAAATATACGAGGGACAAGGAAAAAGCAATATACACACACACTTTGATATTTTGCTTCCCATCTACCCCGGGATACAACTAGCCACCTATGCTTGTCACAGGTCGAATGGGTCGCCAGCTTCCGGACCCAGCCAGGCAGATCAGGAACATTACGCGACGCCCATGAAATTGTTGCAGAAAAGGAGGAAACATGATTAATAAACCAGCTTCCACCATGAGCAAATTTGAGAAAGCACGAGACGCTCCACTCACGCATATAATTCCATTCCTCGGGGAACAGCATAAGTTCCATGGGAATAACGTCAGCCATCCGGATCCGGATGAATCGACTAATTCACTCTCGATATCCATCTTCCCCTTCGTCAACAACAAAGGGCATGGATGAATGACACTGCAAGGTTAGCCGACCTCGATAATAAAAGGGCCGGTACAGCCTGACAACATGACTAAGCATGAATTCAAGCCCTGCCTTCTCCGCAAAGAACCTCATCATCAGCACTATTCGCCAAAACAACGGATGTATCTACGCCAAAGTAACCCGATACTTTATATAAAAATCAAGCACGACTCTATCATGGGAGCCCAGTGTGAAAGGGTACAAGTACACGTTCAGGAATCCATCGGCAAGGTCCGTAATACCCTCATCCGGGGGAAGAGCCTATAACGCTACCCCCTCTTCCCATCCGCAATCTCTCCTCACCATCCCAAGGTGCTTCTCTCTTATCGAAGACATAGTCTTCAAGGTAAACTCCCATGGATATTGAGCGCTGGGAGTGGAACTCTCCCTTCTCTGCCGAGCAGACCTTGAAGTAGGAGTCATAACTATAGCGGGACTAGGAAACTGAAGCTGGAACCTACACAAACACTTTGGTGTTAAGGATAACTATCTAAAATAATAGATCTCCTAAGAAGCAGGAGCAACCCCATATATATATGGGGAAACAACAACGGTCCGCCTACCAAATTTAGGCCCCAGGAGGCCGACAACATTATCTCCAGTCCCAAGGTGGTACCCGACCTCGAGGACCTCCATCAAAAAAGATGTTAGGCTTCAAAAGGTCAGCAACATCATTTCATGTCCCGAGAAGGTATCTGACGTCAAAGGTTCCTCTCAAGAAGAAAAGTAAGCACTTCGAGCATCGTTCGTGAGGGCTCGACCTTAGGACATTGTCTAAATATAGATAACCCCTCCTCAGGGACCTATCTACAATGCCTTAAAATTTTACCTACATCAAGTTCAAAGTAAATCTCCAGGTGCCTGAAACTGACCTTCACTCAGAGACCACTATAAAAAATTTCAAGCTTGATCTGAGGAACAACGGTGGGCTCAGAAAAGAGCCATTTCTATCAACCAAAGATCGGAGAGAATACTTGCACCCAAGTTAGATGTTGACAATCATCGGCAGAGGTATACATCCGAAATCCCTGCAAGCATAAAAGAATATGATAAGCAGCAAAGGCAGAAGTCAAGAAAATAGTTTTATATTCATATTCATAAGCATTTTCTTACAACAGCCCTTGATAGGTCCTTACGTATGATTACAAAACCCCACAAGGGGTCCTTACATGGAAACAAAGAATCAAAGGGGTGCACACCCATAGTGAAAGACTAAGGACCTAGTCTACCCTCGAAGGTTCATCTCCGGTAGAAGCATCTCCGAGCGCCACCTCCTCGAGCTCGTGTCCTCGAAGGAAACTCCTTCGATCGCAACCTCCTCTAGGTTTGCAGCTCAATCCTAGCGAATGACATCGCCGAGGGAGAAGATGAAGAAGAGGAAAGGAGGGGGACGTAGAAGAGGCAGAAAAAAAAAGACATAACCCGCCGAAGCCAAAGGTTGAAGATTCGGCGGGCCCCAGCCTCAATGGCCGATTGTGCCATTTTACCCCTTGGGAGAAAAAACCCAAGGGATCAAGTGCCACACCAGGCAAGGGTAGGAGAGTGAGCAGCAGTGTATAGTCCGAACACTCTCCCGAGCAGCGGTGTAGAGTCCAAACTCCCTTTTAGATTAGAGGAGGTCAACCGCCCCCATATCATTATCTCGAGCCAATAAGGACAACAGTAGCAGGAGTAACAACAATAGCAGCGACAATACGGTATGATCTCGCTCGACAAGGGGAAGCTCAGGTAGAAGGCCGCCACACAACAAATGGAAATGCTGCCGCACAACCTTAAAGTCGTGAAATCCAAGCATGGTGATTAACAATAAATAAAGCTGGCAAGAATAAAGGGATAAATGAATGGAGGAAGTCACTTGGGTAGAGAGATAGCACCAGAATACCCCCATTTATAGGAGATAATGACACGACCATCAATGCCTTTGGAAGAATGACCGGCAGGTTCAATTAATGCGTTCTTGAAGAACAAAATCATCGGCAGTACTATCACTCTGAAGAACGGGAATCGACAGCATATTGAATGGCATCAAAAAGACAAGTCCATGTGATGTCATGTTATCATGAAAACTCATGCCATAGGTTGCATCATCGGCATGACGTCGTCACGTGAAATCCAAGGAGTCGGGCATCAGAATCGTTTCACATCGCTCTGTTCTAGGAAACGTGAAAACTATCTGTACATGACAAAATCAGAAGGTC
This sequence comes from Nicotiana sylvestris, assembly GCF_000393655.2. NCBI lineage: Eukaryota > Viridiplantae > Streptophyta > Magnoliopsida > Solanales > Solanaceae > Nicotiana > Nicotiana sylvestris. The sequence continues at coordinate 96,294,339 of NC_091062.1, read as the reverse complement.
CAATTTCTTGCTATTAGTTCATTTCAGAAAAACACCTCGAGGCCTCGAGGGCACGAAGCTGTGACCGAGTTCCCTCCCTCGAAGCTCAATCAAGGTCCGACCTGAAGGGAATATCGATTGACGCTAGAGTAAAAATGGGGAATTTTCAAGGCACGCAGCTAAGTTTGACAAAGTCGGCCTGCCCGAAACCTTTATCAAGGTGCCCCGTCTAGCCATCCCATCTCCATATCTTTGTAATTAATGCTTTTCGTACTATGTTGGGATTCCCCTCCTATATAAAGGCGATCCTTCTCATTTTGTAGGGTCTCCTGTTGCTCCAACTATTCTACACAAGATAAATAATAACCCTCTCTCTCTCTCTTCTCTCTAACATATCCTCCCGATACTATCACCCTTACTTAGGACTTCATACTTGTTCTTCATTTATTGATCTTCATAGGCCATAAAGAGCCACTAGCGATTATATTCTAACTATTAACCATTTCCCAATTATCCCCGATATCTCTAGCCCAAGCCTAGGCTTCGACCTCGAGTCCCTTCATCTATTAGTCTGAGGCCCAATTAGCTAAACCCCCCGGTTCGACTATAACTCCATCTTAGGTTGCATTTCATCTTTTAACTTTACATATCTAGCATCAACTGCTTAAAAACCAGCATAAAGATAGATCACGTATTTTCAGAGTTCCATCAACAAATTTAATTATTATTACTATTTTCACGGTAAACAACTAGTCCATAAATACCGGGTATTATAGCTCGTACCGTACTTTATTTCAAAATGTCAAACTTTGACGGAACTCATTTTCTTTGGTTCGCTTACCCTCTCACTTTTATGAATCTACTTATCACTTGTTTGAATAGTATAATACTTATAATCTCCAAATAATCTTGTCATTTAACTGATGTTAATTATCTTATGACAAATTAAATGTACAATATTACAGGGTGAAACATCATCGTAATATAATGCTACAGAATGTAACATCGGCGTAATATCGCAGGGCGTAACATCATTATAATATAATATTTTGAGGCATAATATCATCGTAATATAATATTGCGAGGCATATCATCGATGTAATATTGCAGGGCATAACATCATTCCCCCCTTTGGAACATTCGTCCTGGAATGTTGACTGACGCACTTGCCATTATCATAACCCATAGCTCTTGCGAATCCTTTATTATTCTCCTTGACATTTAGGCGACTGTTCTTTGAATAAATCAAAAGGCCAGGGCATTCTTCCTTTTAAGCCTCTTTCTCACACCACGACTTGTAGTCAAAATCTTTCTAATTTGGTAACTGTTGCTACCTTCTATCATGCAGCCTGTTCGAGTCTAACTTTGTATGTGCGCCTATGCGACTTTTCTCTCCTCTATCCTCCAGCTTTTAGCCAATATCTAGGCCTAACTTTGTGAACATATATATAATTATGACAAGCTCTCCCTCTGGGTGTCATTAGCTTTACTGCATGTAAGTAGGCCATACTATACCATAACTTTTCCTTCCATTTATCGTTACGGAGGTCTGCTACAAAACTCCAGGTTAATCTCATTGCTTATCCTATATGTATAAAGCTAAATCTTTTAATGTTTCTTCATTACTGTTCATATTAAGACTGATGCCCTAATCTCATCTCGTACCTTGCAACTTTTACCCACTCATTGGTTATTCACCTCAATGTTGATCTACAATCTTCCATTGATAACTTGAAACTTATTACGTAATATATTACCACTAGGGCTTACGTTGAATCGTGGAACCTTTGAAGTGATTTTATTGATCCACCTAGGCTATACTGTACTTCCATAACCCTATTTTTATAATAGTCATCCCAAATTACACCCTTATTCTACCACCAGGGCATCATTCCATCTCTTCTAAATGATATTAGTCTTAGACTCCTTTGAGTTCATTCAGGCTATACTGAACTTTCCATAACTCAGAGAAGCCATCAGCTCTCTTGTTTTAACGGGCTTAACCCCGACGACTTATCCATTTTCTCCATCTTCACACTTGCCTTTTTCTTATTTTTACTCTTGTCTTCCTAAAATCTTGTCGTTTTACGATACTTTAGCTTGAAAGATACACATATCTATTTATACTACTCGCAACCTTCCTGCAACTTGCTTGCACCATAGATTCCCTTGTGTTATTCTGGAATATCGAGCGAGACATTGTATCGTCCCTAACTCCCCTTTACTTTCGTGGCTAGATCTCTCGCTACCTAGAAACCATACTCTAGAAGATACGCCCAATGACCCCGCTATCCTCCCTGGATAGGGAATCCCAATGCTTCTAGCCCTCTATATGTAGTATGGATTATTCACAATCTTTTGCACCTGATTATCTCGTATGTTGCTCACCTTTGCCTCTATTGCCTTTAAATCTTGCATCTTATTTTCAATATCCTTCATGAATTCCCTTCCCCATATGTATAATTCATGTCCATAACTTGAAGCTCTATTAATACTTGCACCCCTGGTGCATATACAATTCGGTGGGAGCTTCATACTGATTTCTTATGAGGCTGGTACTCTTCTAACTGACTTTATCGTAGATCATTATAGAATATGGCTACTGTAGCATCTTTAATCTACCTCTGATATTAAGAGCGATCCTGCAATGTTCTCAATCATGATATCTATGATTTTTTGGGTCCAACAATCAGACTGCTAATTTATTTCATTGTTGTAACTCTTTACTTTCCTCTTGCTTCTGATCAACCTTAATGTAGGCTTAAGCTATCTTCTGATCTGTGGCTGATGACATTAGTCATCACTTTAGCCTTACATAGACGCTATGGAATATCCATGATAATCTTCTAATAATTTAATCCTTTGTCTATGACCTGGGCTTAATTCTTTTTATCACGCCCGAACCTGGGGGTGAGACCGGCACCTGGTGCCTCACCTATCCTTGCGTACCAATTTACAACTAAGGGACTCTAAAAGTATGATGTCTTACTTTGTCCATGGGCCACATTTCAAGACAACTGTGAATGCTGACTATATGTCAATATAAAACTGGGCTAACAAGGTAGTCATAATTATTACAGCTGACAAACCAACCAAATATACATATAAGGCTTGCCAGCCCAACATACTGCACTAACTGACAGGATATGTCTACAAGCCTCTACTGATGGATATACTATGATCGGAATAGCTCCCCGACCTACTCATAACATATATACATATATATAAGATGTACATAAGGCTCTAAACCCGGCAACTCCTAAAGGCATGGAGGTTACCGATCAAGCTGAACTCGGGAAACACTTAATGAGGAGGCCTACCCGTCTATCTATCTGAACCTGTATGCATGAAATGCAGCCCCCAGAAAAGGGACGTCAGTATGAAATAATGTACTGAGTATGTAATGCAATATACTGAAAGCTGAAACTAAACTGATAATATAATAATTGAAAGCAACTAGGGTCAAATATAATATGAAGATATGCTCACCTGATGATACTGACTCTATTCTGTCAATATAGTAAGTAAAATGGTTGTCCGGCCTTATAAAGCTCGGTATATATATAACTGCTCTGTCATAGTAGTCTCGCTCATAGGCGCTCGGCCATACTAGGCTCTATATATCGACCAACAAGGCTCGCTCATACGCGCTCGGCAACAGTAGGCTCGGTATATAACTTATCATCTGATCAGAGGTTGCCCAATAAGGGCCTACCCATCGATTATAGCTCGATGGTAATGAAAATATTGTAATACTATATATATAAACTTTCTGCTCTCTTGACTAGAAGAAAGAAATACTCAATTAAATATGATGTCCCGATAAGGAGAATATTGTAGGTTACAAGACTAGGAAAATGTACGTAAATTCCGGGATACAAATTTTTCTTTATGCCTCCTTATCAAACTCATGTACTTACAAAGATCATGCAAAATGAAGGAAGAGCTTAGCCTTAACATACCTGGAGTAGGAAAAAATTCGTATGATATTCTTGGGAAAAGTTACACCGTACTTCTTTAGAACAATAAAAATTTTCCGTTGCTAAAACTCCAAAAATTCTCGTTGGAATTGTTGAAATTGTAGAATTCATGTTGCATTAAGGTATAACATCTGATCTTAAGTGTTTTTGGGAATGAACTATCAGAATGCTCATGTTATTCCTTGGTATTGAAACATTGAAATAAAATTTGCAAGGTTTGTCTTGAAAGCTTTAAAGTGGGAGGTGTCTTGTAACTAAGGCATTAAGATGCCTTCTAATATAAAATGACTAAGAATCATTTTCTTAATAAGGGTTTCCTTCCATGTTTTTTTTTGGGGGGGGGGGGGGGTGGAAATTATTGATCTTTATCCACTTATTAGTTAATTAGTTAATGTCTTGTTTCCCGGTAATTAACCAATTATCCGCATAATTAAAAATTATCTCAAATGACTTAAAATTCTACTTATTTTTAATATACTTTATACATCATTCTATCGTGGCCATATGGTTCCTTGCATGGTACTAGTCCATAAGTGTTGGATATTATAGCTTGGACCGTATTTTATTCAAATTCGACAACCTTTAACGAAACTCATTTTCTTTAATTCGTGTACCCTTTATTTCATGGAACTTACTTTATGCTTGTTATAAATAGCATAAAAAGGCTTACCTCAAGATAATCTCATCCCCGATTCTACGTCAATTAACTAGGGACGAAACATTAACATTTGAAAGTGCGGGATGTAACATCATCCCCCTCTTTGGAACATTCGTCCTCGAATGTCGACTGATGCACTTATCATTCTCATAACCCATAGATCTTACAAATACTTTAGTTCTCCTCTTTCCATCCAGACAACTGATCTATAAATAAGTCCAAAGGTCAGGGCATTCCCCCCCTTTAGACCTTTTTCTCACACCACGACTTATGGTCGGAATCCTATCTCGTAACTATTGTTACCTTATATCATGCAGCCTGCTCGATATTGACATTGTAAGTGTGCCTATGTGACTCTTCTCTCCTTTTTCTCTAGCTTTTAGCCAACCTCTAGGCCTTACTTTGTAAACATATACAAGGCTCAAAAAGATGCCTCTCTGGGGATTTATAGGTGTACTGAAGTTCTTCGCTCGGTACTTTGTAGAACTTGTGAATATGGCTATATCTTATTTCATAGAACTGGTTATTCATTCATATGAATTTGCTGCATCTACGTAGGCCATATACCATAATTATTGTTACTAAGGTCTGCAACCAACTCCAGGTTACTTCTCGTTGCTTATCCTTGAGACTGATGGTCTAATCTCATCACATACTGTTGAAGTTATATCCATCTATTGTTGATCCACCTTAATGTTGATTCATTATCCCGCTAGGGCTCGCGTCTAATCGGGGACATCTGGAGTAATTAGATTGATCCACGTAGGGGTGATGCTATACTCCATTACCGTACTTTATAGCATCCCAATGCGACTCCCCTTATATGGGTATTTTAGCACCTTACAATTCATCAAATCCTCTCCCTCCTCCATTTGAGTTCATTCAAGCTATATTGAATTTTCTATAACTTAGAGGAACCATTAGCTCCTTTGTTTTCACGGACTTAATTACGAGGAATAATACATTTTCATCACCTTCTCACTTGCCTTCTTCCTATCCTTCCTCTTGTCTTTCTAAAACCTTGTCATTCTATCATGATTTAGATTGCGATCGATTCCCTTATGCTTTTATGGAACATCAAGTGAGATATCACATCGTATCTAACTCTTCTTTTACTCTATAATTAGAACTTTTGGTACTTAGAAACCATAGGCTAGAAGGTATGCTACCGATGCCATTGCTACCATTCATGGATACTGAATCCCATCACTTCTAGTCTTTTATATGAAGTATGGACCACTCTCATCCTTCTATACGAGTATTTCGTACGTTGTTCACCTTTACCTTACTTAGTTTAAAATATCACCTCACATTCTTTTATATCTTTTTCATAACCTCCCTTCCACATAGGTATAAATCACATTCACGATTTGAAGCTCTATTATAATACTTGCACCTCTGGTGCCTATACAATCCGGTAGGAGCTCCATACTGAATTCTTATGAGGCTTGTATTTTTCTAACTAGCTTTATTGTAGAACCGTTATAGAATATTGTTGTTGTGCTAGCTATCTTGCACCTCTAATATTAAGAGTGATTCTGCTATGTTCTCAATCACGATTCCTATAACTTCTGGGTCCAATAATCGAATTCATGATATAAAATCGTTGATGTAACTCTTTAGTTTCCTCCTTCTTTGATCGGCCTTTATGTCGGCATTGTTACGCCCCGCAATATTATGTCTATATTACAATAATGATATGCTTCACAGTATTAAATAACAACGACGTTGCACCCGGTAGTATTGTACATTGAATTTGTTGTAGGGTAATTGACATTAGTCCAAGGAAAAGATTATTTTGAGATTATAAGAATTATGGTATTTTTAAACAAATGATGAGTAAATTCGTGATGGTGAGAGGGGAAGCAAGTCAATGAAAATGAATTTTTCGTTCAAGTTTGGCATATTAGGATTAAATACGAGCCGATCATTAATACCTGATATTTATGGACTAGTGACATAAAAGGTACTACATGACCATGATAGTAAGGTGTACAAGGTATATTAAAAATGAGTAGAATTTTAAGTAATTTGAGGCAATTTTTAATTATGCGGGTAATTGGTTAATTACCGGGTAACGGAATATTACCCAAGTAATTAAGTGGATAATGATCCTTTTTGGGGAAGCCACATGGCATTAAGGCAAGTCAAAGTGGCACAAATGGGTATGATGAGTCATAAGGCATAAATTGCCTTGTTTACACATAAGAGCCATACCTTGGTTTGGTTCTTTATTTGATAAAAGAACTTAGAGAATAACAAAAGGTTATATCACCTTTAGAAAGAATCTTGGCTAAGCCATTAAAGTCTTAAATTTACAAATATATGAGATGGAAAGCGTGACTTGCTTCAGCAAGGAAAAACCATCCAAAATTTGGATCAAATTCACCAAAATGGAGGTGTTCTCTACATCTACAAATGTAACGGATCTTCAGCCAAGAAATCTTCATACGAAATTATACTACGTAATGTTACAGTAACGTGATTTTTCAATTCTAAGGGGGTACGGTGCAATCTTTCTCAAGAATATAAAACGTTTTTCCTACTCGATCCGCCGTTACGTGTTTTGTCGCAATTGACGTGTGTTAGAGGTATTGTCAAGAGAATCCACTTAGGTATTTTAAGGCTATCCGTTTTTTCTTTTCGCATGACCCATAGGATACAAACAAAATGTGCAAATGCACTATTTCCATACATGACTCTATTCATAGAAATATTAGAGATGCTTATGTTTTTGATTCCCCATGTGTCATATTATTCTATCATTTGTTCATAAGTCTCAGAAAAATACATAAGTTGAAAGAGTTTATTTCATGATATTATTCAAAGGCATAATGGTATTATGACACTCCAATAGATTTTATTAATGTACTTTTCATGCATTGTATTCACGTACATTGACTCATGACCAGATGGCATTATATACGCGTATATATGAATGTATATCTATGTAAATGGGATATGTGAAAGGTTATGGCGTTATATACGCACCATCACCGGATCAGCTGGTATACATTGTTGATTTTGCTCACAGTGGCTAAGATGATATGATGTGATGCCCTCAGAGGCTTGATGATGATATGAAACATGTACCTATGCATGACATGACATTCATACGCATATGCATGACACTATGAGTATTTCATGATTTACAGAGTTATCCAGACTTTCAGGTTGAGTCATTTACTCTATATTTCTTTCATGTCTGTTATGTACTTATTTAGGTTCCTTACATACTCAGTACATTATTCGTACTGACGTCCCTTTTGCCTGGGGACACTACGTTTTATGCCTGCAGGTCAGATAGACAGGTCGAGAGCCCTCCAAGTAGGCTATGAGCTTAGCGGAAGATGTTGGTGCGCTTCATTTTCTTCGGAGTTTTTTATTGGGTTCGTATGATTTAGACATGTATTACGAAACTCTGTCCTGACCTTTTTGAAAATTTTGTATTCTTAGAGGCTTGTAGACAGATTCACATACGTAAAAGATCGTATGGCATTGTCGACATAGGTTCAGTACACGAGTGATTATTTTGTTCTTATAGGCCTGTACTTCATATGTATAAGTTTGCATTCCCTCATGTTTTACTCTGGTTCAGTTATCTATGATAGTATGACATGAAATGATACGTTATTTTGGCAATCGGTTGAGTAACGTACTGGGTACCCATCGCAGCCCATCGGTTTGGGTCGTGAGAAAAGTGGTATCAGAGCAGTTCTGTCCTAGGGAGTCTACAAGTTGTGTCTTGTAGAGTCTTATTTATAGGTGTGTAGTATACCACACTTATAAGCATGAGGCCATAGGCATTCAGGACTATCACTCTTTCTTCTTACTCTAGATCGTGTGGTAGAGCTCACTTATAAGAATTCAAATCCCGAACATCTATTCGTAATAAGATGTTGCCTACATTTAGAAAGACGATCGATAGGAGATATAGACGTGGAAGAGTTGAGGCAGAGGAACTCAATTTTTGCATCATGCTTACGATGGATGGATATGAGGTATTCAGCAAATTATGTGTATACTAAGGTGTGTAAGCTTCATGATAAGGATCCCTAAGGCAAGAATGCCTATCAATTTTTACACAAAAAAAAGGAAAAGAGAATCGGAAGGTAGACATAAGCTCCAACAGGTAACAGAAACAAGGTAAAAAAATAGAGTACGAGGTACCCACTTAATGAAGATTATTGGTATTTTCAACTCAGGCAGAGAGATATAAGCATTTTAAGTTACCTTCAATAGTTAAAGAGGTATGTGCAATTGGTCACACCCATTCCAGATATGACATATGGGGGTTAACAGAAGTAATATAAGAGGAGGACGGGATATCAAGATCAAGCTGGGGTTAGAGTAACATGAAATGGTGAATGGATTGGTTGTGTTAGTTGACATTTCTGAAGAATATTGTAAATGTGCTAATAGATCTCCTTGTGAGACACCCAGATGTTGCACTCTAAAATAGTACAACTAGATATGAGAATTACAATGATAGGCACTGAAAGACTAAAAGGGATAAATATTACCTTAGTGGGACTCTCATCCCTAGTAGAGTGAGGACGTGGAGCAACCCGAAGAGCCGATGAATGAACCAAGGAGAGCTAAAAGCGAAACAATGTCGTGTTGAAGTTTCCACAAGAAAGGGATAGGCAGAAATATTAGCAGAGTAATGAGAAGAGAGATAAGGAAGAATTATGAGTAAGATGTGATACATGAATGACAATGGTAGATCAAAAATATGACGGTATTACCGGGTCCAAAGTCAGGTGATGGAAGAGACGAGAGGTGATAGGCCTCAGGAAAATAAAAGAGTATAGGCCATGACGTCATATCCTCATTTCAAGAAGTAATTTCGTGACTCTAACGTTATTACCAATAGGAAAAGCTAGACCCTGGCACACCTCCTTATTACCACTCAAGAGGGGATTTAACGGAGTTTCTCCAATTAAAGTAACATTAATCGAAATGTGATTATTTTATTTAAGTTTTTAGAGTCGCCACTTGGAATAATTTATTTGGTGTCCCAAGTCACCGGTTTATTTTTAAAATCCCAAATCGAGGAAAATTGACTTTATTTTAAAAGTCTGTGAAACCAAAAATTCTAGATAAGGAATTCTGCTAACCCGGGAGAAGGTGTTAGGCATTTCCGGGTTTCGTGGTTCGAGCACGGTTGCTTAAACTATTAATAACTAACATATTATCTGATTTACTACATGTTTTAGACCTATTGTGCATTTTTAGCTTTATAACCGCTTTTTAATTATTTTATGAAATTATTTTTTGAACATGTTGCGATTGTCGTACACTTGTTTGTTTGATACACGTTGTGAATTGTGTCAGGAGAACCGTACCCACGATCTACAACATATTTTAATTTATTAATATTATTAGAAGTTGTGGCCGGGTCACATAAATGTACCACCGGATTTGAAAATTAGGTATCACAACCACGTCATGGGAACCATACCCGTAACTATAATGATTTTATTATAAACGCACCTAACGCAAGCTACGAATGTTTAAAAATTAAAGTATTTCCTAAGTTTAGGATTTTTGTAAGGCCAAAAGTTTCTTTTATAACGATTCAATTAGTCAAAAATTGAAAATAAATTAACAATACAAGAAAAGTAAGATTCTAAAAAAAACTATAATACTACAAGGCAAGAGAAAGTGAATGGGGTGCGTAAAAGTGTGGCTACGTTAATACCTTTGATCACATTTCCCAACTCTCTTTAATTCAATATCCAAAAATGCCATAGTTTCTACTCATTTAATGCCTCACCAAATGGAGGAAAGCCAAGAACGAAGTATGCTGAAACAAACATGAAAATCACCAGCATGTAGCTTTTAATCACCCCAATGCTTTTAATGCTATATTTGTGAAAGATAGATACCTGGTATGGCTATTACCATCAAAATCAAGCATATATGTATAGAGTCATGTAAGAAAATAATAAAACTTAGCACTCTGACTATTAACACACATAACAAAGTGAAATCTGGAGAAACCAATAATGATGTTCGAGTAAAATAAAATTGTGCTATATAATAAGAAACATGGACAGGAAACTCAAAAGTAATTTATTATCTATTTCTTTCACCCACGTCCTCTACACTGTAGTAAACAAAAAAAAGCTGTCACAGACGTCATTTCCTAATAACAAAAGGGATCTTCCCTATTTTCTCATTAAAGATGTAGTGGCAAAGTGCAGGTTACTCTATTGAACCAGCAACGAGCAACAAAAGGGAAAGAACTAAAAAAAATGAAATCTCCAGTACTTTATATAGCTCATTCAAACCAAAGTGGGCCAAATTGAAAATGCCAAAACCAGTGAAGATGGACAATAAATATGGTGTGACGAACCGGCCGATTGTCTTAAGAATTAACACCCGATACCCTATTATATGCTTTCCACGAGTCTATTTCTGCTTTTTTGATTTGCCGGGATGTTCGGTTTTAAGTTTCGGAGAGTTTTGGGATACTTAGTCCCTAAATGAGAGCTTAAGTGTTGGAAAGTTGACCGTAGTCAAAATAGTGTGAAGACGGCCTCGGAATGGAAATCAGATGGTTCCATTAGCTCCGTTGGGTGATTTCGGTGTTAGGAGAGTGTTCAGATTGTGTTTTGGAGGCCAGTAGCTAATTAGGCTTGAAATGCCGAAAGTTGAATTTTGAAAGTTTTCAGTTCGATAGTGAGATTTTGATCTGAGGGTCGGGATGGAATTATAAGAGTTGCAATAGTTTTGTTATGCCATTTGGGATGTGGGTGCAAAATTTCAGGTCATTCGGACGAGGGGTAGACTTTTTGATCGAAAGTGTGTTTTTAGAGTTTTTGGATTTTTTAAGCTTGAATCCGATGAAAAATAGGTGTTTTGATGTTGTTTTGAGCGTTCTGAAGGTTGGAACAAGTTTGAATGATGTTTTAGGTTTGGTTGAGGTCCCGGGGGCCTCGGGTGTGGTTCGGATGCTCAACGGGTCATTTTTGGAACTTAGGAAAATGCAGAAAATGTTGGAGCAGTCAGTTCTGGTTTCCTTCATCGCGTTCGCGAGTGGGTTCTCGCGTTCGCGAAGATGAGCTGGGACTGGGGGGGGGAGTTTGGCCTTCGCGTTCGCGAGAGGGTCTACGCATTCGCAAAGAGGCTGGATGGTTGTGTTATGCGTTCGTGATTGGGCTTCGTGTTCGCGGAAGAGGAATTGGCCCAATGGAGTTTTGTGCATCACGTTTGTGTGGTGCCCGTCACGTTCGCGAAGGTTCGTCTGTGAAAAGCATCGCGTTCACGGAGTAGGGGACCCGTTCGCGAAGAAGGAAAAAATGGACAAAGTTATTTTGTGCTTCGCGAACGCTGTAATTTTCTGGGCAGAAATAAGATTTCAAAATCGAGGGTTTAACCATTTTTATCAAAACCTAAGCTTGGGAGCTCGGATTTGAGCGAGATTTTGAGGGATTTTCAGAGGTATCGATTGAGTAACGATTCTTAACTCATTTTTACTTGTAACCCGTTAATCTAAATATGAATTCATCCTTTAATTTCGGAATTTATATGAAAATTGGGGAAGAGTTCTTAGGCCAAGAAATTGAGTTTTGATTAGGGATTTGAGATCGGATTTGGATATTTTTTGTATGGTCAGACTCGTGAGAGTGTGAGAATTCTGAAACTATAAATTTTACCCAATTCCGAGATGCGGGCCCGAGGGGCATTTTGGTCATTTTACATAATTTCGCGTATTAGCTTAGAATTTAATTGTAGAATCAGTTACTTGAAGTGTTATTTACATTATGCAATTGAATTGAATAGATTTGGGCCATTTAGAGTTGAGTACTCGTGGCAAAGACGTGGTGTTGGGTTTATTTTGAGCCGGTTCGAGGTAAGTGGTTTATCTAATCTTGTCTGGGGGACTTTCCCCTTAGGATTGGTATTGTGATAATTCAAATGCCTTGTACGTAAGGTGACGGGTGCGTACTTATGCTAATTGTTGAAAATCCGGTTTTCATTAAGTAACTCTAATTGTGTTTTCCCTTTCTATTTATTCTACTTGCACTTTAAACCTGTTGTTAGTTAGCGAAGCATGTATAATTGACTTAATTGCTCTATTTTCTTTAACTGTCTTATTTGTATTACGTGAAGCATTCTACGTTAGAATTGTCTATGTTACCTTGTTATGAAGTTGAGTTTATTTGAGTATTCCTTGTGTCATTGTTGTGTGTTTTACTTCGGGACTACGGGACGATATCTTGGGAGATCCCCTGTACGCATTTATGATTTGAGCTGAAGTGCGGGATACCAAGAGATCCTTATCATACATTAAGGATACAAAGAGATCCCTATCGTACATTGAGGATACCAAGATTTTCTCGGGATACTAAGAGATCCCTATCATACATTGAGGATACCGAGAGATCCTCGGGATAACAAGAGATCCCTAGCATATATTGAGGATACCGAGAGATCTTCGGGTTACCAAGAGATCCCTAGCATATATTAAGGATACCGAGAGATTCTCGGGATACCAAGAGATCCCTAGCATATATTGAGGATATCGATAGATCCTCGGGATACCAAGAGATCCCTAGCATATATTGAGGGTACTAAGAGATCCCCGGTTAATTTCTTGTGATTGTTTTGCTTCTGTTTCACTTATTGAATTCCTTGTTTTCCTATATTAAATTCTTATCGTTAGTTTTCAATTGTACTGCTTATCTTATACTGTCATATCTTATATTCTTTATTTTATCTCAGTAGGGCCCTGACCTTCCTCATCATTACCCGACCAAGGTTAGGCTTGACACTTACTGAGTACCGCTGTGGTGTACTCATGCCCCTTCTGCGCTTGTTTTTCATGTCCAGATCCAGGTACTTTCACTATGTCTTATCATCCTTGAGGCGAGGTGCTTCTGTAGAGACTTAGAGGTATATCTGCCGAGTCCGCAGACCGATGAGTCCCTTTCCATCTTTCTGTAATAATATAGCCCTTCAGTATTCCCATTTGGTTAGACATTTCTGGAGTTAGAGCTTCTTATGTATCTCTTAGCTTATGATTCGTGGGTTTCCGGGTCTTGGATTTATGTATTGGTATTGAGAGTTAAATATGGTGTATGCTGAGCGACACATTTAACACTGTTATTGCCTTATTTCTATCTTTAAATTGTTTTACTTCCGCAACTTTTGGTTTTCTTCCACAATTTAGGCTTACCTAGTCGTAGAGACTTGGTACCATCACGATGGTTCACGGAAGATAAACCGGGGTCGTGAAAAGTTTTTATCAGAGCTCTAGGTTCATAGGAGTCATGGATCACAAGCCAGTTTATTAGAGTCTCGCTGATCGGTACGGAGACGTCTGTACTGTGAGCACGTGATTTTTGCCTCATACGAATTACTCCAAAAGAATTCCAAAAATTAGGTTTTTCTTTAATTATGTGTTATTTTTAGGAATTGTTTGCATATGTTTGTGTGCGTGTTTAATGTTATTAATGCATTAAAAATACGAAAAATATAGCATTTGCATTTAAGATTTGATTTTTACATTTTTGGAATTAATTAATAATTAGGTGTTTTAAAAAAATGAAAATTCACAAAAAATAACATATTTTTTGTATTTTGATCAAATTGTGTGATTTTCTTTTAATTTAGTATTTAATTATTCGTGATAATTATCATTTAGAGTTAATTAGTATTTTTAAGATTAATTTTGGTTTTATAAATTAATTTAGGATTCTAATTTTTGAAAACATAATACAAGAAAAAGGGGAATTAATTTGAAAAAAAGGGAAAAGAATTCTTGGGTCAATTCAATTTAATCCCCAAGCCCAAATCAAACACACCTAATACCCAACCAAAACCAGCCCAAACCCATGCCATACCCGGTCCCTTCAATTCAGACCTCAAAGACGACTCAAACAACGTCGTTTCAGTGTCAACCAATCTCAACCGTCCATTCCCCACATCTAATGGCCAGGACTTAACCCATTACCCGTTTAACCCGACCTTGAACCGTTTTCCCCTGAACCCGATCCAACCTCTAACCCTAACAAATGACACCATTCAAATTAATCAAATAATCCAAGCCGTTGATCTCGTTTGATCGAACGACCTGGATTTAACATCACCCCCAGTATATATTTGTTCAAACAGACCCCACCCCCCTCATAACCCCCCCATCTCATCGCTCATCTTCCTCACCCAAACCCTAGAGACCAGCCGCCACCATTCCCCACCGCTTTCCGGTGGCGGCGCCGACTCCTACCCACCTGAAAATAACACCCCAAGACCCTCTACGTCCCCTCGTCCCCAATCTGTAGTTAGTTTCCCTCGAATCACCCTAGTACTTCTCGAATCCTCAATCGAAGCTGTCCGATCACAAAATCCCCGAACCCTAGCTCACCCAATCGGCCCCAAATTCACACCGTAGAACCACCACAACTCCCTCTTCCCTAATCCATAACCAGTTTCCTTCGAATGGGGCTCGATCTGCTCGAATCTTAAATCCAAGGGTCTGAGTTCTAAAGTCAAACCTAACTCGAGAATTGATGATAATTTTAGAGCCGGTTTCATCACGAAATGATATTAATCACTTGTTTTAACAAAGAACAAGTGACTAACATCATTTGGCGATAAAATCAAAAAGAAGAAAATTTGATACCAAGATGTCCAGTTGAGCCGATAAGTTTTCTTGATTATTGTTTCTTTTTTTTTTAGTATTTGTTTTACTTCTCTGGTTGTTGGTCCACTAACTCAGTCAGTTTAATTAAATCTATTTATTAAATTTGTTTGAATTTGTTTAGTAACAGGTCTAGTTAATTTGGTGTTGATTGTTTTAAAGGTCGAATCACAAATGAGTTCATTCGTTGATTATTTCTTGCTTGTTTCAATTCTAATCACTCATGTATGGGGTATTTTCTGATTTCTTTTCAATGTTAAACCCTTATATAATCAGAAATTGATGCTGTTTGGTTTTGGCTGCTTGATGATTTTGTTTTATAGAATTGTTTGTGCAAGTTTGCAAATAATCAGAATTTTCAGTAGTTCTGATCAAATAAGTAGGATTTCAGAGTATAGCTTGAGCATTGTTTAATAAAAAGGGGTATTCACCTAACTTAAGAAGAATCTAATAGTGGTAGGGTTAGAAGTGCATTAATTGAGTAAGTGGAATCATTTTAAAATGTTGAAAGGTCATTTTGTGAATCCAAGGGGCATTTCCAGTTGCCTATTTAAGAGATCTTAAGACTGAAAAGAAACAACAACAAAAAAAAGGATACATAGAGGACAAGAGAGATTCTGAAAATATTGGAAATGAAGAAGAACATTTTCGGAAAAATACTAAAAGAAATACTGAAGAGATTTTGAGAGAGTTAAAAATTCCCAGAAAATACAGTACACTACAAAGGAACTACTGTTCCATTGATCTTCCTTTGAATCTGGAGGTTTTTGGCATTTCGAAATAGTTTCTGATTTTCTCTTTGGTATCGAAGAAATGGTTTAAATCTGGATTTTTGAAAGTTCTAGGTTGAGTTCTGTTGCCTGGTTACTGTTCCATTGGATTGTAAATCAATTTTTCTGGTTTCATTTGCTAAATTTGGGCTGTGTTGTTGCTGCTGTCGATTTCTGCTGTTTATGTTCTGATCTCAACTCATTTTTTCTCCTTTTGTGTTGTTGTTTGTTACCAGGTACATACTCTTGATCATAAACATGTAAGACTGGCTCATCTGATGTTTTGAAGAAAAATGAAGATTTCTGTTTTTATCAGATGTTTCCTTTCTTATCTTCTTTCTCATTCAACATGTGGATTCAATTTCCTTGTCTTATCATGTTTAAAAACAGGTTGTACTGTGAACATTGAGACCTACGTTGAAACTATAATCGGACTGTTATTCAGTATTTGTTGATTTCCATTTGTTTTAATTACATGGGCTTTATTATTGTTGGAAGAGTAAATTGATTTTAGGTTTCAGGTTGTGTTTGGAAGTTTAGATTACATAAATATTTCGTTAATTACAAAATCAGTATAGTGAAGTTGAGGATGATTTTATTTTTGTATAGTCCAATTCTGTGAAGTGAGGAAGCTTATCATGATAGTGTTAAATGCAATTAGTATTTTTGCTGCTGTAAGGACTCGAAATGGAGTCTTGACCCTTAGTTCTGACCTTGGTCAGATTTGGGCTCTTGAGTCTGGGCTTTGAGGTTTTTGGGAAAGAGGGTAGTATGCCATAGTTACTTGGGCTTGTCCAGTGAGCCCAATAAGTTGCCCATTGCTGCTGGAATTTTCACATCGTGGCCTGACTAAAGTGTATGTCCTATAAAATTGAAAACCAAGCTGGTGATAAAAATCATAATTAAATGCTAGCTTCATCTCATATTCTCATTAATTTTGGTTGATTGGTATTGATCTCACAAAAGCATTGATTCATATTTGAAGATGCCCTCAAGAATATAATTTGCTTTATGTATTGGCGTGTGGATTTTGATTTGGGGCTGCCAGTACTAGTCCATTGTGTCAAACTACCCTTGGGATGGCAAATTCACGACATGGGCCTCATAAATAAGCCCAGCTGAGCTCCAGGCTCGTGCATGAGTGCGGTAATTGGTTATTGGGCCTACAGCCCATCTGGGTTCCTTTCACAACTAAATACTGACTCTTCTCATTTCTTGTCAATTTTAATGATCACTAGTTTAGCTTGAGCTTTAGCTTGAAATCAACAAGAATTCCTAGAAGCTTTTCTTAATCAATTAATTAGGCTTTTAATTAGTGGAGGTGAGCCATATTAGATAACACAAATAGCTTATGGCCCTCCAAAGTTCAATTTGAATTTCCTTTTAAAATTGGAATTGAGGCATGCCGTGCCAAATAAAACCTTAAAATGTGTGCCCTCGCTTATTAATATTTTAATCCTTAAAAATCGAGGTGTTCCATTTAACAAATTTCCATGGACCTCGCAAAGTTAAAAACGCGTAGTTGCTTTAGGCGCGTTATTTTAATAATATTACTTTCCTAAACTCGGGTGTGCATTTCATGTGACCCAAACCCAAATCCTAACAACGTTAAATAAATACGTCGTGGATCGCGGGTGCATTTCATGTGGCATGATCCAAAGACGTATTTTGTGTAACGTTGAAATCTTCCTAAATGAATTAAAAGCGGTTTAAAGTAAAAATGCACATAGGTTCAAAATTGTTTTAAAATCAGATAATAGGCTAAATATAACAGTTGAGCGACCGTGCTAGAACCACAGAACTCGAGAATGCCTGACACCTTCTCCCAGGTTAACAGAATTCCTTACCCGGATTTCTGTGTTCGTAGACTGTATAACAGAGTCAATCTTTCCTCGACTCGGGATTTAAAACCGGTGACTTGGGACACCATAAATTATCCCAAGTGGCGACTCTGAAATAAATAAAAAAATCCCATTTCGAATAATGTCACTTAAATTGGAAAAACTCCCTTGTATTTATACCATTTATGGGGTGTAGTAAAAAGGAGATGTGACAGCTCTGGCGACTATGCTGGGGACAAGAACCCAGAATCTCTGGTTCAGGTTTCAAGAATTTGAGCTTAGAATAATTGTTATATTTGTCTTTATTTATTATCTGGTTTATTCACATGTTTGAGCTTAATGTGCTAAATGTTGCTTTTTACCGCTTTGATATTATCTGGACTGTATATATAAACTGTTACGAAACCCTTCTTCTTTCTGAGTCTTCTGAATTTATGGTGCACACGTGCGCGTGACCTACCTTTTTGTTAGAAGTCATACCAAATAGAACGAAGTTGGGCCAAGTAACTAGGCCGGGTAGACTTTCGTGCTCCCGGTACGTTGCCCCCACTTCGGCTCAAGATGTCCGCTTGGGTAAGCCAGGTCTAGAACTGTATACCCCAGGTTTTACTCTTAGAATAACTCAGCTTCATGCCGGATCCCTATTTGGAACGTTTGTTTGCATCATGTGCATTTGACTTCGGAGACTCAACACAGGGGTTGGGTCTGTCTAGGACAGGTGTACCCGAAATGAAAAGACCATCCTGATGCATCTTACTTGCTACTTGTGCATTCATTTGTTTCAGATTTGCATGTTGACCAGCTTATAGGAAAAGTTAGAATAGGAAAATCAATGTGAGGACCGAGAAAGAAAATTGGTTGTTTTTCGAAAAAAAAAAAACAATTTCCAAAATGTTTTGAAATTCTTTCGAAAGTTTGAAAAAAAAACAAAAGAAGGAAATTTTGTTGTTTCTTTTAAAAATAGTTTTATTATTACGAACTACGTAAGTTTGATTTTGCCGGATGTGAGATACGTAGGCAACCCACATTGGGCCCAACTATTTAAAAAAATAAAAAACAAATAGATAATAAATAAATAAAAATGTGGGTACATAAATGTCGTTGTGTTGTCATAAGTAAGGCGATGCCATTCTTGTCCAAAATATGCCGAATGTCCCCAAAAGGGCGCCCGAAGGCTGTTTTTGCAAGAACAGCCGCCTTTGGTCATTTTTTTTTCAAAGAAATTTTTTTTGCCGGTTAGCAAACACAGCCTTTAAATCTTCTTCATCAAAGTGTTTCTTTTATATGATTTTTTTTTAGAAATATTAATGATTTTTTTTTCAAAATAAGTCTTGATTTAGTTTTTTTTTTTTTAAAATCACTCACAGGTACGAAATGAGCACCATCCAAAACCCACCCTTCACAGATGTAGATGAGTTTCTATTTCGACTTCAGACGTGGTGGTATGAATTAGGAGGAGATGGTCAGAAATGGGTCATTAAGTATTTGGGAGCTCTCACAGATATTATGAAAGTTAAACCACGCGATGATTTGATTACGACACTAGTGACTTCTTGGGACCCTGTTCACAATGTCTTTCGCTTCTCTGATTTCGAGCTTACTCCCACATTAGAAGAAATAGCTGGATATTCCGGTTTTGACGGAGATTTGAGAAACCAAAATCTTATATTCCCAAAGGCTTCCTCAATACACCGATTCTTTGGTCTTCTAAATATAAGTAATCAAATCAGAAAAATCAACGTTGTCAAAGGGTGTTGTTCTTTCAACTTCCTATATTCAAGTTTCGGAAAGCCGGATGGATTTGAAATTCATGAAAAGGGCCTTACTAACAAACAAAACAATGACACCTGGCAGATTCACCGTCTCTTCGCTTTCATGGTGGCTTTTCTGGGAATCATGGTCTTCCCAAACAAAGAGCGGACGATTGATATTCGCATAGACAGAATCGTACAAGTCCTCACTACCAAAGAACATCACACTCTTGCCCCGATCATTCTCTCAGACATTTATCGGGCATTGACTTTGTGTAAATCTGGGGCCAAATTCTTCGAATGTTGCAATATTTTGTTGCAAATGTGGCTGACTGAACATCTCCGACATCACCCCAAGTTCATGCAGTATGGTCCAAGCAAGGACAATTTCATCGAGAGTTATGAAGAAAGAATAAAAGATTATAAATCTCCAGAAGGGGTGGAAGCCTGGATATCCCATTTAAAATCTTTAATGGCAAGTCAAATTGAGTGGACTTTGGGATGGCTCTAGGTAAGAGATGTGATACACATGTCAACCTTAAAGAGTTATTTGCTGCTGTTGGGTTTAAGAAGCGTCCAGCCGTATGCGCCACAGAGAATTCTAAGACAACTAGGGAGATACCAAGTGGTGCCTGGTGATGAAGATTTAAGTGTGCAAGTGATTGAGCTACACCCCGAAGCCACTCTCTTTGAGGCTTTAATCCAGCAGATTTGGAATGGTTGTCGATACTTGAAGGATGATACCCAAATTCCAGATCCTGCTAATGTTAGATAAATTCGGGTTATGCTATGTGGTTTGAGAAAAGATCCTGCGTGGATGATGCACCAGAACCTGATCCTAGAAGGCCCATAAAAAGACCGCATGTTCAAGCCTTTGATGACAAAATCCAAGAATGGTTGGCTTGGGGTGAAAAGGAAAAGGGGTACAAAGCAACTATTCATGCCTTAGAAGAAAGCCTGAGGAACCTCAATTTGGAGAAAGACTTACAAGCACAAGAAGCAGAAGGTGAAAAGAAGAGTCTGATTAGCGAGAATAAAACTCTCCGCGCTCAGTTTCAACAGATGAAGAAAGCCTCTGAAGCGCCAGTGAGAAGTTGGAAAGATCAGAAAATCATTGCCAATCTGATGAAAAAATGCAAGATTATGACTCCATCTTGACAAAGACTGAAAAGGCATTAGACAAAGCTAAGGAAAAAATCATACAGTTAAATGAGGAGGCCATATCTAGTGAGGAACGACAAGTAATGAGATTTGAAGAAGAAATGGCTCAATTCGAGAGAGAGAGGGACCATTGGATACATTTAGAAGCTCAACTCCATGCACAATTGGAAGAAATGAGAAGGTACAATAGAGAACATCAGTATGCAGATATTGACAGGTAAAGAACACAGGCAAGACTCGATCAGGCTAGACTTCGGGATCAATTGGAGTCGGCTTTAGATCGCGAGGGCCACATAAGAGATATAGACACCACTCGTCAACAACAGTTACAAAACCAAGACCAGAATCTCTAGGACTTCAGAGCACAAATCCATGATTTGATTATTTACACCTCTCAAAGTTATGTAAACTGCCAAGGGATGGATTATGAAAGGTTTCTAGAGCATGCACCTACTTTTGCCCGTCATCTTGCAATGGAGTTAGAGAGGATGTATCGTACACTAGGAGGTCAGCCGGGTCAAGCCCTACCGTGAGCAGATGTTCTAGTGGTTAAAAGCAAAAGATTGTGGAGTGAAGCGTGGTCATAGTTGTTGGAACTTTTCATATAATAGTCATGTTTAAGTTTAAGTCCATGTTGAGTCTTTTAAATCATTTTTTAAAAAGCATTGTCCAAATGTAATGTCATTTCTGACTTATTACTGTTTCATTTGTTAAAATAAATAAAAAGTAATAATAATTGTTTTTGCCAGAACTACGCTCGGTCTGATTCATGCGGGGTCATGATACGTAGGCAATGTGTATAGGATTCGACCACAACCAAAAGAAAAGAATAAAATAAAAAAAGGGGAGGGAAATAAAGATAGGCGTGAGTGACAATAAAAGGGAAAGGTCAGGAAAAGCTGGGATGACACAAGAAACCAAGCAAATACATGGTAGAAATGACTAATTGCCTAGGTGCATTGCATCCCTATGTGTGGTTGTTTATTTGTTAAAACTCTGTTGACTAACAAGTTTGGTTGTTGTTTCCAGAATTCAAGCAGTTAGTACACCTAAGCATACTAGCAACCCACCCCTACCAAACCAGATCGAAAGGAGAAATAATCATGTCTATCCCAGATGTAGACACCAGTTTCATTGAAGGAGAAGAGTTGGACGTTAACGCCATAAAAGAAGAGATGTACAAATTAAAACAACAAATGGCCGAAATGTATCAGGCCTGGGCTAAAGGACAACCGCCATCCGCCTACCCGGCTAACCCTACCTTTACTCCACCACCGGCTCAAACTCAGGATCATCATGCCACCGATCTATCCCCGAGCTTTCCCATTTACCAACACTACCGGGGCATCACTTCTCATACACCACAATCTCCACCACGTAAACCAATTCCATACCCTCCTCCACCAGTAACTCCTGTCTTCGTAGCACCTACACCAGCTACACTCCACAAATCTCCTAGCAAGCCTATGTTCCAGGCCCAGGACAACCAATACTACCCCTCGGAGCCCACTTTCAAAGCTCCAGAAACCCATTCCTATACTCCTTGCTTTGACCTCCCGATAGAAGCTGATAAACCAGTCAAAAATACCGAACATGAGGAGATGTTCAGGAAAGTTAAAAGCTTAGAACAATCATTCAGAGACATGCGGGGGTTGGGGGGCAAGTCAGCGTGGCCTACAAGGACCTATGTTTGTTCCCGAATGTGCAATTACCGGCAGGTTTCAAGATGCCCAAGTTCGATCTATACAATGGGCACGGTGATCCAGTATCCCACTTGAGGGGTTTTTGTAGCAAGATGAGGGGAGTTGGAGGAAAAGATGAATTGTTAATGGCTTACTTCAGTCAGAGTTTGAGTGGATCAGCATTGGAATGGTATACCCGCCAAGACCATGGGAGATGGTACACATGGGATGATCTGGCGCAAGCATTTTCTTGTCACTTCTAATACCATCTTGAGATCATTCCAGATCGACTGTCCTTAACTAAACTTGCGAAGAAGAACAGTGAAAGCTTCAGAGAATCTGGTTTCCGATGGAGGGAGCAAGCAGCAAGAGTAGATCCCCCAATGAAGGAAAGTGAGATGGTAAATTACTTCCTACAGGCTTTGGAACCTACTTACTATGGCCATTTGGTCTCAGCTGTGGGAAAGTCATTCAATGAAGTAGTAAAGATGGGGAGCATGGTAGAAGAAGGCCTCAATTCGAATAAAATCATGAGCTATTCGGCTATCAAAGCAACTACTCAGGCTATTCAGGGCGGCATAGGAGGGATTGGGAAGAAGAAAAGAGAGGAAACAACAATGGTTGATTCAGGAACTTGGTCCGAATCCAGAGGTTCGCCTTACCACTACAATCAACCTCAACCCCACCAACAAACTTATCACCACAATCCACCCCAACACTACTATCCCCCACCAGAACCTCATTTTTCCATCCACCATGCACAAGCATACACCCAACCTCCTGCCCACACTCAATGGCTTGCTCCTGTCCTACCAAATACTTATCCACATCCACGAGCCTACCAAAACACTCCCGGACCAAGTTTCAGGCCTAGTCAAGCATTCAAGGGTGAAAGGTTGCAGAAAAAGAAAACCTTTACTCCGTTGGGAGAATCATACACTAGTCTGTTCCACAGGATAAAACAACTAGATATGCTAAGGCCGATACAGTCCAAACTGCCAAATCCTCCTCCAAAGAATCTTGACTATACTGTCAGTTGTGAGTATTGTTCTGGTACTCCGGGTCATGATACAGAAAAGTGCTGGCACTTGAAAAGTGCGATACAGGACCTTATTGATACCAATAGAATTGACGTTCAAGCTCCCGAATCACCCAATATCAATAGGAATCCGATGCCAGCTCATCAGGAGGCAAATATGATTGAAATAGTGCATGCGGAGGGAGAACCCAAGAAGCCAGCACAGACCGTCATGATGATTCGGTCTAGTGGAGCCAAGACAAATGAACAATCAGTAGATGAGAAATTGGTGCTCAAGCAGAGCAAAAAGAGTGCTGAGCCATCTATGGAAGTTGAGAAGGGGTCTTTAAGCAAAGTTGCAACGAAACAGGAAGGGGTGAAGGTGATTGTACCGGGAGCGGCCAGCAAACCCATCATAATCGTGGAAGGAGCCCGCGCAGATCGGGTTATTATCAAGCCAGTAACCCAGTTACCAATAATCAACAGCAAGGCTATTCCATGGAATTACGAATGGGTAACGATGATGTACAAAGGGAAGGAAGTCAAAGAAGAAATTTGTGAAGTACAGGGTTTGACTCGCTCGGGAAGGTGTTTTACTCCCGAGGAGTTAAGAAGAGCTAAAAATAATCCAGCGCTAGTAAAGAAAGCCGTAACTGAAGAAGAAGCAAAAGAATTCTTGAGGAAGATGAAGCTACAGGACTACTCTATCGTGGAACAATTAAGAAAGACGCCTGCTCAAATTTCCCTATTATCATATTGATCCATTCGGATGACCACCGTCGAGCTTTAATGAAGATCTTGAATGAGGCACACGATCCCGATAAGATCTCCGTGAATCACTTAGAAAAAATAGCCAACAAAATCTTCAAAGAAAACAGAGTCACATTCTCCGATGATGAATTGCCTATAAAAGGTACTGAGCACAACAGAGCTCTTTACCTCACATTAAAATTTGAGAACTCTATGGTAACCCGGGTATTGGTCGATAACGGGTCAAGCGCAAACATCTATCCTCTCTCCACTCTAAGCAAGTTGAAAATAGAAGATGAGAGGATCCATAAGAATAGTATTTTCGTGTGGGGATTTGACGGCGGAGGTAAAGATTCAGTTGGGGACATAGTGCTAGAACTGACGATACGGCCAGTTGAGTTCACAATGGAGTTTCAGGTGCTGGATATAGCTGTTTCCTATAATTTACTGTTGGGTCGACCATGGATCCACGCCGCTAAAGCAGTCCCATCAACACTACACCAGGTAGCCAAATTTGAATGGGATGGACAAGAAATAATTGTGCATGGGGAAGACAGTTTATGTGCTCGCAACAATGCCATTGTACCAGTCATTGAAGTGGAAGATGACCAGGGACCATAGGTCTACCAGGTTTCTAACACAATATTGGTAGAGAAAGTTCCGGAGGGGAAATACATTCCAAATCCAAAGATAACCGCCGCATCAGTCATGGTAGCCTATGAGATATTGAATAATGGTTTTGTACTCGGTAAAGGTTTGGACTCGTCTTTAGAAGGCATCATACAGCCGGTGTCTCTTCCCTAAAACTTGGGAACATTTGGTTTGGGATTCAAGCCCACTGCCGCAGACATAAGAAAGGCAAGAAAGCTAAAACAGAAGGCATGGGTCCTTCCAAAGCCAGTCCCACGTCTTTCCAAATCATTTGTCAAGTTTGGTACCAGAAGTCGCCCAGTAACAACAGTTCCCAGTTCTATGATTAATCCTGACGAGAAGTTAATTGAAAGATTTGAAAAGTTGTTTGAGGGTGTAAACATGGTGGAAAGTGGTGAAGGTCTTAGCAACGCAGAAATTCAATTTCTTGTGCCAGAAACAAAGCTTAATAATTTGAAAGCCACTCCTCTCCCTATTCGAAAAGAGTCTTGGTAGTTTATTTTGATTTTCCTTCAGTTTGTTTGGATTATTCTAGGGTTGTAATCCAGCTTTTTATCTTTCAATCTGTTTGAAGTGTGCAAACCTTGTTATCTTTCATCATTCAATGAAATGCAGTTTCTCTTTCTTTATCATTCCTAATTGTTTTTCTTTTGTTTCTCTTTTCTGTACCGTTCTTTTTACGCTGGCTCTAATGATATGGCATGCATAAGGAATCCTCAGCTCAGTCTTAAAAATCAATCTGATTCCAACATAATAGTTCAAGAAGTAGATTGTGATTACTAATCAAAATACGATGAGGATGAGGCCTTCGAAGAGATTAGTAAGGAGTTAATTCACTTCGAAGAAAAACCCAAACTCAACCTGAATTATACAGAAGCCGTCAATTTAGGAGACACAGATAATATCTGAGAGACTAAAATAAGTGTCCACCTCGAGCCAAAGATCCGGGAAGAGTTAATCAAAGCACTCATCGAATTGAAAGATGTTTTTCATGGTCTTATGCCGACATGCAGGGTTTGAGCACTGATTTAGTGGTCCACAAACTGCCCACTGATCCAGTGTTTTCTCCTGTCAAGCAAAAGTTGAGGAAATTCAAAACTGATATGAGTGTTAAAATTAAAGAAGAAATCACCAAACAGTTGGATGCAAAGGTCATTCGGGTCACTCGATATCCTGTTTGGTTGGCTAATGTCGTGCATGTGCCAAATAAAGACGGCAAGATCAGGGTATGCATCGATTACCGCAATCTCAACAAAGCAAGTCCGAAGGATAACTTCCCACTACCCAATATCCACATTTTTATCGATGATTTTGCCAAGCATGAGATAGGATCTTTTGTGGATTGTTATGCCGGGTATCATCAGATTCTAATGGATGAAGAAGATGTAGAAAAAATAGCATTCATCATGCCATGTGGAACTTATTGCTACCGGGTAATGCCATTTGGTTTGAAGAACACTGGGGCAACTTACATGAGAGCAATGAATATGGTGTTTCATGATATGATACATAAGGAGATTGAGGTATACGTGAATGATGTGATCATAAAATCAAAGCATCAGGCCGACCACGTTGGGGATTTGAGGAAATTCTTCCTGAGACTTCGCAGGTACAACCTCAAGCTTAACCCTGCCAAGTGCGCATTTGGTGTTCCATCCGGAAAGCTATTGGGATTCATAGTCAGCCGGCGAGGCATCAAGTTGGACCCATCAAAGGTCAAAGCCATCCAAGAATTGCCACCTCCGAGGAACAAGACTGAAGTAATGAGTTTGTTAGGGAGGTTGAACTATATCAGCAGGTTTATTTCTCAGCTCACGACAACTTGTGAGCCTATTTTCAAATTGCTGAAGAAGGATGCTGCGGTCAAGTGGACTGATGAGTGTCAAGAATAATTTGATAAGATAAAAGGATACCTGTCAAACCCACCTGTGCTGGTTCCGCCAGAACAAGGGAGACCTTTGATTCTTTACTTGACAGTCTTGGAAAATTCATTTGGTTGTGTACTGGGGCAGCATGACATTACCTGCAGAAAGGAACAGGCTATCTACTATCTTAGCAATATGTTCACGACTTATGAGGTTAAGTACACTCATCTGGAAAGGACATGTTGCGCCCTAACTTGGGTGGCTCAGAAATTGAAACATTATTTGTCATCCTACACTACTTACCTCATTTCGCGCTTGGAACCATTGAAGTATATCTTTCAAAAGCCTATGCCAACAGGGAGACTTGCGAAGTGGCAGATATTGCTCACAGAGTTTGACATCATCTATGTGACTCGGACTGCGATGAAAGCCCAAGCATTGACCGATCATTTAGCCGAAAACCGGTCGATGAAGATTACGAGCCATTGAGAACTTATTTTCCCGATGAAGAAGTGATGCATATAGATGAACTGGAGAAAATTGAAACACCAGGTTGGAAACTTTTCTTTGATGGGGCTGCCAACATGAAAAGAGTCAGAATAGGAGCTGTGCTTATTTCTGAAACAGGGCATCACTATCCGGTTACGGCTCAACTTCAGTTTTATTGCACCAACAATATGGCTGAGTATGAAGCCTGTATTTTGGGTCTAAGGCTAGCTGCAGACATGGATGTCCAGGAAGTATTGGTATTGGGAGACTCGGATCTTCTGGTACATCATATTCAATGAGAATGGGAAACGCGAGATTTAAAGCTCATACCGTACCGACAATGTTTGCATGATCTTTGTCAACGGTTTCGATAAGTGGAGTTCAGGAATATTCAAAGGGTCCATAATAAGGTCGCCGATGCTTTGGCTACCCTGGCATCAATGTTGCACCATCCGACAAAGCTTATGTCGATCCTATGCATATTCAAGTCCGAGATCAGCATGCTAACTGTAACATGATTGAAGAAGAAACTGATGGCGAACCATAGTTCCACGATATCAAGGAGTAAATCAGAATGGGGATATATCCAGTGCAAGCCATGGGGGATCAAAAGAGAACAATTCGACGGTTGGAAAATGGATTCTTCTTAAGTGGAGGAGTTTTGTATAAGAGAACACCATACCTTCGATTATTAAGATGCATAGATGCTAGACAAGCTATAGCTGTCATGTCCGAAGTACATTCGGGAGTCTACGGACCACATATAAGCGGATATGTGTTGGCAAAGAAAATTCTCCGAGCAGGCTATTATTGGCTTATCATGGAGCGAGATTGTATCAATGTTGTGCGCGAATGTCATCAGTGCCAGATACACAGAGATTTGATTCATTCTGCACCATCGGAATTGCACACAATGTCGGCACCATGGCCCTTCGTTGCTTGGGGCATGGATGTCATTGGACCAATTGAGCCAGCAACCTCCAACGGGCACATGTTCATTCTAGTAGCCATTGATTATTTCACCAAGTGGGTTGATCCCAAAACTTTCAAATCGGTGACCAAGAAAGTAGTGGTCGATTTTGTTCACTCAAATATCATCTATCGATTCGGAATCCTAAAGGTGATCATCACAGATAATGGTGCTAATCTTAACAGTAACTTGATGGAAGAGGTATGTCAACAGTTTAAGATTACACATCGCAATTCTACCTCATATCGTCCCAAGGCGAATGGAGCAGTCGAGGCAGCCAACAAAAACATAAATAAGATACTTCGGAAAATGGTAGAAGGATCGAGGCAATGACACAAAAAATTACCATTTGCGTTGTTGGGATATCACACTACTATTAATACTTCGGTAGGTGCAACTCCTTATTTGTTGGTATATGGCACTGAAGCAGTAATACCTGCAGAAGTTGAAATCCCTTCCCTTTGGATTGCCGCTGAGGCTAAGATTGATGATGATGAGTGGGTCAAAACCCGTTTGGAGCAGTTGAACTTGATTGATGAAAAAGGATTGACAGTAGTATGTCATGGCCAGTTATATCAAAAGAGGATGGCAAGAGCATACAACAAAATGGTACGTCCTCGAAAGTTCGAAGTGGGTCAGCAAGTGCTGAAACGTATCCTTCCACATCAGGTTGAAGCAAAAGGCAAGTTCGCCCCGAATTGGCAAGGGCCATTTATTGTAACCAGAGTATTGTCCAATGGTGCTTTATGTTTAACAGATATCGAAGGAAAATGCACAGACATGGCTATCAATTCTAATACAGTCAAGAGATATTATGTATGATTTCTTTGTTATAATTGTTGATTTTTTGTACTTGGCATTGTTTTGAAGAATGAAATGACGAAGGCAATTTGTTCCGCTATCTAAACACTCTACCCTCTGTTCCCTCATTTGAGTCGCATTTGTTTCTTTCATACCCCTCTTTTGGAATCAATAACAAAAAGAAAAGTAAAAGAAAGAAAAAGAGAAAAGAGAAAAGAAAAGAAGTGAAAAAAGAAAGTATATCAACAAGGAAATTCAAGTGTGAACTATGTTTGACCTGATTCCTGTTAAGGATACGTAGGCAGCCTCACGGCTCGGTCATAGTAAAATAAAATATCAAAAGATCCCCAAGCAAGAAACTGGGGCAGAAGTTGTACTTGTAATAAGAAATGTGATTCCAAGAGTTGTAATTTTAAACCCATATCAAATTGTTTGGAGCCTTTAATACCCTTCCTTTCTAACCCCATCCAAAAGCCCACATTACGGTCCAAAGAAAGACCTTTTGATCAGTCTTCGAGAGATGTCAAGTTAAGCAAATAGAGATGATTCATATCAGGATAACACTCTGGTCCAAGCAAGAAAAGTAATAAAAATGAGAAAATCTCATTGGTGAAAACCCTCATGGGAACCATGAGGCGACAAAAGCGGAGAGAAAGTAAAAATGAGAGAGTCTTATCGGTGAAAACCTTCACGGGGACCATGAGGCGACGAAAGCTGAGAGAAAGTAAAAATAAGAGAGTCTTATCAGTGAAAACCTTTGTGGGCACCATAAGGCGACAAGGAATAGAGGAACAAACGAATGAGAGAGGTTTGTCGGTGAAAACCCTTCAGGGCACTACAAGTCGAACAAAGTCCGTAAGTTGGCGGAAAGTAAAATTGGGTTGTGGAAATCTCGGAGAACACAGTAAAACAATTGGAAAGGAGATTTGTTAAATAGACTGGGCTGATTAATCCAAAATGCATACCATGATCATTGGTGCCAGTGACTCCACTCAGATAAGTTCCTTTTTCCTATCTCCAACAGTCATCCAAATTTGGATTTTCTTCTTTATTCTTAATTCTCAAAATCGTCGCATTTCATTGCTGTTAAATTTTACTCCACTAAAGCTCTTCCAAGGTTAGCCTTGTTCTAACAATTAATAAGGAATGTCAAAGTGTACTACCGGATTCAAAATTGCACAAAGCAAAATACGGCTAGGACATGTTGGAGATAGTATGATGAAAAGTAGGACCTAGCGTGTAATCAAAGGTTAAATCGGTGGAACGGTTCAGTAATGTCATGAGAGATGTATGGTTACGAATAAAAGGGGCAGAATTGAAAAACAACAGTTGGGGATCCTGCAGTTAAGGATCAGTCATGAGGTCAAAACAGTCCTTTCGACCAGTTCAAGGCAGTCTGTTGAAGCAAAGCATGGCAAAGAGAAAACCCTCCCCAGCAAGAATGCCACAACTAACCACCACGTTTTAAACTGACAAGATTTTCTTTGATTTGAAACAGGGCCAAAAGATGGCATTTATTTTAGGAAGCACCCTGTAAGGAAAGAAAGTACCATGCAAGTTTGATCGTATAAATTCTCTGGACCCTCCTGGAAAATGGGACTTAGCTTTAACTCAAAACATTCATGAGTACAAGATTTAGAACACGCTCTACTTCGTGAAAATATAAGTTGGTTTGAATTTTTCATTTTTTTAAGACAAGACTCAATTCGAAATCTCAGGACCCTCCTGGAAAATGGGATGTAGGTTAAACCCTAAAACAATCATAATTAGTAAATATATGACAAATGTGCACCAAAAGGAATATAAGTTGGCTTCAAAGTTCGCATAAGAGTTGTCAGGACCCTCCTGGATAATGGGACGTGGTTTAAAACTGTCTTGGATAACAAGATTTAGCATAAGACATACCTTCAGTAGATATAATTTAGCTTTATAATTGTCGTTAATTAAGAGTTGTTAGGACCCTTCCGGATAGTGGGGAGTAGTTTAAGACCTTCTTAGATAACAAGATTTAGCAGAATCATACCTTTAAAAAATATAGCTTAGATTTAAAATTGTCGTTTAGTTAAGAGTTGTCAGGACCCCCCAGGATAATGGGACCTAGCTTTCAAATTCTTAGTAATATTTGGTAATATGCTTCAGTTTAGCACTCACAGATGCGTCCAGCTACCAAACTGGGGCAGAAAATTTTCTTTTGTTTTGTCAATTTTTGTTGAAGTCAGGTGCCCATCTGAAGAACTGGGAGAGCAATATGGATGTTAAAGATAAGAGCATGACCAAGTACTAGCAATCAGGCGTCCACCTGGAGAACAAGGAACAACAGTTGAAATATCAGCAATCAGGCATCCACCTGGAGAATAAGGAACAACGGTTGAAGTATCAGTAATCAGGCGTCCACCTGGAGAATAAGGAACAACAATTCAAGTTTCAGCAATCAGGCGCCCACCTGGAGAGCAAGGGAGTACAATTCAAGTTTCAGTTTTAAAGTTCTTACTGATATTTGGTAACATGATTTATTTATACTCATACATATGCCCAGCTACCAAACTGGGGCAGAAATATTTCTTTGATTTTGTCTATTTTGTTGAAATCAGGCGCCCACCTGGAGAGCAAAGGAATACAATTCAAGTTTCAGCAATCAGGAGCCCACCTGGAGAACAAGGGAATACATTTCGAGTCTCAACAATCAGGAGCCCACCTAGAGAACAAGGGAATACAATTCAAATTTCAAGTAGTCAGGAGCCCGCCTGGAGAACAATGGGAAGAAGCAATTCAAATTTCAAATAATCAGGAGCATGCCTGGAAAATAGAGGAAAGGAAACAATAGTCAAAGGAAGACATTTAAAAGGTTCAGCAATCCGGTGCCCGCCTGGAGAAGAAGGGAAAACATTTCAAAAAATACCATTCAAGTCAGCCATAAAGGAACTTCTAAGGAAAATACAAGTCAACAAGGCAACGTCAGTCACAAGATCAAGTTTGGAAATAAATCTTTGTAAAGCATAGATTATAGCTTAGTCTAGCTTCTTTATTTTTGTCATGGTGTAATAAGGAGGCCAGTAGGCAGTATCAGCAGCAGCAACAACAGTAACAGTAAAATCGCAGCTTCATGGTAGTCCCAACTACCAAAACTTCCCGAACTACATTGACCTGATTCCTTTATAGACAAGGATATGTAGGAAACCTTTGAAGTAGAGGTTCGGTCAAATCTTTCAAAAATGCTTCCCACAGAGTATTCAAACAGGCAAAAATCGCTCGTATCCGCTCACTTTATCTTTTCACGAAAACTCTTCGTGTTTCCGGACAAAGAGGGGCAGTTGTGAGCACGTGATTTTTGCCTCATACGAATTACTCCAAAAGAATTCCCAAAATTAGGATTTTTTTTAATTATGTGTTATTTTTAGGAATTATTGTGCGACTTTCCTGATTGTTTGCATATGTTTGTGTGCATTTTTAATGTTATTAATGCATTAAAAATACAAAAAATATAGCATTTGCATTTAAGATTTTATTTTTATATTTTTGGAATTAATTAATAATTAGGTGTTCTACAAAAATGAAAATTCACAAAAAATAACATATTTTTTGTATTTTGATCAAATTGTGTGATTTTCTTTTAATTTAGTATTTAATTATTCGTGATAATTATCATTTAGAGTTAATTAGTATTTTTAAGATTAATTTTGGTTTTATAAATTAATTTAGGATTCTAATTTTTGAAAAAATAATAAAAGAAAAAGGGGAATTAATTTGAAAAGAAAGGGAAAAGAATTCTTGAGCCAATTCAATTTAATCCCCAAGCCCAAATCAAACACACCTAATATCCAACCAAAACCAGCCCAAACCCATGCCATACCCGGTCCATTCAATTCAGACCTCAAAGACGACTCAAACGACGTCGTTTCAGTGTCAACCAATCTCAACCGTCCATTCCCCATATCCAACGGCCAGGACTTCACCTATTACCCGTTTAACCCGACCATGAACCGTTTCCCCCTGAACCCGATCCAGCATCTAACCCTAACAAACGACACCATTCAATTAATCAAATAATCCAAGCCGTTGATCTCGTTTGATCGAACGACCTGGATTTAACATCACGCCCAGTATATATTTGTCCAAACAGACCCCACCCCCCTCATAACCCCCCCATCTCATCGCTCATCGTCCTCACCCAAACCCTAGAGACCAGCCGCCACCATTCCCCACCACCTTCCGGTGGCGGCGCCGGCTCCTACCCACCTGAAAATAACACCCCAAGACCCTCTACGTCCCCTCGTCCCCAATATGTAGTTAGTTTCCCTCGAATCACCCTAGTACTTCTCGAATCTTCAATCGAAGCTGTCTGGTCCCAAAATCCCCGAACCCTAGCTCACCTAATCAGCCCCAAATTCACACCGTAGAATCACCACAACTCCCTCTTCCCTAATCCATAACCAGTTTCCTTCGAATGGGGCTCGATCTACGCGAATCTTAAATCCAAGGGTCCGAGTTCTAAAGTCAAACCTAACTCGAGAATTGATGATTATTTTAGAGCCGGTTTCATCACGAAATGATATTAATCACTTGTTTTAACAAAGAACAAGTGACTAACATCATTTGGCGATGAAATCAAAAAGCAGAAAATTCGATACCAAGTTGTCCAGTTGAGCCGGTAAGTTTTCTTGATTATTGTTTCTTTTTTTTAGTATTTGTTTTACTTCTCTGTTCGTTGGTCCACTAACTCAATCAGTTTAATTAAATCTTTTTATTAAATTTGTTTGAATTTGGTTAGTAACAAGTCTAGTTAATTTGGTGCTGATTGTTTTAAAGGTCGAATCACAAATGAGTTCATTCGTTGGTTATTTCTTGCTTGTTTCAATTCTAATCACTCATGTATGGGGTATTTTCTGATTTCTTTTCAATGTTAAACCCTTATATATTCAGAAATTGATGTTGTTTGGTTTTGGCTGCTTGATGATTTTGTTTTATAGAATTGTTTGTGCAAGTTTGCAAATAATCAGAATTTTCAGTAGTTCTGATCAAATAAGTAGGATTTCAGAGTATAGCTTGATCATTGTTTAATAAAAAGGGGTATTTACCTAACTTATGAAGATTCTAATAGTGGTAGGGTTAGAAGTGCATTAATTGAGTAAGTGGAATCATTTTAAAATGTTGAAACGTCATTTTGTAAATCCAAGGGGCATTTCCAGTTTCCTATGTAAGAGATCTTAAGACTGAAAAGAAACAACAACAAAAAAAAGGATACAGAGAGGACAAGAGAGATTCTGAAAATACTGGAAATGAAGAAGAACATTTTCGGAAAAATACTAAAAGAAATACTGAATAGATTTTGAGAGAGTAAAAAATTCCCAAAAAATACAATTCACTACAAAGGAACTACTATTCCATTGATCTTCCTTTGAATCTGGAGGTTTTTGGCATTTCGAAACAGTTTCTGATTTTCTCTTTGGTATCGAAGTAATGGTTTAAATCAGGATTTTTGAAAGTTCTAGGTTGAGTTATGTTGCCTGGTTACTGTTCCATTGGATTGTAAATCAATTTTTCTGGTTTCATTTGCTGAATTTGGGCTGTGTTGTTGCTGTTGTCGATTTCTGCTGTTTATGTTCTGATCTCAACTCAGTTTTTCTCCTTTTGTGTTGCTGTTTGTTACCAGGTACATACTCTTGATCATAAACATGTAAGATTGGCTCATCTGATGTTTTGAAGAAAAATGAAGATTTCTGTTTTTATCAGATGTTTCCTTTCTTATCTTCTTTCTCATTCAACCTGTGGATTCAATTTCCTTGTCTTAGCATGTTTAAAGAAAGGTTGTGCTGTGAATATTGAGACCTACGTTGAAACTATAATCGACTGTTATTCAGTATTTGTTGATTTCCATTTGGTTTAATTACGTGGGCTTTATTATTGTTTGAAGAGTAAATTGATTTTAGGTTTCATCTTGTGTTTGGAAGTTCAGATTACATAAATATTTCGTTAATTACAAAATCAGTATAGTGAAGTTGAGCATGATTTTATTTTTGTATAGTCCAATTCTGTGAAGTGAGGAAGCTTATCATGATAGTGTTAAATGCAATTAGTATTTTTGCTGTTGTAAGGACTCGAAATGGAGTCTTGACCCTTAGATCTGACCTTGGTCAGATCTGGGCTCTTGAGTCTAGGCTTTTAGGTTTTTGGGAAAGAGGGTAGTATGCCATGGTTACTTGGGCTTGTCCAGTGAGCCCAATAAGTTGTCCATTGCTGCTGGATTTTTCACATCGTGACCAGACTAAAGTGCATGTCCTATAAAATTGAAAACCAAGCTGGTGATAAAAATCAGAATTAAATGCTAGCTTCATCTCATATTCTCAATAATTTTGGTTGATTAGTATTGATCTCACACAAGCATTGATTCATATTTGAAGATGCCCCCAAGAATATAATTTGCTTTAAGTATTGGCGTGGGGATTTCAATTTGGGGCTGCCAGTACTAGTCTACTGTGTCAAACTACCCTTGGGACGGCAAATTCACGACATGGGCCTCATGAATAAGCCCAGCTGAGCTCCAGGCTCGTGCTTGAGTGCGTCAATTGGTTATTGGGCCTACAGCCCATATGGGTTCCTTTCACAACTAAATACTGACTCTTTTCATTTCTTGTCAATTTTAATGATCACTAGTTTAGCTTGAGCTTTAGCTTGAAATCAACTAGAATTCCTAGAAGCTTTTCTTAATCAATTAATTAGGCTTTTAATTAGTGGAGGTGAGCCATATTAGATAACACAAATAGCTTATGGCCCTCCAAAGTTCAATTTGAATTTCCTTTTAAAATTGGAATTGAGGCATGCCGTGCCAAATAAAACCTTAAAATGTGTGGCCCTCGCTTATTAATATTTTAATCCTTAGAAATCGAGGCGTGCCATTTAACAAATTTCCATGGCCCTAGCTAAGTTAAAAACGCGTAGTTGCTTTAGGCGCGTTATTTTAATAATATTACATTCCTAAACTCGGGTGTGCATTTCATGTGACCCAAAGCCATATCCTAACAACG
The DNA here is from genome assembly GCF_000393655.2 of Nicotiana sylvestris. Taxonomy (NCBI): domain Eukaryota; kingdom Viridiplantae; phylum Streptophyta; class Magnoliopsida; order Solanales; family Solanaceae; genus Nicotiana; species Nicotiana sylvestris. The sequence continues at coordinate 96,258,300 of NC_091062.1, read as the reverse complement.
TTAAATAAATATGTCATGGATCGCAGGTGCATTTCATGTGGCGTGATCCAAAGACGTGTTTTGTGTAACGTTGAAATCTTCCTAAAATGAATTAAAAGCGGTTTAAAGTAAAAATGCACATAAGATCAAAATTGTTTTAAAATAAGATAATAGGCTAAATATAATAGTTGAGCGACCGTACTAGAACCACGGAACTCGAAAATGCCTAACACTATCTCCCGGGTTAACAGAATTCCTTACCCGGATTTCTGTGTTCGCGGACTGTATAAAATAGTCAATCTTTCCTCGATTCGGGATTAACACCGGTGACTTGAGACACCATAAATTATCCCAATTGGCGACTCTGAAATAAATAAAAAAAATCCCATTTCGTATAATGTCACTTAAATTGGAAAAACTCCCTTATATTTATACCCTTTACATGGTGTAGTAAAAAGGAGGTATGACATGTACTTATCTACGAGAGGCTATGTAACCGTTAGGAAAATTCCACATCATTTGAATTTCTTATCGTGCGAGATTTTAGATTTCACAATTCTTAGCTTCTATCTTCTATTCTCTCATCGATGGTGAGGACACGTGCTACCAGAGATGTTCAGGTACCCGCACCCCATGCTGGAGTCTCTAGGAGTCAAGGCCAGAGTAGAGGCCGAGGACGCGCACGTGGTGCATCCAAAGCACCTACGCGAGCTGCACCAAAGTGCCACCAGCAGTTCCAGATGGAGTCCAGGCACCGGAAGAGCCTACTGCTACTACTGCTCCACCATTTCAGGAGACATTAACACAATTCTTAAGCATATTTGGTACATTAGTTCAGGCGGGGTTGATTCAGGTTGTACCAACTACCTCATAGATTGGGGAAGGGACCCAGACTTCCAGTACCCCCACTTTAGAGTAGCGAGTTCTCATTGGTCAGGTTCCAGGTGTCATAGCGACACAGCCTGTGATCCCAATTCAACAGGTGGTGGGGACCTCTCGCCGAGTATAGGATGGGTGGGTCCAAGAGAGAGAGGATAGACGAGGTCAGGATAGAGAGTATAGGGAAGTAAGGAAACCTCGTAGACTGGAGAGACCCACTAGTCCTAATTTTGGAGGAAGAGTACGGCATGGTAGAGGTTTTGTAGGTCAACTAGCTCAGTTTGCATCTCAGATTTCATACAGTGTTTCAGGTGTTTAGGGGTCTTAGAGTACGCGTACCGTACAGTTTCCACTGCCACGTCCTCCTAGAGCTTGTTTGAGTGTGGTGATATACGCTATGTGGTGAGGGATTGCCCTAGACTTGGGAGGAGTGCAGCTCCACAGACTTCTCAGCCACAATGCACTCCATAGAGTTTTTTTTTTTGCTATGATCACCACATTAGTTGCTACCCCACCTGCCAGCCAGCTAGAGGGGAAGGCCAGGCCAGATATTCTGCCCTTTCATGCCGGTACCGAGGCTGTCGTCTCTGATTTTTTCATCACAGGTATTGTCCTGGTTTGTCATAGAGATGCATCAGTTTTATTCGATCTAGGCTCCGCCTTTACTTATGTGTCTTCTTATTTTGCTCCGCATTTGGGTGTACCTCGAGATTCATTGAGTTCCCTTGTTTATGTTTTTACTCCTGTGGGAGATTCTCTTATTGTGGATCGCATTTATCGATTGTGTTTGGTTGCTCTTAGTGGTTTTGAGACTAGAGCCAATTTATTGTTATTCAGCATGGTAGATTTTGACATTATCTTGGGCATGGACTTGTTGTCTCCGCATTATGCTATTCTTGATTGTCACGCCAAAACCGTGACGCTGGCTATGCTAGGTGTACCGCGTGTTGAATGGAGAGGTACTTTAGATCACACTCCCAGTAGAGTTATTTCTTTTTTTAAAGCTCAACGTATGGTTGAGAAGGGGTGTGACACGTATTTAGCTTATGTGAGAGATATCAGTATTGATACCCCTTCAGTTTATTCAGTTCTATTAGTACGGGATTTTCCCGATGCATTTCTATCTGACCTTCCGGACATGCCGCCTGATAGAGATATTGATTTTGGCATTGATCTATTGTCGGGCACTCAACCCATTTCTATTCCTCTGTATCGTATGGCTCCTCCTGAGTTGAAGGATCAGTTACAGGAATTGCTTGATAAGGGTTATATTCGGCCTAATGTATCACCTTGGGGTGCTCCTGTCTTGTTTGTGAAGAAAAAGGATCGTTCTATGCGTATGCGTATTGGATATCGCCAGTTGAACATGGTTATAGTGAAGAATCGTTGTCCTTTGCCTTGTATTGATTATTTGTTTGACCAACTTCAGGGCACACGGGTGTTTTCTAAGATTTACTTGCGCTTAGGTTACAATCAATTGAATATTCGGGAGCCAGATATCCCGAAGACTGCTTTCAGGACTCGGTATGGTCATTACGAGTTCCTTGTCATATCATTTGGGTTGACCAATGCCCTAGCAGCCTTTATGCATTTTATGCATAGTGTATTCCGGCCGTATCTCGAATCGTTCATCATTGTCTTTATTGATGATATTCTGGTGATTCCCGGAGTCAAGAAGATCATGAGCAGCACCTGAGGACTATGCTTCATACTTTGAGAGAGAAGAAGTTATATGCTAAGTTCTTAAAATGTGAGTTTTGGTTGGATTCAGTGGCATTCCTAGGCCACGTGTTATCGAGTGAGGGTATTTAGGTTGATCCGAAGAAGATAGAGGCCGTACAGAGTTGGCCCAGACCATCCTTAGCTACCGAGATTTGTAGTTTCCTTGGTTTGACGGGCTACTACCATCGTTTTGTGCAGGGGTTTTCATCGATTGCAGACCCCATGACCAGATTGATCCAGAAGGGTGCTCCGTTCCAGTGGACGGAGGAGTGTGAGGAGATCTTTCAAATGCCCAAGACAGCTTTGACCACAACCCCAATATTGATACTGCCTACATGTTCGGGGTCTTATACGGTTTATTGTGATGCCTCGAGGGTTGGCCTCGGAGTGGTGTTAATGTAGGACAGTAGGGTGATTGCCTATGTGTCCAGACAGTTGAAGATACATAAGAAGAATTACCCTGTTCACGACCTTGAGTTAGCTACCATTATTCACGCCCTGAAGATTTGCGCCATTATTTATACGGGGTTCCTTGTGAGATTTATACGGACCATCGGATCTTACAACACTTGTTCAAACAAAAGGATCTAAATTTGCGCCAGAGGAGGTGGTTAGAGTTGCTGAAGGATTATGACATCACTGCTTTGTATTACCCCGGCAAGGCCAATTTGGTGGCCGATGCTTTGAGTCACCGGGCAGAGAGTTTGGGAAGATTGGCTTATTTACCAGCATCATAGAGGCCTATGGTGATGGATGTTCAGGCCTTAGCCAGCTAATTTGTGAGATTGGATCTTTCGGAGCCTAGTCAAGTTCTATCTTGCGTGGTTTCTCGGTCTTCCTTATTTGATCGTATCAGGGAGCGACAGTATGATGACCCTCATTTGCATGTCCTCAAGGACAAGGTTTAGCACGATAATACCAGATATGTGACTGTTGGTGATGATAGGGTATTGATGATGTAGGGTCGGATTTGTGTACCCAATGTTGATGGGCTTCGAGAGTTGATTTTGGAGGAGGCCCATAGCTTGCAGTATTCCATTCATCCGGGTGTCGCGATGATGTATCAAAATTTGAGGCAGCACTACTAGTGGAGGTGGAGGAAGAAGGATATGGTTGGATTTGGCGGTGCCTCAACTGTCAGCAGGTGAAGTATGAGCACTAGAGACCGGGTGGGTTGCTTCAGCAGATAGATATTCTGGAGTGGAAATGGGAGCGGATCACCACAGACTTTGTAGTTGGGCTCCCACGGACTTTAAGAAAGTTCGATGCTATTTGGGTGATTGTGGATCGGCTGACCAAGTCCGCTTACTTTATTACTGTGTGTACTATTTATTCCTCAGAGCAATTGGCGGAGATCTATATCCGGGAGATTGTTCGTCTGCATGGTATTTCGATTTCCATCATTTCAGATAGAGGTACTCAGTTCACATCATGTTTTTGGAGAGCCGTTCAACATGAGTTAGGTACTCGAGTAGAGTTGAGTACAACATTTCACCCTCAGACGAACGGATAGTCCGAGCGCACTATTCATATTCTTAAGGATATGCTTCGCGCGTGTGTGATTGAGTTTGGAGGGTCTTGGGATCAGTTCTTACCATTGTCGGAGTTTGCTTATAACAATAGCTATCAGCCCAACATTCAGATGGCACCGTATGAGGCTTTATATGGGAGATGGTGTAGATCCCCAGTGGGTTGGTTTAAGCCGGGTGAGGCCAGATTATTGGGCACAAACTTAGTTTAGAATGCTTTGGAGAAGGTTAAGGTGATTCAAGATAGACTCCGCACAGCCCAGTCCAGATAGAAGAGTTACGCGAACCAAAAGGTTCGTGATGTTTCTTATATGGTTGGAGAGCGGGTTCTGCTTCGGGTTTCGTCTATGAAGGGTATTATGAGATTTGGGAAGAAAGGGAATTTAAGTCCGAGGTTTATTGGCCCTTTTGAGATATTGAGGTATGTTGGGGAGGTTGCTTATGACCTTGCCTTACTTCCCAGCTTGGTAGGAGTTCATCCGGTATTTTATGTTTCGATGCTCCGTAGGTATCACGGTGATCCATTGCCGTGTTGGATTTCAGTTCAGTGCAGTTGGACAAGGATCTATCTTATGTTGAGGAGCTAGTGGCAATATTAGACAGACAGGTTAGAAAGTTGAGGTCAAAGAACATTTTTGTAGTAAAGGTTCAGTGGCGGGGTCAGTCGGTCAAGGAGGCGACCTGAGAGATCAAGCAGGATATGCACAGCCCTTACCCTCATCTTTTCACTACTGCAAGTATGTCTATATGCTCGTTCGAGGACGAACGAATGTTTAAGTGTAGGAGGATGTGACGACCCGGCCGGTCGTCTTAAGAATTAATACCCCGATCCCCTATTAACTTCTTTCCCCGAGTCTATTTCTGCTATTTTGATTTGCCGGGATGTTCGGTTTTAAGTTTTAGAAAGTTTTGGGACACTTAGTCCTTAAATTAGAGCTTAAGTGTTGGAAAGTTGACCGTAGTCAGAACAATATGAAGATGTCCTTGTAATGGAAATCTCATGGTTTCGTTAGCTCCGGTGGGTGATTTCAGGGTTAAGAGCGTGTTCAGATTGTGCTTTGGAGGTCCGTATCTAATTTAGGTTTGAAATGCCGAAAGTTGAATTTTGGAAGTTTCTAGTTCGATAGTGAGATTTTGATCCAAGGGTCGGAATGAAATTCTGAGAGTTAGAGTAGTTCCGTTATGTCATTTGGAATGTTGGTGCAAATTTTCAGGTCAATCGGACGAGGTTTGAAAGACATTTTGATCGAAAGTGTGTTTTTAGAGTTTTTGGAATTTTTAAGCTTGAATCCGATGAAAAATAGGTGTTTTGATGTTGCTTTGAGCGTTCCGAAGGTTGGAACAAGTTTGAATGATGTTTTAGGATTGGTTGGTAGGTTTGATTGAGGTCCCGGGGGCCTAGGGTGTGTTTCAGATGCTCAACGGGTCATTTTTGGAACTTAGGAAATTGCAGAAAATGGTGCAGTAGTTAGTTTTGGTTTCCTTCATCACATTCACGAGTGGGTTCTCGCGTTAGCGAAGAGGAGCTGGGACTGGGGGGGTGTAGTTTGTCCTTCGCATTCGCGAAGAGGCTGGATGGTTGTGTTATGCGTTTGCAGAAGAGGAATTGGCCCAGTGGTGTTTTATGCATCACGTTCGCGTGGTGCCCGTCGCGTTCGCGTGGTGCCCGTCGCGTTTGCGAAGGTTCGTCTATGCAAAGCATCACATTCCCGGAGTAGGGGACGCATTCGCGAAGAAGGAAAAAATGGTCAATGTTATTTTGTGCTTTGCGAACGCGAGGCTTTGACAGCGTTCGCGAAGAGGAATTTGCTGGGCGGATATAAGATTTCAAAATCGAGGGTTTAGCCATTTTTAACAAAACCTAATCTTGGAAGCTCGGATTTGAGCGAGATTTTGAGGAATTTTCAGAGGTATCGATTGGGTAATGATTCTTAACTCATTTTTGCTTGTAACCAATTAATCTAAACATGAATTCATCCTAAATTTGTATGAAAATTGGGGAAGATCTCTTAGGCCAAGAAATTCAGTTTTGATTGGGGATTTGACATCGGATTTTGGATAATTTTGGTATGGTCAGACTCGTGAGAGTGTGAGGATTCTGAAACTATAAATTTTACCCGATTCCGAGATGCGGGCCCGAGGGACATTTTGGACATTTAACATAATTTCGCATATTAGCATAGAATTTAATTGTAGAATCAGTTACTTGAAATGTTATTTATATTATGCAATTGAATTGAATAGATTTGGGCCATTTGGAGTCGAGTACTCGTGGCAAAGACGTGGTGTTGGGTTGATTTTGAGCCGGTTCGAGGTAAGTGGCTGGTCTAACCTTGTGTGGGGACTTTCCTCTTAGCATTGGTATTATGACAATTGAAATGCCTTATACGTAAGGTGACGAGTGCGTACTGGTGCTAATTGTTGAAAATCTGGTTTTCATTAAGTAACTTTAATTGTGTTTTCCCTTTCTGTTTATTCTACTTGCACTTTTAAACCTGCTGTTAGTTACAGAAGCATGTCTAATAGATTTAATTGCTTTATTTGCTTTAACTGCCTTATTTGTTTTACGTGAAGCATGCTAGGTTAGAATTGTCTGTGTTACCTGGTTATGAAGTTGAGTTTATTTGAGTATTCCTTGTACCATTGTGTGTGTTTTACTTTGGGACTACGGGACGGCATCCTGGGAGACCCCCTGTACGCATTTACGATTTGAGTTGAAGTGCAGGTACTGAAAGATCCCTAGCACGTACATTGAGGATACCAAGCGATCCTAAAGATACCAAGAGATCCCTATCATACATTGAGGATACCAAGAGATCCTCGGGATACCAAGAGATCCCTAAGAGATCCTCGGGATACCAAGAGGTCCCTATCATACATTGAGGATACTGAGAGATCCCTAGCATATATTCAGGATACAGAGAGATCCTCGGGATACCAAGAGATCCCTGGTATATATTGAGGGTACTAAGAGATCCTCGGGACACTGAGAGATCCCCGGTTATTTCCTTGTGATTGTTTTGCCTCTGTTTCAGTTATTGAATTTCTTGTTTTCCTGTATTAAATTCTTATCTTTAATTTTCAACTGTATTGCTTATCGTATACTGTCATGTCTTATATTTTTTATTTTATCTCAGTAGGGTCCTGACCTTCCTCGTTACTACCCGACCGAGGTTAGGCTTGGCACATACTGAGTACCGCTGTGGTGTACTCATGCCCCTTTTGCACATATTTTTCATGTCCAGATCCAGGTACTTTCACTCTGTCTTATCATCCTTGAGGTGAGGCGCTTCAGTAGAGACTTCGAGATATATCTGTCGCGTCCGCAGACCGAGGAGTCCCTTTCAATCTTTCTGTAATAGTATAGCCCTTCAGTATTCCCCTTTTGGTTAAACATTTCCGGAGTTAGAGCTTCTTATGTATCTCTTACCTTGTGATTCGTAGTTTTCCGGGTCTTGGATTTATGTATTGGTATTGAGAGTTCAATATGGTATATGCCGAGCGACACATTTAACACTGTTATTGCCGTATTTCTGTCTTTAAATTGTTTTACTTCCGCAACTTTTGGTTTTCTTCTGCAATTTAGGCTTACCTAGTCGTAGAGACTAGGTGCCATCACGATGGTTCATGGAGGGCTAACCGGGATCGTGACACATGGCATATTAACACCACAATTTCTAACTAATCTAAAACAAGACAAATAAACAATAAAAAAAGAAAACGTGACTTCAAACTGGAAACGAAAACTTACGATTGCTAACAAAATTGAATCAGTAGGAGTAGTAAATAATTAACTAAATCTCCCAAACAAAAGGAACTCACTTCAGTGTTCCAACATTCTTCATATCAAATAAAAGAGATTAAGTTTCTAAACATTCTTTTACAAACAAGTTAAACAACAACCAATAATCCCATAAAAAACAGATCTGAGAACCATTTTTACGAAGAACATACCTCGCTGCGCGCAAAGTTCAATTTTAGAAGAGAAGAAAGCCACATAAAGTTGGAATCGACAAGCTTGAAGCTTGGCAACAACAGAATAAACAAAACAACAACTTCAATTTCTAAAATCGGAATCAACTCAAACACCCATAAGTCATAGAAGTAATGCAACAAAAATCGGACCAGGTTTTTTCTTAAAAAAATTCTTGGTAGTTCTTTCTTCCTCTTTATAACTTTCTTTGTTTTTGATGCTATTGAAATTACAGATCTTAGTTTGAATGAAAAAACTATTTTTAGCCGTCTTCTAGTGTGTGTGCGGTTGTTTATGCATGTGACAGGTAAGGGAGTGTGTATAAGAGTAAGGGTAAAAAAATGGAGAAGAAGAAAGAATGGAGAAGAAGAGCCAAAAATCAGATGCGCCATTTTCCTTAGTCTCTTAGGTCTAGGTCTTCTGATATATGTCCCTAGGCTTTTAGGAAAAAGGGGTAATGGGTCGATGGGTTGGGCCAGTCCGGGTCATGAGTTTGGGTATGAGGTTAAATTGGGGTGGAATTTTGGGCTTGGCATCAAATTTGGCCCAATTTAATTTTAAAACCAGCCTTTTTCAATTTCTTTTTTCTTTTTGTTTTTTTCTTTTTTCCTTAAATGAATTTAAAACTTAAATTAAATTCCAAAAAAAATTTAAATTATAAAATTCAGCAAATTATCTAACTATAAAATTTACAAAAAAAAATTAATAGATCCTAAATTAAAAGATAAAATTAATAATCCCAAACTAAAAGTTAAGAATGCAAAAAAAGAGCCATTATTTTTATTTTTATTTTTAATAAAGCAATTAATTAATCCTAAAAATATAAAAACAAAAATCTAAATGCACTGCATGGTATTTTTAATATTTTTTATGTTTTGTTACAAAATTAAACGTGCACAAAAATGCAAACAATTAATCATATAAAATGGAAAATAATTGGAAAAAATCTATTTTCATTTATTTTATAGGAGTATTTCATATAGGGCAAAAATCACATACTCACAGACCCCAGAATATTAGAGATCAGTATGGGCTGGTGAACAAGATAAAGTAAACATGAATTAGGGATTTAGTGATTTTATAATAGTCAACATCATGATAATTTCAAATTTTGTACCGGCAATAATAGAATGGACAACAGAAGAAGAATCATGAGAAATTCAGAGAATGGTCATTCAGGAGGACGTTTCCCTAAAGTAAGCAATGTGAGCAAAATTAAGCTTAAGACACACCCTCATGAGCAATGAATTTTCTTATCCTTAGTGCATAAGGATTACCGCAAGGTGGGTAAGAGTCATCGATGATGTGAAAATGTGCCAAAGAAGTAAAACATCTATACGTTCATCATCGAAGCACCAAATCCTAGTACTTCTCTAAAGTGGGGAATATGAAGTGATGTGGCATTAAGTCAGAATTAAGTAGTTCTAGTGACTATGGAATGGTAAAGGGAGAATGCAATGAAAATGAAAAAGGAATGAGATTGCACTTATCCAAATCCTACATATATGCTACAATTCCAGAAAATTATGCCACCACGACATTAGGGAAAAGAAGTAAGGGTTCCTGCCCGGGATGTAACGGGTACATAAGGAGCCAGTGCAAGAGGTAAGTTAAGACAAAGGAAATAATCCAAGAAAGATTTCGTGAAATATTGATATGAGAATGGGCCAACGAGTAGTTAGTAGTTGATTCTGGAAGAGCCGAGCTATGGCTAGACAAGAGGATACAGACAAATCAACATATCTAAACATAGGGAACCGCAACATGCGGAATTCAGCCTTGCAGTCATGACATCATGACCTTGAGGAATATTCAGATAGGAGTTGGAGTAGTTAAAGGTATAGTACGAGTATAAGAGAAACAAAAGAGAGTGCCACTGGGAAGAAAATTAAAATATCAGTTCAGAAGCAACCTTACAAACACAAAGGCGTGGAGATAAGTAACTATGGATAATTATAGGTGAGGAAGAACATCAAAAATTCCGTCGAGTATGCGATATATTAAGCTCGCAGCCTTACAAGAGTCAGATGATCCTCCTTAAGTACTACAATGAAAGACTAGCTGAGGAAACAAGGAAGAAGGCTTCAACTTAAGCATAGTAACTAGGAGAAGAAATGGTCATGTAAAAATAGTCTCACTACAATATTGTATACACTCCATAAGAAAGTGGCACCTACCATGGCTAATGAACGGGAAGTAAAATTAAAGGTAATACTTGAGATCATATGAGTTACACGAAAATTCGAGCATGTGTGGAAACTAATATAAGCTGGGTAGGCATGAAACATGCGACAGAACGACCAGAAGAAATAACAGCTTACGTTTAAAGAAAGCTGAAAAGGAACAAAAAGGATTATTTGATAAATGATCCTAAGTTAGTCACGTTATGAACACACTTAAGACTTCAGAATATTATACATGTAGCATATATGTTGACAATCATATTGCCGTAGAAGACTCATGTATAAGTTAAAAGAAAGATTGAATTGTCAGAGGATTATATCATGAATATTCTCTAACGCCCATGAACAACTATGATAATGACCAATACCAGGAGTCGCAGATTGGAAGATAACTTAAGCTTATATAAAGGTTGATCAGAAGGAAGAGGAAACTAAAGGGTTATATCAACCAAGTACATTATGAGTCTGACTATTAGCCCCAGACAATTATAGAAATCATGATTGAGAACATTGCAGAATCATCCTTAATATCAGAGGCATAAGATAGATAGTACAACAAAACCACTATATTCCATAACGGCTCTACGGTAGATCCTGTTAGAAGAGTACCAGTATGGATCTACCACCAGATTATGTATACATTAGAGGTGCAAGTATTATAAAAGAGTTTCAAGTTGTGGGTGTGAATTATACCTATGTGTAAGGGAGGTCCTGAAAGAGATAGAAGATATGATGTGAGACTTTAAGATAAGTAAGGTAAAGGTAAACAACGTATGAGATACTCAAATGCAAAAGGGTGTGAATAGTTCATACTTTGGATAGGAGACTAGAAGCACAAAGATTTAATATCCAGGAATGATAGCGGCATCGTCAGTGGCATACTTTCTAGCCTATGGTTTATAAGTACCGAAAGGTCTAAATAGAGAGTAAAAGAAGAGTTAGAGACGATGCAATATCTTGATTGATGTCCCAAAAAAGCATAAGGAAATCGGTCGCCAGCTAAAGTATGGTAAAACGACAGGTTTTAGGAAGACAGGAGTAATGATAAGAAAGGGCGAGTGAGGAGGTGAAAAGAAATGTATAAGTCCTCGGAATTAAACCCAAGAAAACAAGGGAGATTATGGTTCCTTTAAGTTATAGAAAGCTCAGTATAGCCTGAGCGAACTCAAAGAAGTCTAAGATTAGTAGCATTTAAAGGAGATGAAATGCTTCCCTGGTAGTAGAATAAGGGTGTCATTGTGTCAGATAAAGAATGACGTTTGGGCCTTTGATTGATTAATGATTTGAAGAGGATTTCATATGGGATTAAAATAACCACGGAATGTAAATCACATTGGGATACTATGAAATACAATTTTGGAAGCATGGTATCACCGCTAGGTTGATCAGCCTAATCACTTCAAAAGTTCCATGATGCAACGTAAGCCCTAGTGTTAATATATAACGTAAGAAGTTTTAAGTCATTAATGGAAGGATGTAGATCAACATTGAGGTGAATCAAAAATGGATGGGTAAAAGTTGGAAGGTGCGAGATGAGATTAGGCCATCAGCCTTAAGATGAACAGTAATGAAGAAACATTAACAGACTTAGCTTTATGCATATAGGATAATCAATGAGATTAACCTAGAGTTTGGTAGTATACCTCCGTAACGATAAATCGAAGGAAGAGTTATGGTATAGTATGGCCTACTTATATGTAGTAAAGCTAACGACACCCAGAGGGAGAGCTTGTCATAATTATATTTATGTTCACAAAGTTAGGCCCAGAGATTGGCTAGAGGTTGGAGAAAAGAGGAGAGAAAATTCACATAGGCGCACATCCAAAGTTAGAGTCGAACATGCTGCGTGATAGAAGGTAGCAACAGTTAACAGATTGGAAGGATTTCAGCCACAAGTCGTAGCATGATAAAGAGGCCTAAAGGGGGGAATGCTCTGGCCTTTGGATTTATTCATAGAACAATTGCCTAGATGGTAAGATGAGTACTAAAGTATTTGCAAGACTTGTGGTTATGAGAATGATAAGAGCATCAGTCAACATTAGAGGATGAATGTTCCAAAGGGGGGAATGATGTTATGCCTCGCAATATTACGTCGATATTACAATAATGCTACACTTCACAGTATTAAATTATGACGATGTTGTACCCGATAGTATTGTACGTTGAATTTGTCGTAAGGTAATTGACATTGGTCCAAAGAAAAAGATTATTTGGATATTATAAGGATTATGGTATTTTTAAACAAATGATGAGTAAATTCATGATGGTGAGAGCGGAAGCAAGTCAAAGAAAATAATTTTTTCATCCAAGTTTGGCATATTGGGATAATATACGGGCCGAGCTTTAATATCCGATATTTATGGACTAGTGCCATATAAGGTACAACATGAACATGATAATAAGGTGTACAAGGTATAGTAAAAATGAGTATAATTTTAAGTAATTTGAGGCAATTCTTAATTATTCATGTAATTGGCTAATTATCGGGTAACGAAATATTACCCAACTAATTAAGTGGATAATGATCCTTTTTGGGGCGGCCATATGGCATTATGGCAAGCCAAAGTGGCACAAATGGGTATGATGAGTAATAAGGCATAAATTACCTTGTTTACACGTAAGAGCCCTACCTTGGTTTGGTTTTTTATTTGATAAAAGAACTTAGAGAATACGAAAAGGTTATGTCACCTTTAGAAAGAATCTTGGCTAAGCCACTAAAGTCTTAAATTTACAAACATATGAGATGGAAAGCGTTACTTGCTTCGGCAAGGAAAAGCCATCCAAAATTTGGATCAAATTCACCAAAATGGAGGTGTTCTACATCTACAAATGTAACGAATCTTCAGCCAAGAAATCTTCATACAAAATTATACTACGTAATGTTATAGCAATGGGATTTTTCAATTTTAAGGGAGTATGGAGCAATCTTTCTCAAGAATATCATACGAATTTTTTCTTACTCGATCCGCCGTTACATGTTTTGTTGCAATTGACGTGTGTTGGAGGTATTGTCATGAGATTCGACTCGGGTATGTTAATGCTATCCCTTCTTTCTTTTGGCATGATCTATACGATACAAACGAAACATGCAAATGCACAATTTCCATACATGACCCTATCATAGAAATATTAAAGATGCTTATGTTCTTGATTCCTCATGTGTCATATTATTCTATCATCTGTTCATGGGTCTCAAAAAAATACGTAAGTTGAAAGAGTTTACTTCATGATATTATTAAAAGGCATAATGGTCTTATGACACTCCAAGAGATTTTATTAACGTACTTTTCATGCATTACATTCGTGTACATTGACCTATGACCCAATGGCATTATATACGTGTATATATATATATATATATATGGTGTTATAGCATATATATATGTATGTATATATATGTATATGGGATATGGGAAAGGTTATGGCATTATATACGCACCACCACCTAATCAGCTGGTATACGTTGATGATTTTGCCCACCAAATGAGAGAGGAATTCCCATGGCAGGCAGCTGGTATTGACAGAGCCTAATGTTATCTGGTTGTCCCCTCCTTCTACCTTTATGACCAATGCATTATGTACTATGTTGGGATTTTCCCCCTATATAAGGGGGATCCTTGGAACTTTGTAAAGTTCTGTTGCTCCAACTATTCTACACGAAATAATAACTCTCTCTCTCTCTCTCTCTTCTCTCTAACTTACTCGCTCGAGATTGTTGCTCTATTTTATTATCTTTATACTTGTTCCTCATTTATTGCTTATCGTTGGCCATAAAGAGCCTCCTTTAGTTATATTTTAACTGTTAGTCCCTTCCCGGTTATCCTCAATAGCTCGAGCCCGAGCCTAGACATCGACCTTGAGGTCCCTCATCGGTTAGCTCGACGCCTGGACAGCTAGCCCCTGGTTTGATCGTAACACTGCTTTAGCTCGTATTTCACCTTTTATCTTCACATATCTCGCACTAACTTCTTTAACAACTAGCATAAAAATAGATCACGTATTTTTAGAGTCCCATTAAAAAAATTTAATTGTTATTACCATTTTCACGGTAAACAGTTTGGCGCCCACCGTGGGGCTAAAATAATAGTAATTATTTTCTTGTTGGTTTCATTACACAATGCAAGTTGCCTTTCACACCTTTTTTTGTTCAAGATCTTCGATTTTAGGACAAAATGTCGGGCTCGGTGAACAGAGTGGAGAACAACAACCTCGAAAACAACAAAGAGAAGGACATGACTACTCTAGATGTCGGTAAACCACCAAATTCAACCCGGGCGAAAGAGGAGACTCTCCGACACGGTGTCCACATGATTATTGGAGGAACCAATGTTCCCCAAGGGCTCATGTTCAAGCGGACAAGAACATCCATCACAGAAGAGGGACTGACCCAAAACTGCACGCCCGAAGATACCCTCGCTGAAAGCGAGGAGGACCTCGATGCCATGAAAGAACCACACAATGACGCACTGGTCATCTCGTTTCTTTTAAACAATACAAGGATAAAGTGCGTGCTCATGGATCCAGGCAGCTCGACCAACATAATTAGATCAGAGGTAGTAGGACTACTGGGGCTACTCGACCGAGTCGCCCCATCCCTCGAGTCCTCCACGGCTTCAACATGACCGGCGAAGTAAGGAAAGGAGAGATCACCCTCCCGATCGACACGTCCGGCGTAATTCAGAACACCGAGTTCCAAGTCATCGACGACGACATGAGGTACAATTCATTACTCAGCAGGCCTTGGATACACAGCATGAGGGCAGTACTGTTAACCTTACACAAGGTGATAAAGTTTCCCACGAAGGATGGCATCACGACCATACATGGATAACAGCAGGCAGTGAAAGAAATGTTCGCAGTCCACCATGAGGCGTCGATCCCCACATGCCCAATCTTGGACGAGGTTAGGAACACATAGACCCCCGAGAATGATGAAGAAGATTTCTTTACTCCTCGAACTTCGTCGCCGCCGAAGAATCGGATGCAACAAAATCGATAGTCGAAGAGCTGGAGCAGACCATTTTAATCGAACACCTCCAAGATCGTAAGGTAAACCTAGGAACGGAGTTAACCCCCGAACTCAAGAAAGGGTTCATTCAATTTCTTAGTAACAATATCTACTGTTTCACTTGGTCCCACTTAGATATGATAGAAATTCTGCCAGAAATAACCTCCCACAGCCTGAGCGTCGATCCCAAATTTAAACCTGTAAAGCAGAAGAGAATACCATAGTCTGAGGTAAAACATGCCTTCATCAAAGAAGAGGTAACGAAACTTCTGAAAATCGGATCCATTAGAGAGGTAAAATACCCCGAATGGCTGGCCAACATAGTAGTAGTGCCTAAAAAGGGAAACAAGCTAAGAATGTGCGCAGATTATAATGACTTGAATAAGGCGTTCCCCAAGGATTCCTTCCCATTGCCTAATATTGATCGTCTGATCGATGCTACGGCCGGACACGAGACCCTCACCTTTCTCCCCACTCGGGGTATAACCAAATCCAAATGAACCCCGAGAACATGGAAAAAACTTCGTTCATCACAAAATATGGTATCTACTGCTACAACGTAATGGCCTTCGGGCTAAAAAATGCAGGGGCAACGTACCAGCACCTAGTTAATAAAATGTTCGAGCGCCAAGTAGGTAAATCAATGGAAGAATATATTGATGATATGGTAGTTAAGTCCCTGGGTGCAGAGGACCATTTGACTCTTTTGCAGGAAACTACTGACATCCTCAGAAGTTACAACATGAAGCTCAACCCTGAGAAGTACGCCTTCGGGGTGGGTTCGGGAAAATTCTTGGGCTTCATGATTTCAAACAGGGTGATCGAGATCAATCCCGACAAAATAAAAGCCATCGAAGAAATCACGGTGGTAAACAATGTAAAGGCTGTCCAACGGCTAACAGGGCAGATATTGGCCCTGGACAGATTCATATCAAGGTCATCAAACAAAGCCATCATTTCTTCTCTTTACTCAAAAGAAAGAGCAACTTCGAATGGACTCCAGAATGCCAACACGCCTTAGAGGAACTAAAACGATACTTGACTAGTCCACCTTTGTTGCACATGCCAAAAAAGGATGAAACACTATACCTGTATCTGGTCGTGTCCGAAATAGCAATAAGCGGCATACTGGTTTGAGAGGAGCAAGGTACACAATTTCCTATTTATTATGTAAGCCGAACCCTGGGGGACGTAGAAACCCGATATCCCCATCTAGAAAAATTGGCTCTCGCACTGATAAGCGCCTCACGAAAGCTGAAGCCCTAATTCCAATGTCACTGTATCTGTGTTCTGTCGATGTACCCCCTCCAGAGCATACTGCATAAACTCGAGCTATTGGGCCGATTGGCAAAATGGGCCGTAGAACTCGGGAGAGGGGGGGGGGGTATGATATCGAGTATCAACCTCAAAGGGCCATCAAGTCCCAAATTATGGCGGACTTCATGGCTGATTTCTCATCATCCCTCGTACCCGAGGTAGAGAGGGAACTTCTATTAAAATCAGGCACGTCTTCCGGGGTATGGACTCTGTTCACAGATGGTGCCACAAACATAAGAGGATCCGGGCTCGATATAGTCCTAAAGCCTCCCGTTGGCAGCGTAATCAGATAATCCATAAAAACCGCAAAATTGACAATTAATGAAGCCGAGCACGAGGCTATGATTGTCGGTTTAGAACTGGCCAAAAGCTTGCGAGCCGAGACCGTCGAGGTGAAATGTGATTCGCGCCTCGTAGTAAGCCAGTTGAATGGGAGCTACGAAGCTTGAGAAGACAGGATACAAAGGTACTTGGACAAAATCCAAATAGCACTATGTCGCTTCAATGAATGGAACTTAGTCTATGTACCTCGAGAGCAAAACAGCGAGGCTGATGCCCTCGCGAATCTAGGATTTTCTGCTGAAAAAGAGGACCTACTCCCCGGAGCTGTTATCCAATTGTTTAAATTAGTGGTCGAGGAAGGGCACTCAGTGATTAATTCTACCAGTCTAACATGGGATTGGAGGAATAAGTATATTGATTATTTAAAAGACGAGAAGCTGCCAGCAGATCCAAAAGAATCGAGGGCCCTACAAACCAAAGCAGCCCGGTTCTCGCTCGACGAAAATGAGACTCTATACAAGAGAACTTTCGATGGCCCCCTGGTAGTATGCCTAGGGCCAGGTGACACAGATTATGTACTCCGAGAGATCCACGATGGTACTTGTGGAAATCATTCCGCCGCTGACTCCTTGGTCCGGAAGGTGATCAAAGCAGGCTACTATTGGGACAGCATGGAAAAAGACACCAGAGAATTCGTCCGAAAATGTAACAAATGCCAGAGATTCGCTCCCATGATATACCAACCCGGCGAGCAACTACATTCCGTTTTATCACCATGGCCATTCATGAAATGGGGAATGGACATCGTCGGCCCTTTGACGATGGCACAAAGTAAGGCTAGATTCTTTTTAATATGACAGACTACTTTTCAAAATGGGTGGAAGCGCAGGCCTTCTAAAAAATAAGAGAAAAGGAAGTCATCAATTTCACAAGGGATCACATCGTATTCCAATTCGGAATCCCATCGAAAATAACGTGCGATAACGGGAGGCAGTTCATCTGGAGCAAGGTAACACAGTTCCTTGAAGATCACAAAATCAAGAGAATCCTTTCGACGCCTTACCATCCATATGCAAACGTCCAGGCCGAATCCACAAATAAAACCATCATTCATAATTTAAAGAAGAAACTGGAGAGCGCCAAGGGAAAATAGAGAGAAACGTTGCCCGAAGTGCTGTGGGCATATCGAACAACTTCAAAATCAAGCATCGGCGAAACACCTTTATTTATAGTATACGACTCAGAGGCTTTGATACCAGTGGATGTTGGGGAGCCGAGCGCCAAATTCCAGCACACTAATGAGGGCTCGAACAACGAGGCCACAACAACGTCCCTCGAACTACTCGATGAAAAATGAGAAACCTCGCTGATCCGGATGGCCGCCCAGAAGTAGAGAATCGAAAGATACTCTAACAGGAGAACAAATCCCTGGTATTTTGGGATCGGGGACTTAGTCCTAAGGAAAGTTACTCTCAAAACCCAAAACCATAATGAAAGGAAGATGGGCCAAAACTGATAAGGACCGTACCGTGTCCTCAGAATAGTCGACAAGGGATCTTATAAGCTCGGCACCATGGAGGGTGAACAACTTCGGAGCAACTAGAATATATCGATGCTAAAACGGTATTACTGCTAGTGCATCTGATCGAACAATTCCGCAAATACAATCGAGCAAAAACTGCAATCTTTTCCCTCAACCATATTTTGTCTTGAAGAGGTTTTAACGGCAATGTTTTTAACGAGTAAATACCTACATACTACCTAAGGAGGATCCAGTAAGTGTGCAAGGTTTCTTTTGCAACCAACCCTGAACAATGGAGGGCACCTCATTTGAGAGGTCATCCACTCGAAAGAACCAGAGAATGAAAAACAAGGATCCAATAGGAAAATGTTGTACCGAGCCAAACGGTCAAATGAACCATGTCCACACAAGCCGGGCTCATGGCAACAAAACAACATGTACTTATGCCAAAAAATCATAGAATATTTTTCGTCAAAGCATATCGTACTCCAAAGAAAATTCAGTGTTCTCACAGCAAGGATCCCTCCATCAAGAACGCCCCAAAATATTCGGAGCCTAGTGTCAATAATTTGGTGCCCGCATGGCCTCATGGTTGGGACTCCAAACTCATAAGCCCTCAATAAGGCAACTCCGAGCTCACAAGTAACGGTCCCCGAGCCTAAGCAAACTCGATGACTCGGAGACTGTCAACAATCGCCATTTGTTAAAAAACTCGAGGCCATAAGACCCCAGGCGGGAAAACTCGGTCTCAAAAAATTTATACCAATTATAAACAAGACTGTATGATCTCAAGAGGCATGAAAAGACTGTAAGAACTCAACAGGCATGAAAAGACTATAAGATCTTAACAGGCATGATAAGACTGTAAGACCTCAACAGGCATGAAAAAGACTATAAGACCTCAACAGGCATGAAAAGACTGTAAGACCTCAACATGCATGAAAAGACTGTAAGACCTCAACAGGCATGAAAAAACTGTAAGACCTCAATGACAGGAATAACTTGTAAAACCTCAACAGGCATGAAACTTTTTTGTAAGACCTTGCTACATGCAGAAAACTCGATCCCGAAGTTTAGGCTATATATCGAACTTGTAAGACCCTTAAAAAGGCATACTCTCAATATATACGGCCAAACTACTAGACTCGGGACCAAATAAAAATGACTATGGTCATACGACTGTACCAGCCAAATTAACGCGACTCGGGGACGCCCGACCGTCGCTACAAAATCATAGGCCATTACTTCAAATCTACTTCGAAAAGAACCAGTCAAACAGGCTACCCTCGACAGGCAAAAGGGCTTCGACCATGTCAACTCCAAATCACAAGGCTTCGAGCTACTCTGTCACGATCCAAACTGGAGGGCCATGACTAGCACCCGACCATAATTGTCGAGCACCAACGTACATTTTATCTAACCTTTTTTATTATCTTTTAGGGTTGACAAGATCAATATAAATGGTAGACATGGATCATGGACAACCAACAATAAAATATGATGGCATGAACATGCATAATAGGGGATGACCAGATAATCAAGAAACTACGTATAAGGTATGAGCTACCATGCTACCATGAAAGACTATACAACAAAAACCAGCCGACAAGGCATACCAAACTATACATGAGTCGACACCTGTCTATGAGCCTCTAAATGAACATAAGTACTACAACATAGCCGGAACAGGGCCCCGACATACCCATAATATCTATAACAAAAATGCATACCAAGACCACGACAAGTCCAAAAAAGGGATCTCACCAATCACTGCTGAACTTGCCTGTCTATCAGGGCCGGCAGCATGACATGCAGCGTCCACAAACAAAAGGACGTCAGTACGAATAAAGTACTGAGTATGTAAGGCAGGGAACCATAAATACGAACAGTAATGTAAGCAGGGATAGAGAATATACAACCTGGAACATATGAGTACCTCTGAGGGCTACTGACATGAAATGCATGATACATATGTATGTATACATAAACTTTTAAGACATACGCCTCTGTGGGCATCATCATTATCATATCGTACCCAGCCATAATAGGCTCGGTAAAAAACGTACCCGGCCATCATAAGGCTCGGTAGAATCGTACCCGGCCACGTGGAGCTTGGTAAAACTCAACTGATCAGTGGTTGCACAATAGGTGCCGTACCCGGCCGACTATAGCGCGGCTCGGTAGAGTAAAATAGATACATATATATAATGCATGTTGGACTCATGGAATCATATTCTAAACCTTTCGGAGTGACGTAAGGTCGGTATCCTCTGTACACGCTATTAAGACTAACTCTTCAATATGAACCTTATAAGAATCAAGAAGTACCAACAACATTGATAACTAATAATAAGAGAAGCAACATTAACATCAATCGTTCCATAAGAGGGAAAGCAATGTAAGTACTGCTAGCTTCTAAGAGTAGAGTATCTTTGGAAGCTCGTTCATTACATTATGTACAATCGGAGTCGTGCAAAAGAAGAAAAGGGATAGCCTCACATACCTTGTATATACTTCCCCAATCACAAGCTATGAAATTGTCACAACTCCTTAGTCTACAATAAGAGAAACGATACTATCGTTATCATTTAAGCGTCATAACTATTATGTATCGACCACAACCTATTTTACGTTGAAACGGACAGTACCTACCCTATATATATGACTTCACACCATACATAAAAATCACCAAACAGCCCAAAAAACGTCAATAATAAACATATTGATCCTCCCAAAATAGTCCACGCACAACCTAATTACATCATACATACGACGACCACCGTAGTCGTGTCAAATGACCCGAAAATGTTACGAATAACTATCAGCCTACAACCCTACGTATATATAGTGTTTATCCACACCCTTCCACCTCCAAAACTCCACAAAACAGTAGTAAAACACGCATCCCAACAACAACACAAAACAGTCCACAAAACTGTCCGCTACAAGTGAATAACTCGAACTCACGGCTTCTGATCACTGTCCCGTGAGTTCTTACATGTATAGAACGAATTACCATGAATTCACAGTAGAGAAAAATGTATGAAAGATGGTAGTAACTTACCTTACTTGTTGTATAACTCAGCCCTTCCCTTGGTTCTTCAAACTCTAGGTTTTACCTTCAAATAGAACTTGAAAGAGAGGGAAAATCGATTAGGGTTTGTGTGGGATTTTTGGGAGGAGTTGCAGGGGTTAACTTTGGTTTTGAGGGTCTAAAATATTGATGAAATAACTGAGTTCATAATCCCTTAAATGTCCTCTCTTGGCCGACTTAGGTCTTTTAATTTTGTCCTATCATTTTGGCAAGTAGGTGATGCACCTACTTGTCATCTACCAATCTGCGCAGGCTTGCAAAAATATGAATATCTCTATACTATGAGATCGTATTGACAAATGGTTTAATGCGTTGGAAACTAGACTCATAGATCTTTAATTTGGTGGGTAGATAACACTGTAATTCCTTGTAAATTTGGAGAAAAGCTTAGAAATATTTGACCTAGTGTTTAAGTAAAATTATGAACCTAAGTTGCGACAACGTTTGTCGACTTTTGTTTCATAACTCGTTTGACTTCAATATTTATGATGAGGATATTATATGATTCAAATACCTTAATACATGACCTCTTGAGTGTATTAAGAACCTCTAGGGTTACCTGAAAATACGAGTTACAACATCCTTGATTCGTTTAACTTCTAATACTTGTTAATCACCCTTATACACCCTTGTATCACTTAAGACCTATAGGATTAACTTTTTATCATTTCAAAGGTAATTCCTTCTTGGATTTATGTTAACTAATATATGGCATGAACTAACATTGTGGATATGGGTTGTAACAGACTCAGCCTACGAGCTAAACCTTCCGATGTGCTCGAATATCGCTGCAAACGACTTGAATTCGAGGTTCTTCCCAAACCGACGACGGGTCAGGAAAAATCATTTCAAAAAGTCCTTAACAAGAGGAAAATAAAGCCTACATATGCCTAAGGTAAAGCATAAGAGCCATTGTCGCCAGCCTAATAAGCCTCGAGGCCACACACTAAAAGGTCGCAACGACCAAAAGCGTATAAGCCATTGTTGCCAGCTTAAAATTTGAAAGCTTGAGGGTGAAATTGAGCTCGAGTCGTAACCCGATTCGGAGAGAGGAGCCAAAATAGTTAACTATACATGCCTAAGGGCAAATCATAAAAGCCGTTGTCACCAACTTATCGAGCCTCAGGGCCATGCATATCAAAGGTCGCTTCAACCCAAAGCGTAAGAACCATCGTCGCCAACCCGCGCAATCAAAGAAGCTTGAGGGTTGAATGAGCTTGAGTCGTAGCCCGACTCGGAGACTAAACCCAAAATGGGTGAGAGAAGCATAAGAGCTCTAACACCAGTTTATATTAAAGGTCGCATCGACCAGGCATGTAAAAGCCCCTGAACTTGTCTAATGAACCCCGATGCCGTATCACGAATCTAAAGATTCTTTCCAGCTCTAAAAATAGGAGCACCCGACCGAATTTCAGACAAAACGGGGAGCGGAAGAAACAAAGCCACAGGGTTCACTTTATATATAGGCAAAGTATGAAAGTACTATATACAAATAGGAAAATCAACATGGCCAGAGCGGCATCAGGCTCTGGTTCGGAAACCTCCATCCCCATGGCCAGAGGATCATCCGAGTCCATAAACTCCTCGGAGGCCATTGGGAAGCTGCTTTACCCCTCACCTTCTGCTCTAGGGCTTCCCACCGTCTTCAAGGTCAGTGTTGCCAGATCAACCTTGGATCCTTCCAGCTTGACCCTCTTGAACACCGGCAGCCCGACCAGCAGACCCCCCTTCCTTCTCTTCTTCTCGCCAGACACTAGGGCATCCTCATCAACGGGGGACGCCTCATTCATCAAAGGGACTTCCCCCAGACCTACACAAATGCAGAAGTTAAACACAAAGAATGAAGAATGCTACTAATAGTGATCTACATCAAAGTATGCGAATGCAACAAGGTTTGAAGCTTACCGTGATCTTTGGCTTCCCACCAGGCTCAGGATAAATCTCTCCACACTGGTTCGGCATATGAGCAAATCGAGTATAGGCAGCTGCCAAGTCCTGGAAGTTCGAAACCACACCAGGGTAGGTTGCTACGGCTAAAAAAGCTGGAGAAATAGAGTAAGATGCTTGGAGAAATATCATCAAAAAAGAAGCAAAGGAAGACTCGACAACATGTCTACTTACGCCCAGCGTTCCACTTCTCGGGGAATGGCTTCTTTTCCGCTGGAATCAGGTCAGAGGTCATCACTCGGATGAATCGGCTCACCCATCCTTCATTCCCATACTCCTTAGTGTAGGCAAATAGGGACCTTGGAGCTTGACAACGGAGTTTGATTAGGCCCCCGTGGAGGAGATGGGGACTATACATCCGGATTAGGTGGTTGAGGGTGAAGGGCATCTCCTCTATCATGTGCGAGTAATGCCTTATCATATAAACAACGCGCATTACCTGATAATGTCGCTAGCAGTCAAGAATCACGGGGTCGATCGGGGGCGAGGATGGCCCCACCGGCGCCAAGGTGAATGGATATGTGTACACACTCAGAAAGCTGGCTTTATGAGCCATAATATCTTCTTCCCGAGAAGGAATCTACACAAGCATGGTATCCCTCCAGCGGTAGTCAGCCCTCACTCTTTTAATGTTTGTTACCGAGCTGATATACCGAGTCACGAGCTCGCGATGCACTGACTTCGAGAAATGTCTTTCAACCTTGAAATCGGAGGTCATCGCAAAAGATCCTGAGATAAATTACTCAGCACGAGGAGGTGTAGCCACATCACCTTGATAAAAACGCAACGAGGATGAGCCCCCAACCTCCCGCGAAGTAGAGGTGGAAGTAGAGGTCATCACCTAGAAGTTTCTGAAGGAAGAAAAAGAGTTGCGTTCCTGAGAGAAAACGCGAGCAAAGGAGGAGCGAACCTTTTTAGGGATTTTTGTACAAAATGGATTAAAACTAAGGAGAAGGGGAGTATTTATAAAAGCACCATATGTGCATTGAAGGAGACCAAGAGGCAGCCAACTTCCATAGTCAATGCGGGAACCTAGAGGAGCAGCGCGTGTGTCATATCTTGGATTATTGTGGTCATTGTTGATTGCAAGAACATCGAAGGAGGAAGAAATTCAAGATCATTTCTTATCGTTTCTTATCACTTTCACTCTATGAAATGCGGAGACTATCTGTATGGGATAAAACCGGGGGCCCGATTTCCCCGTCATTAGGTCGCCTCGCGGGCATGCTTCTTGAGGCTCGAAACCGAGCTCGAGACCCACCCTCGGGAGACATCGAATACCGGCCCCGGGGGCACTGTATACTAACGGCTATAATATGGGAGAGAGGAATTCCCAAGGCTGGCAGCTAGTATTGACAGAGCATGATGCTATCTGGTTGTCCCATCTCTCTACCTTTATGAACAATGCATTATGTACTATGTTGGGATTTCCACCCTATATAAGGGGGATCCTTGGCACTTTGTAAAGTTCTATTGTTCCAACTATTCTACAAAAAATAATAACTCTCTCTCTCTCTCTCTCTTCTCTCTAACTTACTCACTCGAGATTGTTGCTCTATTTTATTATCTTCATACTTGTTCCTGATTTATTACTTATCATTGGACATAAAGTGTCTCCTTTAATTATATTTTAACTGTTAGTCCCTTCTCGGTTATCCCTGATAGATTGAGCCCGAACCCAGGCATCGACCTCGAGGTTTCTCATCGGTTATCCCGAGGCCCGGGTAGCTATCTCCCCGTTTGATCGTAACACTATTTTAGCTCGTATTTCACCTTTTATCTTCACATATCTAGCACCAACTACGAGCATAAAAAATAGATCACATATTTTTAGAGTCCCATTAACAAAATTTAATTGTTATTACCATTTTCACGGTAAACAGACCCTCTGACTATTGTAATGCTATGAGCTTATTACATCGTATACTCGACAAAATGTTTGGTACACTTTGCTTGCCTATAATTATTCGTAGTTAATTAATTCCATGCCCTTGTGCTTGTGGGGTTGCTTCTGAACTGATATTTTGACTGTCTTTCCAGTGGCGCTCTCTTTTATCCCCTTAATATTCATACGGTACCTTTAACTACCCCAACTCCTAGCTGAATATTTCTCAAGTATTACAATGATACTACTACAAGGCTAAATTCATTATATTGGGTATTACTATGTTTATCTTACACGATCTGCTGATTCGTCTGTAACATCATGTCTAGCCATAACTAGGCTCTTCTGAAATCAACTACTAACTACTCATTGGCCCATTCTCATATCATTACTCCGCGTAATATTTCTTGGGTTATTTCCTTTGACTTATCTTACATATTGCACTGGCTCTTTATTTTATTAATAACATCCCGAGCTGGAACCCTTACTTCCTCTCCTTTGCATCGTGTTTGCACAATGTTCTGGAATTGTAACATATCTATGGGATTTGAATAAGTGCAATCTCATCCCTTAAATTTTTATCGCTTTACCATTCCATAGTTACTAGAACCACTTAATTTTAACTTAATGTCACATCCCTCCATACTCTCCCCATTAGGGGAGTACCAAGATTTAGATCTACGACGATCTACCTATAGATGTTTTACCGCTTTATCTTTGTCATTTTTTCACATCATCACTCTCCACCAAGTATATCAGAATTCCTTACTCATGAGGGTGACACTTAGTGTAACTGGCACACATAGTCCCTTAAGCTTAACTTTGTTCGCATTGCTTGTTTATGGAAGCATCTTCCTGAATGACCTTTAACATTTATTCTTCTGTCGTCCATTCTATTATTGCTGGAATGCAATCTCTGAAATTCTTATGATGCCGACTATTACTCAGTCCTCAATTCAGGTTTAGTTTATTTTCCTCATCAGTCCATACTTATTTCTATTACTCTAGGTCTAACCTTTCCTTCTGGTAATCATATTAGAGTTAACAACTTATTTCTCGAAATGAGGATGTGACTTTATGGCCTATACTCTTTTGTTGTCTCAAGGTCTATCACCTCTCATCCTTTCCTTCACTTGGCTATAGACTTTGTAATAATGTCAACAATTATTTTTTTGGTTGTCATCCATGTATCACATCTTACTTATAATGCTTCATTAATTGTCTTCCTATTTCTTTGCTAACATTTCTATGTGTCACCTTTTTCTGAAAACTTCAACAAAACATTCTTTTGCTTTTACCTCCCCTTTGCTCCATCCACTGGCTCTTCGGGTTGCCTAACATTCTTTCTCTACTAAGTATGGGATCACACTAAGGTAATATTTATCCTTTCCAAGCTTCAAGTGTCTATATTTATAGTACTCATATCTAGTTGTACTACTTTAGAGTGCACTATTTGGGTGTCTCACAAGGAGATCTATTAACACATTTACAATATCCTTCAGAATTGTTAACTAACACAAACAATTCATCCACCATTTTGGGTCACTCTAACCCCAGCTGGATCCAGATATTCGTCCTTCTCTTATACTAGTTCTGTTAGCTTCCATAGGGCATAAATAAGATGGGTGTAGCCAATTGTACATACCTCTATTACAATTGAAGGTAACTCAAAATGCTTATATTTCTCTACTTGGGTTGTAAATACTATTAATCTTCATTAACTGGTTAACTCGTACCCTTCTTCACCTTGCTTCTTTTACTTACTGAAACTTGTGTATACCTTCCGATTCACTTATTCCTTTTTACCGTAAGAGTGGATAGGCATTCTTTCCTTAGGGATCCTTATCAAGAAGCTTACACATATTAGTATACACATGATCTGCTGAATACCCTCATATTTATTAGTCATAAGCATGATTCAAAATCGAGTTCCTCTAACTCAAATCTTCCACGACTATATCTCTTACCAATCGTCTTTAAAGATGTAGGCAGCATTGTATTATGAATAAGATAAAGTTTAGGAAATTGAGTTCTTACAACTGAGTTCTACCACATGATCTAGAGTAACAAGAAGGAGTGACAGTCTTAAATGTCTTGTAGCCTCCTGCTTATAAGTGTGGTGAACGACACACCCATAAACAAGACTCAACTAGACACGGCTTGTAGATTCCCTAGTAAAGAACTTCTCTGATACTACTTTTGTCACGACCCAAATCGATGGGCTGCGACGGGCACTCGGTGCCCTTACTCGACCGAGTACCAACGTAACTTATCTTTCTCATTAGATCAACATGGGTAAATGGGCCATAAGGACCGTATGAGGTAACAGGAATAAAACATAAGAGAACACTCGACATAAAATGACCCGACTTGATATACTAACTTATACATATGACGTACGGGCCTATAAGACCAAAATAATCACTCGTATACTGAACATAGGTTGACAAGCCATACAATCTTTCATATACATGACATATGTATACAAGCCTCTATAATCAAATAAACGTCATAAGGTTGGGATAGGGACCCGACATAGCAATCAATACATGTCTAAATCATACTAA
The DNA here is from genome assembly GCF_000393655.2 of Nicotiana sylvestris. Classification (NCBI taxonomy): domain Eukaryota; kingdom Viridiplantae; phylum Streptophyta; class Magnoliopsida; order Solanales; family Solanaceae; genus Nicotiana; species Nicotiana sylvestris. Next base: position 96,230,413 of record NC_091062.1, on the reverse strand, counting down.
CCAAATAAGCAACTCCGGAGCAAATGGAGTGCACCAACATCTTACACTGAGCTAATAACCTACTTGGGGGACTCTCAACCAGTCTATCGGGATTTGCGGGCATGACACGCAGTGTCCCCAGGAAAAAGGTACGTTAGAACAAATAATGTACCGAGTATGTAAGAAATGAAAATCAGTAAACAATAGACATGATAAAAACATGGGGTAAAAGACTCAACATGTATATGTGAATAGCTCTGTGAATAATTTAACATTATAATGTCATACATATGCATATAATGTCATACCATGCATGTGTATATGCATTCATAACATCATCAAGCCTCTGAGGGTATCCCATCATATCATCTCGGCCGCTGGGCAAATCATCAACGTATACCAACTGATTAGGTGGTGGTGCGTATATAATGCCATAACCTTTCCTATATCCCATATACATATATATACATATATATACGCGAATATAACGTCATCTGGTTATGGGTCAATGTGAATGTATAAATGGATGAAATTCATATGAAATACGTTAATAAAATCTCTTGGTACGTCATAAGACCATTATGCCTCTGATTAATATTATGAAATAAACTTTACCAACTTACGTATTTTCTGAGACCCATGAACATATGATAGAATAATATGACACATGGGGAATCAAGAAAATAAGCATCTCTAGTATTTCTATGAATAGGGTCATTTATGAAAGTTGTACATTTGCTCGTTTTTTTGTATTGTATGGATCATGCCAAAAGGAAAAAAGGAATAGTCTTAACATACCTGAACTGATTCTCTTAACATTCCCCTTAACACTCGTCGATTGCAAAAATATGTAACGATGGACAAAGTAGGGAAAAATCTATATGTTATTCTTGGAAAAGATTGTACCGTACTTCCTTAGAACCCTGATTCACGCATGTTGCATTTCATATGAATTTTTGAGCTTCAATCGTTACGTTTTTTTTGAAGACTTCATATAAACTCTTTTGTTTTTGAGATTCATCCGTAAGCTAGCATATGTATAAGCATATGAGAAAGTCTCTTAATATCGGAGTTGTGGGCCCCATTCTTGTACATGACTTGGCAACCTATTATTCTATATATGCCATCCATATGCGAACTTTAAGAGTCACATTTTTGGGACTTTGTGGGCTGCCACGTTAAGGATTAAATCCTTATCCAATAATTACCCACTTATTTCTTTAATAAGTTTGTTAATTCCCAATTAACTAATACTTATACAATTATCCATATAATTAGGAATTATCTCAAATTACTTAAAGTACAACTCACTTTTAACATACTTTGTACACCTTACTATTATGATCATGTGGTACCTTGTACGACACTAGTCCATAAATATCAGGTATTATAGCTCGAACCGTACTTTATTTCAAAATGTCAAACTTCGATGAAACTCATTTTCTTTGATTCGCTTACCCTCTCACCTTAACGAATTTACTTATCCCTTGTTTGAAATCCCATAATACTTATAATCTCTAAATAATCTTATCATTGAACTGATGTATATTATCTTACGACAAATTCAACGGACAATACCACAGGGTGTAACATCGTCGTAATATAATAAAGCGGAACGTAACATCAACATAATATTGCAGGGTGTAACATCATCGTAACATAATACTATGAGGCGTAACATCATCGTAATATAATATTGTGAGGCATAACATTGACGTAATACTGCGGGGCATAACATGATCCCGCTTCCATCCAAAGTCAATCACATATGCTCTGAGCATATCCTCCAAGATCGACTGCCCATTGGTCTGTAGATGAAAGGCTGTGTTGAGCTCTACCCAGGTAGCCAACTCACTCTGAAGTGCTCTACAAAAGTGCAAAATAAACTGAGGGCCTCTATCTGAAATGATGGAAACAAGCACACCATGCAAGTGAACAATTTCCTAAATGTAAATCTGGGCCAATCTCTCTGAAGAATACATAGTCACAACCGGAATAAATTGTGCTGACTTGGTCAACCTTTTGACAATGACCCAAATTGCATATAGCTTTCTCAAGGTCCGCGGCAACCCAACTACGAAGTATATAGGGATGTGCTTCCTTTCCAGACGGGTATAACCATTCGCTAGATAGGCCACCTGGCCTCTGGTGCTCATACTTAACCTGCTGGCATTTTAGGCACCTCGCTACCTACTCAACTTTGTCCTTCTTCATCTACCGCCACCAATAATGCTGCCTCAGGTCGTGATACATCTTTGTAGCACCTAGATGAATAGAATACAAAGAACATTGTGCCTCTTCTAGAATATTCTGCTTCAATCCATCAACATTAGGAACACACAGACGGTCTTGGAGACACAGAACACCATCCTCATTGATAGTAACCTCATTGGCACCACTCTCTAGTACCGTCTCCCTAAGAACCAACAAGTGCGAATCATCGAACTGACGAGCCTTGATCTGCTCGAATAATGAAGATTAAGCGACGACGCATGCAAGAACTCGGCTATGCTCTAAAATATCCAACCTCACAAATCTTTTAGCCAAGGACTGAATGTCCAAAGCCAATGCCTCTCTTCCGCTAAACTGAATGCCAAACTACCGATACTCTCAGCCTTTCGGCTCAAGGCATCCGCAACCACATTCGCCTTTCCCTGATGATAAATGATGCTAATATCATAGTCCTTTAGTAACTCAAGCCACATGCGATGCCTCAAATTGATATCCCACTGCTTGAACATATGCTACAAGTTGTGATGATCGCTGTAAACCTCATAAGACACCCCATAAAGATAGTGCCTCCAGATCGTACGAATATGAACTATCGCAACCAACTCCAAATCACGTATGAGGTGGTTCTTCTTGTGGGGCTTCAGTTGATGTGAAGCATATGTAATAACTCGCACCTCCTACATCAATACACAACCCATGTCAACCTGTGAAACGTCGCAATACACAATATACATCCCTGAATCGGAAGGCAATACTAACACCGGTGTTGTAGTCAATGCAGTCTTGAGCTTCGAAAAGCTCGCCTTGCAATCATCAGACCATTAGAATGGAGCACCCTTCTAGGTCAATCTAGTCAAAGGTGCTGCAACATTTGAGAAACCCTCCACAAACCGACGATAATAATGTGCTAACCCCAATAAGCTCCTGATCATGGTCGTTGTGGTAGGATGAGGCCAACTATGAACTACCTCGATCTTCCTAGGATCTACCTTAATACCCTCGCCTGATACAACATGCCCCAAGAATGTATAGAGTCTAACCATAACTCGCACTTGGAAAACATAGCATATAACTTTTGTTCCTGCAAGGTCTGAAATACCACTCTCAAATGCTACTCGTTCTCCTCCATGCTACATGAGTAGATAAACACTAAGACAAACGAGTTAATATATGGCATGAACACCCGGTTCATCAAATCCAAAAATGCCACCGGGGCATAGGTCAAGCCGAAAGACATCACTAGAAACTCATAGTGGCCATATCTAGTATGGAAAGCCATCTTCGGAACATCCAAATCACGAATCTTCAACTAATGATACCCCAATCTCAAATCGATCTTAGAGAACACCCTGGCATCCTACAACTGCTCAAGCAAATCATCAATACGCGACAACGGGTACTTGTTCTTAATGGTAACTTTGTTCAACTGGAAATAATTGATGGACATCCGCATAGTCCCATCCTTCTTCTTCACAAACAACACTGGTGCACCTCAAGGCACCACACTTGGTCTGAAGAACCCCTTTGATAGCAACTCCTCAAGCTGTTCCTTCAACTCCTTCAATGCTCTTGGAGCCATGCGGTATGGTGAAATAGAGATAGGATGTGTAATTAGAGCCATATCAATATAGAAATTGATATCATAATCTGGTGGCATGCCTGATAGATTAGAAGGAAACACATCGGAAAATTCCCAAACTACGAGCACTGAATTAATAGTCTGAGTCTTGGCACCAGTATTCCGAACATAAGCTAGATAAGCGAAACAACCCTTCTCGACCATATGTCGAGCCTTTGGGAAAGATATAACCCGACTAGATGCACTGATAGATGGACCCTTCCAATCTAATCTAGAAAACTCTAGTATCGCCATGGTAATAGTCTTGACATAGCAATTAAGGACAACATGATATGGAGACAAATTGTCCATGCCTAAGATGACCTCAAAGTCAGTCATATCGAGCAACAGAAGATCAGCTCTATTCTCATAACCATAGAAAGTCACAATACAGGACTAGTAGATCGGATCCACAATAACAAAATCGCCTACTAGCATGGAAACATATATAGGAGTGCCAAAGGACTCGCGAGGAACACCTAGAGAATGAGCAAACAGATATAAAACATATGAATACGTAGACCTTGATCGAATAGTACCAAAGAATCCTAACCGTAGATAGAAATAATACCTGTGATCATAGCATCTTAGGCTACTACATCTGGTCTAGCTGGAAAGGCATATAACCTAGCTGGAGCACCACCTAGCTGGCCTCTACCTCTAGGACGACCCCTACCCACTACCCTCCGCCTGTAGGCGACTAGATGAGTGGTGCGATAGCTGGTGCAATAATCATAGGATGATGACCCTGTTGTACTCCCTTACCCTAAAGCTTGGGGTAGAATTCCTCACATGACCAAGATCCTCGCACTCGAAACAACCTCTCGGTGCGGAAGATGACTGACCATGAGTCTCACTATGGGGACCTGAACTCCCACTGGAGAAACCTGGAATAGCTGGTAGACAGTAGGAGCTCTCTGGAATGCACTAAAGTAGGGCCGCACTATAGCACACCGTGAAGGTGACGGTGCTGGACATGTGGGCATGCAAGACTGACCCCTCACAAAGTGACCTTTTTTGTAATGACCGACTGGTCATTTAGCTTTTTAGAAACCCTTTCTCCTAAATAAGACTTCCCATAATTGATTTTACTTCTTTATGACTTGCGGAAAGGTTGGTTCGGGATTTGGAAGAGTTTGAATTGAAATTGGAACACTTCGTTCCTTAAGGTTAGCTTAAAAGGCCAAGTTTGTCTTCGGTCAACATTTTAAGTAAATGACATCAGAATCAGGATTTGAAGGTTTCAAAAGATCCATATGATGATTTCGAACTTGGTCTTATGTTCGGATCAGGGTTTGGGTGACCCGTGAACGTTTTGGCGCCTAATAGTGAAAGTTGATTCCTTAAGGATTTTGTAGTTCTTTAAATTTGGTTTAAGCGGATTTTTGTGATATCGAGGTCCGAACGGAATTTTGAGACCAGGAATAATTCTATAATGTCATTTAAGACTTGCATGCAAAGTCAATCCCAGTAGTATAAGTGTGTTTTGTCACATTTGAAGACTTGCATGTCATTTGAAGTTTGAATCCATTGGTTTTAGGGTGTTATTCCTAGTTTTAATGTTGTTTCCGGCGTTCCGAGGGTTCGAGCGAGTCTGTTTTATAATTCGAAACTGTCAGGCGAGGCTTTAGTTTTGTTGAAAATGTGAGAAGGAGCTCAAGCTCTAGGCTTCTATCATAACCGCACATGCTGTTGGCCAATTGCAGGTGCAAGGCCGCAGAAGTGGCTAAGCCATTGCAGATGCGGCCATGGGTGGCCAACCCAGTAACTGTAAAAGAGGCCCCCTAACCGTAGAAGCGGAACTGCAGGAGCGGTTGGCCTTCCGCGGAAGCAGCCTAGCAGGTCCTGCCCAGGACCGCAGAAGTAGCGCATATTCTGCAAGTGCGGTTGGTGCAGGTGTGGCCCTGGACCATAGATGCAGAAACTACTGAAGGCAGTGGACTTCATTAAATAATGGGAGTTTGTCATTTTTGACACATTATACACCATTCTTAGGTGATGTGGGAGCTTCAAAGGGTAGATTTCAACCTAGCTTTGGGAGGTAAGTACTTCTACTTAATATGAGTTTAATGCATAGTTTATGGGTAGATTATAATATGTAAATTAGTGGAAATTATGGGTTTAGAATAAAATCTAGGGTTTAGACAAAAATGAGATTTAACCACGAAATTTGTTATGGAAAGTAGTAGAAATCATATATTCTTTATCCTTAGGTTATGGGTGACAATTTTCTTCAAAAATACTGATTAGTTCTTACCCAATTTGAATAGTTTTGGATCGTTCGGCTCCAATTTGAGGGTTTGAGCGCATTCTTGAAATTTGAAGTAAACATTGGGACGAGGTAAGTCACCTTTCTAACCTTGTAATAGGGAATTATCCCCATAGGAAAAATAATTGAATATTGGCCACTAATTGTGGGGGCTACGTACTGATGACGTCCAAATCCACTACTAAAAAGTAAATGGACACGGTCATATGCAATATAATTTACCCAACTATGAGTCGGGGTCGAATCCCACAGAGAAAGATATGTAGGAGATTAGGAATGTAAGAGAATTATCACTTATCGCCCAATGCCAAACACTTAAAATTGGTTTTTGAAAATGTTTTATATCTAAATGTGGAAATGTAAACTAACATAGAAAGCAAATAAAATGGTCAATGGCTACAAGTATGGTTGCATCGGGAATCACACTCAAGTAATGATCCAATGTATTTCACAATTTTACAGATATGAGTGAGTTTATGTTAATTAGCCATGGATAATAATTCTTAATTAGCTTCTTCCAAAGACTAACAAGACTTCCTAATTGAAATATTCCTAACCCAATTAAGAGATTAAGCACACCCAGAATAGCTACAAGTAGTTCAATCCTATCCCTAGGTAGAATCTATAAAATGAGGGTTAAAGCCTCAAGTTCTTGTTAATTAATCTTTCCTAACCCCAAATTATCTTTTCCAAAAATAATTCAGAGTTAATGGGAGAGTCCAAGGGTTAGCAAATCATTCAATACATAAGCATAAAAAGGTATTTAATCCACACTTTAAACATGAATATTTCCATAAACAAGATTCAAGTATTGAATAAAATACTACACACTTAGATATAAAATACAAATCAAGGAAATAAAGAAAGCAACATAAATGAGTAAGAAATCCTTAACCACAAGCTTCAAATCTTCAAGACCAAAGTGTCTGTGCGAAGCCCTAGCTTCAAGACTTGTTCTCTCTAGTCTCTTGGAACTAAAAATACGCCAAAAATATCAAAATATCTTCTTGGAAAAGTATAAAAATAGTTTGGAAATGAGAACATGTGAAAGGCCTAATTTGCCCAGGTCTGATGCCCATTGGCCGCATCTGCGGATGAATTCTTGCAGATACGGTTCCGCAGATGCAGATACCTTATCGCAGAAGCGGGATGTCGAAATATGCTTGACACCGTAGATGCAGACTCTAAAAGCGCAGATGCGCTACCGTAGAAGCGAAAAATGACTCGCAGATGCGATTCCTGGCAAAAGGTCCAGCTCAGCAAATGTGTTGCTACTCCTGCAGATGCGGGGTCGCTTCTACGACAACTCTTCCGTAGATGCGGAATTACTGGAGAGTTTTGCATTTTTTTCACCCTCTTTTGCTCAATTCCACTTCAATTCAATTCAAATAACTTCATAGCATCATTTACCTGAAAATCTAACAATACACACCATAAATGACCTCATATTATAGTAAAAAGACATAAAAGCTAAATAAAAGAGACTAGAATGAGTGGTAAAATCACCACTCATCACGTACACACGAGGTGACGAGAGTCCGTGCGTATATACTATTATACTTATGTCCGGGTAGTCTAGGACCCAAAATCATTCTTTACTTGTCATACGTGTAACGTTGTTGTCAATTTAGATTGCGTAAATCATATCGAACTTGGCAAATGAACTTCTAAAAAATTAAACATCATTTTTTTGACCATTAAAGAGAAGTAACATTACTTTGGGTAATTACTTTCTTGATGAATTTTTGATTGACTGTTTGACGTGCTTATTTGTATTTGACCATGTCACATGTATGATTCACGAGCGGGGTAATAGATGCATCTATGGTTCACACTATTCGGGGCCGCACGACCTAGGGATTATTTGCGCATGCTATTTGCTCGATACCCTCTGTGATATGAATTGCTTTAAATGCCTTGAAACATAGATTGTTATCTGAAATGTCGAAAATAGAAATATTATCTATGAAATAACCTATCACTTCTTGTTATTAATTGTTATTTATTCATGGCATCCATGTTTAGCGTAACATTTAAATTATATTATTATTGACCCTAGTAAGTGTCAAGTTGACCCCTCGTCACTACTTCTTCGAGGTTAGACTGGATACTTACTGGGCATATATTATTTATGTACTTATATGCTTTTGTACTTAAATGTATATGATCTGAGGCAGGTGCATCTAGCTACCAGTCCGGCGCACGTCCCTGATACTTGATCGACATTCGATGGTAAGTTGCCCCTTCTGAGTTATTTAGCAACATGCAGGAGTCTCTCCTTTTGTTGTAACTGTCTATTATGTTTCAGGCAGTAGGATAGTTATATTCTTTCGTACACTCTACTAGTTTCCCGCGTACTTGTGACACTAGTTCCCAGCATACACATTAGTAGACTATTATTTTTGGGTTGTAGTCATATTGTTATGATATTCTTAAGTCTTTCCCAATTCAGCTGCCTTATAATTTGTTAATTATCGATTGTTTTGAATTTAAGTTAAGTAAATGTCAGGAATGATTATTTAAAAGAATGAGAACTTAGTAGTTGATTAGGGTTTGCTTTCCTAACAACGGTGTTAGGCGCCATCACGACCTAAAATAAAAATTGGGTCGTGACAACATATTATCTGAGCACTAGGTTCTCGTAGGTCTCACAAGTGGGAAAACCTATTAGAGTCTTGCGGATCGGTACAAAGACGTCTATACCTATCTTCGAGAAGCTATAGAGTGTTAGGAAACTACTCTTTATTCATCTTCTATAGTGCAGTTGATAGTATAAAAAATTTCCTTCTTCTATTCTCTCATAGATGGTGAGGACGTGCACGACATACATTCCAGACCGGGGAGGAGCTGCTCCCCCATTGCTAGAGGCAGAGGCCGGGGGAGGGCACCGACCCGAGGTAGGGGGCAAGGGTGTACTAGAGCTACCCTAGTTGCACCTCTTGTGGATCCTACGGAGGATCCTATTACTGAAGAGCAGGGCGAGGTGCCCCCGGTAGAGCATACCCCGACAGACTTCATGACAACATAGGGTTTTCAAGAGGTCATGAGCCGTATGCTGCGGTTCATGGATTCTAGGACCCACGCTGGTTTATTTCTAATAGACCCAGCCATATCTCAGGAGGGGGGAGCACAGACCCCTACCTGGCTCCTGGTCATGCAGCTACCATGTAATAGACTCCGGGCGCACTACCCGCGGATTGGGCCCAGCCGGTTGCCTCAGTTGTACCCGAGCACAAACTAGCTACGGAGGGTGATTTGCAGAAGTTATTGAATAGATGGACTAGGCTACACCCTCCTATCTTCGGAGGTGAGCATCGTGAGGATGCCCATGATATCATTGATAGGTGCAGGGACAGACTGCACAACATAAGGATATTGGAGTTTCATGGGGTTGACATTACTACTTTCGAGCTGGAGGGCAGGGACCGTAGATGGTGGTAGTCTTATGTTCTTAGCCGGCCAACGGGTTCTCATCCCATTACTTGGGGTAAGTTCACACAGCTTTTCATGGATAGGTACATTCCGCCTTCTCAAAGGGAAGAGTTGTGATATCAGTTTGAGCAGTTTGAGTAGGGTCAGATGTTAGTGACTGACTATGAGGCGAGGTTTTCTGAGTTGTCTCGCCATTCACTCATGATACTTCATACTGACGTACAGAGAGAGCAGAGATTTGTTATAGGGTTGTCCTCTGGTATTAGGTCCAACATGGCCAGAGAGGTTGCGATGGGGACCTATTATCAGCTAGTAGTGGAGATTGCTCGGAGGTTTGAGGGCTACCATCTGAGAGGTAGAGAGCAGATGTAGTAGGACAGAAGTCAGTTTGGGAGGGGTCAACCCAATAGGCCCCATATTCAGCACCACCACCTCCTCGAGGTGCACCCGCACCCCCTATTTCAACACCATACCAAAGAGTTCTTACCGCCCGCTAGCTATCCAGGGTTCTTCCAGTGGGTATTCAGGTCCCTAGGGTTCCTCCAGCTCCCTACGTTAGTGCTACACCGAAGAGTTCATACCGTCCATCAGCCATTCGAGCTTCCTCTAGTGGGTATTCAGGCCATCAGGTCCATACTTTAGGACAACAGTCTATGGTGTCGAGGGGTTGGTATGAGTGTGGAGATCCAGGTCACATGAAGAGGACCTGCCCCAAACTTCGGGGCAAGGCAATGCAGTAGGGTCAGCAACCCATGATTTCAGCACTGACTGTCCAGCTACCCAAAGGTGGAAAGCAGACTGGTAAGGGCCATCCTAGAAGTGGAGTCCAGGCAGGGAGAGGTCAACCAACTACTATACAATCAAGTGGAGGCCAGCCAGCCGGTGCTCCAGCCAGATTCTACGCTTTTCCGGCCAGACCAGATGCATTGGCCTCAGATGCCATTATCACAGGTATTATTTTCATCTGCGGTAGGGATGCTTCAGTACTAGTTGATCCAGGATCTACCTATTCATATGTATCATCTCTGTTTGCTCATTTTTTGGATACTCCTCGTGAGTCCTTGGGTACTCCTGTTCATGTGGTCACTCCTTTGGGCAATTCTGTAGTTATGGATTGGATTTATCGGTCCTGTGTGGTCACATTCTATGGTTTTAAGACTAGATCAGATCTCTGATTACTTGATATGACTGACTTTGAGGTCATCCTGGGCATGGACTGGTTATCCCCATATCACGCCGTCCTAAATTGCCATGCCAAGACTATTACTTTAATGATGCTAGAGTTGTCGAGGTTGGAGTGGAAGGGTTCCTCAGTTAGTACATCTAGTCAGGTTATTTTTTTTTTGAAGGCTCGACATATGATCGAGAATGGGTGTTTGGTTTATCTAGCCTATGTTCGAGACACCAGCGCAGAGTCTCTGACAATTAATTCAGCTCCAGTAGTCTGGGAGTTCGTCGTTGTGTTCCCTTCTGACCTTCTTGGCACACCACCGAATCGTGATAGTGATTTATGTATTGATTTTTCTTCAAGTACACAACTTATATTTATCCCACCATACCGTATGGCTAAGAAAGAGTTGAAGGAGCAGCTCGAGGAGTTGTTAGCAAAGGGGTTTGTAAGACCGAGTGTTTCACCTTGTGGCGCACCAGTATTGTTTGTGAAGAAGAAGGATGAGACTATACGGATGTGCATTGATTACCGCCAATTGAACAAGGCTACCATCAAGAACAAGTACCTATTACCGTGTATTGATAATTTGTTCGACCAGTTGCAGGGTGCTAGGTTGTTCTCTAAGATCGAATTGAGATCAGGGTATCATCAACTGAAGATTCGGGATTCAGATGTCCCAAAGACTACTTTCTAAAATAGATATGGAAATTATGAGTTTCTGGTGATGTCTTTCGTCTTGACTAATGCCCCGTCAGCTTTTATGGACTTGATGAACATGGTGTTCAGACCTTATATTTATTACATTGCTATTTTCTTCATTGATGACATCTTGATCTACTCATGTAGCCTGGGGGAGTACGAGCATCATTTTAGAGAAGTTCTTCAGACATTGCGAGAGCAGAAGCTATATGCTAAGTTCTCTAAGTGTTAGTTTTTGCTTGAGCCAGTAGCATTATTGAGGCATGTTATATTAGGAGAGGGTATTAAGGTGGATCCTAAGAAGATTGAGGTAGTTCAGAGTTGGCCACGTCCTACTTTAGTGATTGAGATCAGGGGTTTCCTAGGGTTAGCAGGTTATTACAGCCGATTTGTGCAGGGCTTTTCGTCCATTGCATCACCTTAGACTAGACTGACCTAGAAGGGTGCTCCTTTCAATTGGTTCAATGATTGTGAGGCGAGCTTTCAGTAGCTCAAGACAGCTTTGTCTACAATACCGGTTTTAGTATTGTCTTCCGTATCGGGGATGTATACAGTGTATTGTGACGCTTCACGCGTTAGCTTGGGTTGTGTATTAATGCAGGAGGGGCAGGTTATTGCATATGCTTCATGGCAATTAAGATTCAATAGAAGAATTACCCAGTGCACGATCTAGATTTAACAGCGATTGTTCAAGATATGGAGGCATTATCTATATGGGGTGTCGTGTGAGGTTTATACTGATCATCGTAGCTTATAGAATTTGTTCAAGTAGAGGGATCTCAATTGGAGGCAACGTAGATGGCTTGAGTTACTAAACGATTATGATATCACCATTATTTATCATCCGTGCAAGGCAAATGTGGTCGCAGATGCCTTAAACAAGAAAGCAGAGATTATGGGTAGCTTGGAGAGGCTACTAGCCTGGGACATTTAGTCCCTGGCTAACAGACTTGTGAGGTTGGACATTTCAAAGCCCAATTGTGCATGTTCTAACAATTGGTATTAGACGTCGTCTTACATCTAACAAGATAATGTAATACATCATGAATAAAGTAAACTTAAAACGTGGTGTTCAATTATACATGTTTGTTGTGTGTATTCCGTGAAACGTGGTGCCTAGTTTGGATTTTAATTTGTGCCTGAAAGCAGGACAAAGATAGGATAAGACATAATATTAGCACGGTAACATATATGCATGCATCTGCCTAATTAGGGTTCTAATTTGTGTCTGAATGTAGGACAAAGTTAGGATGAAAGGCGTGACATTAGAGTAGTAACATGCATGTATGCATACATATGCCTAATTTGGGTTCTAATGTTGGGCCTGAATGTAGGACAAAGTTAGTGGCAGATTAAAAATTTTAAAAATGTGGGTGCTTGCCGGAAAAAATTCCTAATATTAAAGTAGTAACATATATGTATGCATATGTTTAATTTGTACCCGAATAAAGGGCAAAGTTAGAACGAGAAAAGTAACATTAGAGCAATAACATGTTTGCATGTATGCCTAATTTGGGTTCTACTTTAGGCCTGAATGCAAGACAAAAATAGAACGAGAAACATAATATTAGAGCAATAGCATGTATGCATTTATATGCCTAGTCTGGGTTCTAACCTTATCCCATATATGAAAAAATAGTATGATCATTTACACTTTTTCTTAAAAAAATATAAGGAAGCTAACACCTAAATTGTGCATCTCAATCAAATCAATGTGTCCCTAAAGAATGTGAAACCGTTGGAACTTGGACGTTGGGCTTCTAGTCCCCTAACTACGGATTATGAGGTAACCATTTGATGGAAAAAATCGACTCGGACATTTTTTCTCCCCCACAAACTATAATTAGGATATCCTGATGACACTTAGTCTTAGGGACTAGGTAAGCCTAATACTTGCTGAATTAATGGCAAACTCAACCAACAACTATTAAACATGACCAAAATTTTTGTCTATACAAAGCTTACAATCCCAAAACCAGTAGCACAAGTTATAAGCTCTACCGAGTTTACTAGAAGATCTCTATATACAACTGTTTCGGAATAGAAATAAACATTACAAATTACAAATTCAGAAGGTGGCTCTGAGGCCTACGAACGCGACATCATGTATACCTTGAGTCCCCACAACAATTCCCGAACATCTAGATATTGATCGACAACTCCGAGAACTTGGATCTGTAAAAAAATGTGCAGAAAGCGGAGCATGAGTATACCACAGCGGTACCCAGTAAGTATCAAGACTAACTCGGTAGAGTAGTGATAAAGGACAGCCAAGACACCTACTAGACTTAATAACATGTACAAGTATGAGTGTGAAACTAACAGGGCACAATATCAATTTAAAGCTAAGCATGATAACAATAATGAAACAATGTTGGTAATAGGAAACTACAAGAAGCAATTAGCAACGAGACACAACAAGTAATATCATCGTGGAGTAAGCTGAATACAGTTTACGTCCGATGAAATCAAGTAAGGAGAAACAAGTAACACTCAATAAGAGCAACCACTTTCTAACAAGATTTGTTCATGGACTTTCCCGAGGTACTTCACCTCATAGTCACATTTCACGGGTCACAACTCAAGAACCCTAATCACTTGGCATTTTGCGCCCACATTACAATTCATAACTGCAAGGACAACTCACGTGCCAAGGGAGAGATAATATCAAGTAATTGCATGGAAAAAATACGTGCCAATACTAATAATGATGCATGACAACAGAGACAACTCACATGCCAATTTAACAACTCTTTCACAGAAGGCAAGTAAACGAGAGTACATGCAAATGGCCAATATCAAGATTCACCTTTATAAAATGATATGGGTGATTAATTGCGTGTATGTTTGTGCACGTGTTATATCCTAATTCAAGTCAACAAGTAAGAGTAGAGACTATGAATGACACATAAGAAATGATCACCACAAAATGTACAAGGTATAACTCACACGAGGTAAGTACACCGCTACACAAATATCAACAATAACAATGCCCCCAGAACATCACGAATAATGACAAATCATTCCCCGACATAGCCCACCTTTTCTCGCCACGTGCACAATAATAAAGTAATTGCCCGCCTTGTTTCGCCGCACGTGGACAAAAATATTCCCACCTTGTCTCGTCACATGCGCAAACCCATATATATAGCCCATCTTGTCATGCCGCATGTGCAAATATAAATAATAACAACAGCACAGACACTAACCTGTGAACACCTAACAATCCTCTCAATATTACCACATGTGCCAAAACATAACAACACAATAAAATGACTTTCCCAACATGTGCCCATATTCCATAATATTTCCTCAAAACAGTTTCAATACCAAAACCACATCTAGCCCTAGGCTCAACAACACTGAGTAAAATAACAACAACAATGATAACACAAGAGTATAGCAACTAAACCAACACAAGAACTTCAAAACTCAAATAAATGGAAGAATGAGCTAAAAAAGAAAGATATAATAGGGAATAATAGTCCCAACAAGAATAGCTCAACAAGGGAGAGATAATGTGTAACAATGAATCCACAAAAATACAATTTGACGATGAGAGAGATAGCATGAATCAATGACCCCAAATAAGAATATGTCAACAATAAACGAGATAACAAAACATCAATTAAGGCGCATAAAGGTTTAATTAGCAACAAGGGTATATTATAAATCAATCAATTCCAAATAAGACACATAATGGTGAATTTAGTGAATGAAGGATTTAACATGGTAAAATAACTTCACATCTAATGAACATAAGAACCTAAGAGCCCTAAACTGTCAAATTTTCACAAATAAGCCCGAGTACGCACTCGTCACCTCACGTAGACTTGCACAAATGACTCAAATCCTAAGGGGTAGTACCCCCACACAAAGTTAGGCAATATGCTTACCTCAAAAAAACTAGATCGTTAATCTAAAATGACCTTCTCGAGTAAAACAACCACCGAACGACTTAAATCTAGCTAAAATAACTTCAAATCAAGAATAAACCACATAGGAAACAATTCTAAATAATAAAGCTTCAATCTTTAACAAAAACTAAAAAGTCAACCCCGAGCCCGCACCTCAAAAACTGACAAAATTTACAAAGACACCCATTTCAATACGAGTTCAACCATACCACAATTATCAATTTCCAACATCAAATCTCCCTTCAAATCTCATTTCACATTTCGAAGAATTTTTACAAAATTTTCCATTTTCTTCCATTAAATTCACTAGTTTAATGATATAATTAAGTATGAAATCATGAAATATAATCAATTTCTGATATAGAACACTTACCCCAATCGAACACGTGAAGAACCTGCCAATATTGCTCAAATCCGAGGTCTACAACTCAAAATATGTTAAAAATGGTGAAAGCCCCATTTTTAGAAGGCTCTCCAGTCAAGTCGCATTTGACACCTGAGACTTATAAATATCATCTCACACCTGAGACTTAAAAATTGCATTTCATATCTGAGACTTATAACTCTGTTCCCTCAAAACCCAGCAAAACAGTAGTCTATCCCTACACGAAAATGGGTATAACTCTCTATTACGACCTCGGAATGCTGCGATTCTTGTTGCTATGGTTCCGTAATTAAAATATCAATCTGATGGTTCAATTGAATCACAAATGAAAGGTTGTTTTCACAATGTGGTACCCTTTATGCCAAAAGAAAAAATGTTGAAACATAAAATAAGTGTGTGACACAATTCAAACCCATCCAAAACTCACCCGAGCCCCGTGGGACCCCAACCAAGTATACTAACAATTCCCAAAACATGATACAAACTTGATCGAAGCCTCAAATTGCCTCTGACAACACTAGAATCATGAATCGTGCATTGATTCAAGCCTATGAAACTTATGAACTTCCGAATTCGAAAACTAATGTCGATTCATACCAAACCAACTCCGATTGACTTTTAATTTTGCACACAAGTCATAAATGAATGAACTGACCTATTCCGACTTCTGGAATTGGGATCCGACCCCGGCATGAATAAAGTCAACTCTCGATCAAACATTCAAAAATCTTCAATTTTTCTAACTTTCGCCAATTAATGCCGAAACAACCTATGAGCCTCTAAATCAACATCCGGACACACTCCTATGACCAAAATCACCACACAAAGATATTGAAACTATTAAAATGCCATTTCAGAGTCGTCTATACAAAAGTCAACCTTCGATCAACTCTTACTTCTTATGCTTCTAAAACAAGAATCCTTCTTTGAAATCAATCCCGAATCTTACAAAATCCGAACTCAACCACAAACGTACGTCATAACATATTGTACGAAGCTACTCGAGACCTTAATCAACTAAACGGGACACTAATCCTCAAAATGACCGATTTGGTCGTTGCATTTTCCCCCCTCTTGAACAAACGTTCGTGCTCGAACGTGCCATGATCCATTTCTAAGTCCTCGTATCACTGAATGAACTTACCATACATATACTCGCGGGTGATCCCACATTGCCCCAATCCACATAGGCCGACTACACCGTCCCAACTGAAAATTATTCCTTCTACCCATACTGATGACCTTAGAACCAAATTTCTCACCTTCGGATCATTTCCAAAAGACCCGATTTCCACACCAACACACGGTATCAACCTCAACCAGATGCAACAACTCATACCTACACCCACCAGGTACAACCACATGACGTAACACATCACACATATTCCCATAACATCTCTAAACAATATAGATGCCCATAATCAAATTCAGCACCAACAATTAACCTCATATATGCTAGAACCATGTTCCAAACCTTCACAACGCTAACAACGATGTAAGAAACAAGAAGACCTCATAACTATGCACCTAAATCAACAAGTCACATCTAACGCCAACTAGGCACACAACTCGCAAGCTAAAACCAATAAGTACAGCACAAATATGATTGAATATACAAGGAAACACATGAAAGAACTACCAAACAAGCTCGTTGTCGCGGCCCATTTTTTTCCTCCGTAGAGAGAGTCAGGGTTTCGACATTCATGGGAGGTAATAACTCCTTTCCTTTTTGGGAATTGGGTATTTGAAGAGTTGTCACCTAATGGGTTATGGTGCGTTAGGGCACCTAGAGCGATTAACTCTTGGATTGGTTTGCTGTTTACCGTGAAAATGATAACAACAATTAAATTTCTAAATAGGATTCTAAAAATACGTGATCTATTCCCGAGCTAGTTGTTAGAGCAGTTGATGCTAATAATATGGAATCTAATGGTGAAAAGTAAGCTAAAACAAGATAGTAAACGAATCATAGGGCTTTCTGCCCGGGTATAGGTCTGATCGATGAAAGACCTCAGGGTCGACGTCGGGGTCGAGCTCGAGCTACCAGGCATAGTCAGGGATTGGATAACAGTTGAAAATATAATAAAAAAGGCTCTTTATGGCTAATACTAAGGCATACGATGAAGAACGAGTAAGAACGCAATAAATATCGAGGTGATCTCGGGGCAGTGAGAACGAACAAGTTAGAAAGAAAAGAGAGAGACAGATATTATTTTATTTATGGAGAAATGGAGCAACAGCAGCCCTTTACAAGGTAGTGTGAGTCCCCTTTATATAGGAGGGGATCTCGGTTACAAGTACGTGAAGATTAATTACGATGTATGGAGATGGGATTGCCTTGCCGCGATGCCTCAATATAAACTCTACATAGGCCAGCCCTGTTAGGCCTAGTCGTATGCCTTGGGAGCTTCCCCCTTTGTCCTGGCTTCGATCTGCATTTTTTCTGAGTCGGGACTTGACAAGCCCCGAGGTCGGGAACTTGGTCATGGCTTCCCGACCTCGTGGTCTCGAGGCATTTTTCCGAAGTAACTTAACAGCAAGAAATGAAGTCCTTTGATTTTGTCGCGTAAAGATAGTCTCCGTATTTCCCATAATGAAGTGATGGGAAATGATTATGACTCCTCGAGCTCCTTATGGCGACATCACTCCGATGATGCAACTCCTGGCGTGGGCTTTGCGGTGACTGGGGCATCCACGAGCTCATGTATTCTTGACTTCATTCAATGCAATCCTGATTACCTCTCTCCAATGTGAAGGTACCGCCGCCGGTTCATTTTTCCTAGGATATATTAACTGTGCTCGTCGGTCAATCTTCCAAGGTCTCGATGACCGCATCATAACCCCTATAAATGGGGATGTTCTAGCGTTGCCTTTCTTATCCTAGTGCCTTTGTTGGCTTGCTTGCCTATTCCCTCATACCATCTTCTTCTACCTTTTAACATTATGCTTGGGGCTCATGGCCTCAAGGCCGTTTGATGGTGTTTCCTTAGACTGTGTTGTGGCCTTCTACCGGCGCTTTCCTTTGTCGAGCACAACGACGCTGTCCCGCTACTACTGTGGTTGTTAACATGTTCACTATGGCTACTGCAGTTGGTCCGAGATGATGATAGATGGGGAGTCCATTTCACCCTTATGTAGGCAGTCGTTCGGATTATGCACCGCTTCTCACTCTCCTACACGGGCCTGGTGTGGCACTTCATCCCTGGTTGGGGCCCGTCGAATCTTCAACCTTTGGCTTCGGCGGGCCATTTCTCTTTTCTCTGCTTCCTCTGCGTCCCCTTCTTTACCTCTTCTTCATCTTAGAGGAGGTGGAGGTCGAATGAATCACCCTCGAGGATGTGTACTCGAAGGGGCGGCGCTCGAGGATGCTGATATCGAAGATGGATCTTCGAGGGTGGACCGGGCCTTCGAGTTTCATCACATGTACATCCTTCTATTCCTCATATAAATCTCTGTAGGCTCTTGTAATTGTATGTAATGACCCCTCAAGGGCTGCTTGTACACAAAATTTTATGAATAAGAATACACTTTATTGATTTTTACTTTCCTCATTTCTGTAAGCTCTCATGCCCTTTGAGGCCCTTTGAATGCCTTCTTTTATTTGTTGACTGTTTATATCTGACTTGGGTGCGGGCATTCTTTCTTATCCTCTACTGATCGACATGGCTTTCTTTCGAATCCACCGTCATACCTCGGGCCAATCTTGATTTGATCTAATAGGCCCGAGCTATCGGGGCCCTCCGAGTTGTATGGGGATAATGCATCAAATTCCGGTGCCTTCGAGAATGTTATCCTGAATAAAGGTCAGCTTCGGGTACTCAGGGGTCTCTTTTGATCTTGATGTAGATAGCCCTTTTATAAAACATATAGGATAGACTTCTACTAAGGAGTTGCCTGTACTCAGGCGCTGCCTCGAACCTTCGTGGAGCTTTCATGATCGGAGCTTCTTGTGTTTATTCCTCTTTTCTAGAAAAGGAATCGTGAGACCAGGTACTGCCTCACGTCGAGTGATGGTGTTGAAAGCTTTCCGAAGTCCGGCTTCTTATTGGCGGGGATCCTCAGGGTAGAGTGCTGCCTCGAGATTGGAGATAATACAGACAATTCCTCGAGTCTTAGCCTCTCGTCGAAGGATGCTTTTGAGATCAGGTATCACACCGTCGATTTGCATTGAGGTTTTAGGTTTCGCGGGACTTACTCCGGGTGGGTGAGTCGTCGCTCCTTCTCGCATATATATGGGGTGGCTTCAACTTCTTCGCCAGACCTCACTATTTTTAGATAAATGCTTTTCCACTTTGGAACAAGGTACTTCATCTTTTTAGGCGCAAAAAGTGTTGGTGCACGCCCTTGTCTTGACCTGTTAGTTTTACTATAGTCATGGAAACCACTTCGGGGCCGGTCCGGCAAGAAACAAGGAGTGTTGCTCCTGGTGCTCAGGAACCGAGGGAGTTCGTTCAGAAGATGATGTCATTAATAAGAGAGGAACATCTGGAGATGGTGAGGAAATACTATGGATGGATCAAGGGGGTAGCGCTGCAGGTGCTTCCCCCGAACGAGAGTATCGTGGACTCTGCTGATGGATTCTTGAGCGTGCATCTATATCCTTTTGCATTTGGTTCCCTTGATAGGGTTGTGCTTGATTTTTGCTCAAAGTATCGGGTTACTTTGGCACAAATATATTCATCATTTTGGCGGGTGGTGCTGATGATGAGGTTCTTAGCAGAGAAAGCTGGGCTTGAATTTGCGCTTAACCATCTCGTCAGGCTATACCGGCCCTTTCATCACCAGGGCCCGCTAAACTTGAGCTGCCATTCGTCCATGCCCTTTGTAGCTGACAACGAAGAGGACAGGGGTCAATAGTGGGCCGGTTGATCTATCCGGGTCCGGATGGTCAACATTATCCCCGTAGAGCTTTTTCCATTTCCCGAATGGTGGAATTATGCATGTGAGTGAAGCGTCTGGTGCTTTTTCAGATTTTGCCTATAGCAAAAATCGTTGAGTAATAACGTTGTCTCTCCCTTGTTGCAGCAACTTCGTGGACGCCGGGCGAATTCCTTGACCTGCCCGGCTGGGTCCGGAGGCTGGTGACCCATTTATCCTGCGATGAGCGTCAGTGGCGAGCTGTATTCCAGGCCAGATAAGGAGTAAAATACCAAGGTATGTGCGCACGCTGCCTTTGCCTTGGCCATCATATATTAGAAGTAACGTTTTCCCCTTTCATTTGTACTGGATCGCCTCTTGTAGATGTCGAGCGGTTCCTTGGGATGAATCAATGATCTTCCGAAGAAGGGAAAGAGTCGTTGACCTCTGAGCCGAGGGACGATGGCAATAAGGGAGATTGGCATCCACAGTGTTACGGAGCTTTTAGTGGTGCTGATCGGGCTCGTGTTTCCGAGGAAAGGGCATCATCCGAGTCTGCTGCTCTTATTGTACTTGATTTAGGTCGGCAATTCCTTTGAGTGAACATATTGTGCCCGAGGTCGGTTCTCCTGGGGCTAAAGATGCAGTATCAACAAGAGTGTGCTCCGAATTTGCAGAATTCCGTCGGTTTTACTTTGTGGTGAGTTTGGGCGCAGTTCCCCTGTATTCCGTGTCCTTCTCCCTTTATTGAACTTTCCTTGTGCAGGCCTGTGATGGGCTTATGTCCGAGCTGCTCCGTCAAGGGGCCAAGCTTCAGAAAATTCTGGGCGAGGGCAAATCCCTTAGGCTCCTTAGCAATGGGAAGGAAGTTGAGTTGCAGCATTGGCGATATGAGGCGTACCGGAGCTCAAATTATGAGAACTATTTGATGAAGCAGGTAACTTCCTGTAGCTCATGCTTTGCTCCTCTTGGACCTCAAGGTTAACCCCCTTTTTGTTATATTAGCTACAAAAAAGGACAGAGGCCCTGGAGTACCTTAAGGGCGACATTGACCGCATTAGAATTACATGTGGCGAGTTAAGGGCTCGGGTGCAAGCTCAAGCTTTAGAGGAGGCAAGAGCCTCTCCAAGGTCCCCACCTTTGAAGCCCAACTCTGCTTGACTTGTGATAATGCCAAAGTTCAAGTGGATATGATCAGGAAACTTGAAACTGATCTCTCGAAGATCAGGGCTGAAATAATTGATACCCAGGCTGAAGGGCGTTAGGGAGAACCAAGGCTGATCAGGAGATGGAGATTCGTATGAGAGACGCTTTGGACGCTCAAGCCGAGTTGAAGCGAGCCCTCGAACGAGAGAAGAGGATCGAGGAATATGTTCGTTGCCAATCTCGAAGAAAAGTACTCGAGGAGATTGGTGCGAGGTACTTCCTTCTATTAGAGGAATTGGTTCGAGCAAAGGCGGACTTCTTGATGATGAGGTGAAGAGCGAACCCGTCAATCTGTATCCCTTTAGAGCAGAGCGTAGGCTTCGCCGTTTTGTCGCTTTGTTTTTTATATATGTAGAGCATGTCCGTAGATAGAGAATGCACCCGTCCCCCTTTTTTTGCGTATGTAATATAAGAAGAAACTTGAAGCATTATTTTTTCTGTACCTCTTTTCTATTATTGCTTTCGACCAGGCATGCTGGTTTTGGTGTTTGGCGAGTTCCTTGTAGGTCTGGAAATGATCGGATAGGCCCAGGGGTTCTTAAATGCTATCCTTGACGTGAGCAGGTGCTTGGTCCTCCGTGCTTTGCCTGGTTGTTTAGGCTTAGTCTCCGAGTCGGTCTTCGGCTTGAGCCTTCTTGCCCTTAAATATTTTATGCCGGTGCGGTCAGGTAGTTATTGCTCCCATTTCTTTCCCTTGGGCATTTGCTGTTTAGACAAATTTGGGTCCCGTCTCCGAGTCACGTCACGATTTGAAAATTAATTAACCCTCGAGTTCTTTCATTCCTGCATGAGCGGATGGCGATGGCCTTTTGTGTTTTTTGTCGAAGTGACCTCGCAGGTGGGTGGCCTGGAGGCTCACTCGGCTAGCGATAATGGCATTTATGCCATGCCCTTGGGCATGTTGCAGTTTAACTATTTCGGGTCCAGTCTCCGAGTCACGTTGCGATTCAAGCTTTAATCGACCCTTAAATTCTTTCCTACCTTCATGGGCGGATGGCGATAGCCTTTTGTGCTTTGGGTCGTAGTGACCTTGTAGGTGGGTGGCCCGGAGGCTCACTCGGCTGGCGATACTGGCATTTATGACGTGCCCTTAGGCATTTTGTAGTTTAGCCATTTCGGGTCCAGTCTCTGAGTCGCGTTGTGATTCGAGCTTTAACTGACCTTTGAGTTCTCTTCCGTCTACATGGGTGGATGGCGATGGCCTTTTACGCTGTTTTGGTCATTGAGACCTTTCGATATGTGGCCTAGAGGCTTGTATAGTGAAATATTTTGGATCCGGTCTCCGAATAGGGTTACGATTTGGGCTCACTTTAATCCTCAAGTTGCTAATTTTTCAGCTGGCGATGATGGCTCTTACGTTGTTTGGTCGTTAAGACCTTTTAATATGTGGCCCGTAGGCTTGCTAAGTTGGCGACAATGGCTCTTACGCTGTTTTTGCCCGTGGGCTTTTTGTACGCTTTATTTTCCGCTTGTTAAGGTCTTTTGAAAGATTTTTGCCTAACCCATCGTCGGTTTCGGAGAACCTCAATTTCAAGTCGTTATCGATGATATTTGAGCACCTCGCAGGGGCTTTATGATCCCGGAGTTCTGACCCTAGGGTCGTGCAAGTGCAGAATTGCTGACGCTAAGTCTCCGAGTATCTCGGGATGCATTTGGTGGAGAGTCCCCTATCGGGGGTATATTGGAGATATCCTTGCTTGGAGAATAAGATGTTGAAAAGATATACTTTTATTGCTTGGTGTAGACATACATGGCTTCATTGTTGTGAGCTCGGTCCGTGCGGGCACGTCTTCTCGCATCATTTGATTCGGTACGTATTCCCAAATGGGGTTTAGCCTATCATTTCTTGATCCTCCCGAGGGGACAGTGCCCTTATAAGCAGATCATCGCTTCGTCGTTAGACTGTGGAGGAAGGCCTGTGTCCTTATCGGATCCTCCACCGGGGGTATGTTGCTCTGCTAATAATCTTGCTGACAAGGTCCTCTTTGGGGCGGAATCCCGACTGAAGAGAAAGAGCGCGACTCCCCCCTTTTTAAGGCCTAGGCATATTCGGGTAGAGTTAGAACCTCCGAATATCCTGGCCAATTGTCTGCATGCAGGTTAGCAAAAAATAACAAGGGAGTAAAGCAGTTCTTCCTTACCGCGAGATGTATAGGCGACGTTTTGAGATTAGGTATGTTTCTTTTCCTTTGGGGCGCGAGCCCGTTCAGCCCTCTGCTGTGTTTTATCAGGCTTGGCTGAAGATGTGGTTTGGTTACCCTTTGATCCTCCTGAGGGTGGGTGAATTGATACCGGCAACGCACCATACGGTGAAGAACTTCCTCTTGTTTCGTATCGCTTTCTGTCAATTTAATTTAGTTCTGCCCTTTGCGAAGGGTTCCATGGTTTTGGCAAAATGGGGCCGACGCTGTCTCCGAATGGTGTGTCGGTGGTTGTATTAACAATACTTTCGTGCTTTGCGCCTCCTCTGATGGTACAAAGCTCGACATCATGGCCCGAGATCATACGGGCCGTATTAAGAGGATAGTCTTTGTGGCGATTCATCATTAGGAATTCGCCAGGGATTCGGGATGAGGGAATGATTTGGTCCGTTAGCCCGGACCGCCCTATTGACTTTGGTTTGATATCGTTGTTGTACGTGATTGAACCACCTATATTCATGAACACATGTTTTATTTGAAAATAGATCAAATGAGGGAGAGGGTTACCAATGCGTTAGTATGATGCCGAGGCAAAGTATCGATGTCCTTTTCCTTGGATGTAATGGTGTCTTCCGGAATACTTCCCTGGACTTGTCTTTTCCTGACGGCGAACATTCTCACTTTCCATTTTATGAGTCCTCTGAGGGTGTCGTCGCTCTTTCACTATCGTGGTAATACGTCGTGGCTTGTGCACTTCATCCTTCCCAGTTTCCTTTCTTCCTTGGGGTTGGACTCGAACCTGGCCGCTCGATGGTACTCGGCGGCGACTTTTATCCGAGATGGGGGTCATTTTTGACCCCGTGGCTGCGCGCACCCTGCGGTTCCCGCATCGGGTTGTGGTTCTTTTAAAAGGGTCTTGGTTGAATAGGCCTGAGTCGCTCAGCACACCTGTTTTCGCTTATGGTGATCATGATATTTAGTATAGCGATATTGAAATCATGCTCTACTGGTTGCGTCTCATCAAATCTGGTTCTACTGAAAGTTTCTCGAGGACGTTGCCCTCGAAATATTTCCCTACCATTGTGAGGTAGGTCGCATCTTGTGGTATTCCTCCCATTCGCGGCGCATGGATGGTATCTCCACCTGTTCAGCATTAGTTTCTTTGTTAGGGGACTGCTTGGATATACCGGGCCAGTAGAGGCTCCCGTACGGTTGTCCATGGCCCTGATTCATGACCGGTGCCGGGTACGGGAATACGGCCAGATCTCGGCTGGGTATCTGACTAAGCATCATTTGAGAAGACCTGGGGTCATCGGGCATGCCTCGTTTAAACTTCGGGCGAAGACCTGTGTTGACCAGTCATCCGAAATCGGGGGCGATCTCACTCGTCCTGTCAGGGAATGAGGCGTGACTTCCTGAGGTGTTTCATTCTCTCTTTGCTCGGCATCCGATGTATCGGGCTCTTCCGTTTCTGCTTCGATGGAACCGACGTGCGCTTCTGCGGATGAATCTACCGGTACGGTAAGCAGGTATGTGAGGTCGGGCGCTAGGCTACGGTGCCACATCATGGTTTCTTTTGAGAGTCTTTCTTCGAACTTCTTCAACGAGATGGGCTCGAACTTATCATCTTGAAGGTCAATGCCCTTCTCCGCGCATGTGTAAGCAGTGGCGCAATCATCGGGATCTGAGGCCCAGTTGTGCCTTGGGAGTTCCGGCATTACAGATTTCTATGAAGGGGGTTCCGCAGCGTCGTGCCAGCCATTGTAACACCCTCGTCGTTTCCGCCATGATTTTTGGGGTGGTCGTTCTCGACTTTGCTTACCGAACCGGATATTTTAACCTGAAATCAAGAGATCTTGGACAAGAAAAAGTGTGAAAGGTAATGTGCGTTTGTGTAATGAAACTAGCAAGAAAATAACACTAATATGTTTAGCCCCACGGTGGGCGCCAAACAGTTTACTGTAAAAATGGTAACAACAATTAAATTAGTAAATGGGATTCTAAAAATACGTGATCTATTCCCCAGCTAGTTGTTAGAGTAGTTGATGCTAATAATATGGAATCTAATGGTGAAAAGCAAGCTAAGATGAGATAGTAATCGAACCGTAGGGCCTGCTGCCCGGGTATAGGTCTGATCGATGAAAGACCTCGGGGTCGAGCTCGAGCTACCAGGCATAGTCAGGGATTGGATAACAGTTGAAAATATAATTAAACAAGGATCTTTATGGCTAATACTTAGGCATACGATGAAGAACGAGTAAGAACGCGATAAATATCGAGGTGATCTCGGGGCAGTGAGAACGAACAAGTTAGAAAGAAAAGAGAGAGAGAGATATTATTTCATTTATGGAGAAATGGAGCAACAGCAGCCCTTTACAAGGTAGTGTGAGTCCCCTTTATATAGGAGGGGATCTCGGTTACAAGTACGTGAAGATTAATTACGATGTATGGAGATGGGATGGCCTTGACGCAATGCCTCAATATAGACTCTACATAGGCCAGCCCTGTTAGGCCTAGTCGTATGCCTTGGGAGCTTCCCCCTTCGTCCTGGCTTCGATCTGCATTTTTTCTGAGTCGGGCCTTGACAAGCCCCGAGGTCGGGAACTTAGTCGTGGCTTCCCGACCTCGTGGTCTCGAGGCATTCTTCCGAAGTAACTTAACAGCAAGAAATGAAGTCCTTTGATTTTGTCGCGTAAAGATAGTCTCCGTGTTTCCCATAATGAAGTGATGGGAAATGATTCTGACTCCTGGAGCTCCTTATGGAGACATCACTCCGATGATGCAACTCCTGGCGTGAGCTTTGCGGTGAATGGGGCATCCACGAGCTCATGTATTCTTGACTTCATTCAATGCAATCCTGATTCCCTCTCTCCAATGTGAAGGTACCGCCGCCGGTTCATTTTTCCTAGGATACATTAACTGTGCTCGTCGGTCAATCTTCCAAGGTCTCGATGACCGCATCATAACCCCTATAAATGGGGATGTTCTAGCGTTGTCTTTCTTATCCCAGTGCCTTTGTTGGCTTGCTTGCCTATTCCCTCATACCATCTTCTTCTACCTTTTAACATTATGCTTGGGGCTCATGGCCTCAAGGCCGTTTGATGGTGTTTCCTTAGACTGTGTTGTGGCCTTCTACCGGCGCTTTCCTTTGTCGAGCACAACCATGCTGTCCCGCTACTACAGTGGTTGTTAACATGTTCACTATGGCTACTGCAGTTGGTCCGAGATGATGATAGACGGGGAATCCATTTCACCCTTATGTAGGCAGTCGTTCGGATTATGCACCGCTGCTCACTCTCCTACACGGGCCTGGTGTGGCACTTCATCCCTGGTTGGGGCCCGTCGAATCTTCAACCTTTGGCTTCGGCGGGCCATGTCTCTTTTCTCTGCCTCCTCTGCGTGCCCTTCTTTACCTCTTCTTCATCTTAGAGGAGGTGGAGGTCGAATGAATCACCCTCGAGGATGTGTACTCGAAGGGGCGGCGCTCGAGGATGCTGATATCGAAGATGGATCTTCGAGGGTGGACCGGGCCTTCGGGTTTAATCACATGTACATCCTTCTATTCCTCCTATAAATCTCTGTAGGCTCTTGTAATTGTATGTAATGACCCCTCAAGGGTCGCTTGTACACAAAATTTTATGAATAAGAATACGCTTTATTGATTTTTACTTTCCTCATTTCTGTAAGCTCTCATGCCCTTTGAGGCCCTTTGAATGCCTTCTTTTATTTGTTGACTGTTTATATCTGACTTGGGTGCGGGCATTTTTTCTTATCCTCTACTGATCGACATGGCTTTCTTTCGAATCCACCGTCATACCTCGGGCCAATCTTGGATTGATTTAATAGGCCCGAGCTATCGGGACCCTCCGAGTTGTATGGGGATAATGCATCAAATTCCGGTGCCTTCGGGAATGTTATCCTGAATAAAGGTCAGCTTCAGGTACTCAGGGGTCTCTTTTGATCTTGATGTAGATAGCCCTTTTATAAAACATGTAGGATAGACTTCTACTAAGGAGTTGCTTGTACTCAGGCGCTGCCTCGAACCTTCGTGGAGCTTTCATGATCGGAGCTTCTTGTGTTTATTCCTCTTTTCTATAAAAAGAATCGTGAGACCAGGTACTGCCTCACGTCGAGTGATGGTGTTGAAAGCTTTCCGAAGTACGGCTTCTTTTTGGCGGGGATCCTCAGGGTAGAGCACTGCCTCGAGATTGGAGATAATACAGACAATTCCTCGAGTCTTAGCCTCTCGTCGAAGGATGCTTTTGGGATCAGGTATCACCCCGTCGATTTGCATTGAGGTTTTAGGTTTCGCGGGACTTACTCCGGTTGGGCGAGTCGTCGCTCCTTCTCGCATATATATGGGGTGGCTTCGACTTCTTCGCCAGACCTCACTATTTTTAGATAAATGCTTTTCCACTTTAGAGCAGGGTACTTCATCTCTTTAGGAGCAAAAAGTGTTGGTGCACGCCCTTGCCTTGACCTGTTAGTTTTACCATAGTCATGGAAACCACTTCGGGGCCGGTCCGGCAAGAAACAAGGAGTGTTGTTCCTGGTGCTCAGGAACCGAGGGAGTTCGTTCAGAAGATGATGTCATTAATAAGAGAGGAACATCTGGAGATGGTGAGGAAATACTATGGATGGAGCAAGGGGGTAGCGCTGCAGGTGCTTCCCCCGAACGAGAGTATCGTGGACTCTGCTGATGGATTTTTGAGCGTGCATCTATATCCTTTTGCATTTAGTTCCCTTGACAGGGTTGTGCTTGATTTTTGCTCGAAGTATCGGGTTACTTTGGCGCAAATATATTCATCATTTTGGCGGGTGGTGCTGATGATGAGGTTCTTAGCAGAGAAAGCTGGGCTTGAATTTGCGCTTAACCATCTCGTCAGGCTATACCGGCCCTTTCATCACCAGGGCCTGCTAAACTTGAGCTACCATTCGTCCATGCCCTTTGTAGCTGACAACGAAGAGGACAGGGGTCGAGAGTGGGCCGGTTGATCTATCCGCGTCCGGATGGTCAACATTATCCCCGTAGAGCTTTTTCCATTTCCCGAAGGGTGGAATTATGCATGTGAGTGAAGCGTCTGGTGCTTTTTCAGATTTTGCCTATAGCAAAAATCGGTTGAGTAATAACGTTGTCTCTCCCTTGTTGCAGCAACTTCGTGGACGCCGGGTGAAGTCCTTGACCTGCCCGGCTGGGTCCGGAGGCTGGTGACCCATTTGTCCTGCGATGAGCATCGGTGGCGAGCTGTATTCCGGGCCAGATAGGGATTAAAATACCAAGGTATGTGTGCACGCTGCCTTTGCCTTGGCCATCATATATTAGAAGTAACTTTTTCCCCTTTCATTTGTACTGGATTCGCCTCTTGTAGATATCGAGCGGTTCCTGGGGATGAGTCAATGATCTTCCGAAGAAGGGAAAGAGTCGTTGGCCTCTGAGCCGAGGGACGATGGCAATAAGGGAGATTGGCATCCACAGTGTGATGGAGCTTTTAGTGGTGCTGATCGGGCTCGTGTTTCCGAGGAGAGGGCATCATCAAAGTCTGCTGCTCTTATTGTACTTGATTTCAGGTCGGCAATTCCTTTGAGTGAACATATTGTGCTCGAGGTCGGTTCTCTTGGGGCCAAAGATGCAGGATCAACAAGGGTGTGCTCCGACTTTGCAGAATTCCGTCGGTTTCACTTTGTGGTGAGTTTGGGCGCAGTTCCCATGTATTCCGTGTCCTTCTCCATTTATTGAACTTTCCTTGTGCAGGCCTGTGATGGGCTTATGTCTGAGCTGCTCCATCAAGGGGCCAAGCTTCAGAATATTCTGGGCGAGGGCGAATCCCTTAGGCTCCTTAGCAATGGGAAGGAAGTTGAGTTGCATTATTGGCGATATGAGGCGTACCGGAGCTCAAATTATGAGAACTATTTGACGAAGCAGGTAACTTCCTGTAGCTCATGCTTTTCTCCTCTTGGTCCTCAAGGTTAACCCCCTTTTTGTTATATTAGCTGCAAAAAAGGACAGAGGCCCTGGAGTACCTCAAGGGCGACATCGACCGCATTAGAATTGCATGTGGCGAGTTAAGGGCTCGGGTGCAAGCTCAAGCTTTAGAGGAGGCAAGAGCCTCTCCAAGGTCCCCACCTTCGAAGCCCAACTCTGCTTGACTTGTGATAATGCCAAAGTTCAAGTGGATATAATCAGGAAACTTGAAACTGATCTCTTAAAGATCAGGGCTGAAATAATTGATACCCGGGCTGAAGGGCGTTAGGGCGAACCAAGGCTGATCAGGAGATGGAGATTCGTATGAGAGACGCTGTGGACGCTCAAGCCGAGTTGAAGCGATCCCTCGAACGAGAGAAGAGGATCGAGGAATATGTTCGTTGCCAATCTCGAAGAAAAGTACTCGAGCAGATTCGTGCGAGGTGTTTCCTTCTATTTGAGGAATTGGTTCGAGCAAAGGCGGACATCTTGATGATGAGGTGAAGAGCGAACCCGTCAATCTATATCCCTTTAGAGCAGAGCGTAGGCTTCGCCGTTTTGTCGCTTTGTTTTTTATATATGTAGAGCATGTCCGTAGATAGAGAATGCACCCGTCCCCCTTTTTTGCGTATGTAATATAAGAAGAAACTTGAAGCATTATTTTTTATGTACCTCTTTTCTGTTATTGCTTTCGACCAGGTAGGCTGGTTTTGGTGTTTGGCGAGTTCCTTGTAGGTCTGGAAATGATCGGACAGGCCCAGGGGTTCTTAAATGCTATCCTTAACGTGAGCAGATGCTGGGTCCTCCGTGCTTTGCCTGGTTGTTTAGGCTTAGTCTCCGAGTCGGTCTTCGGCTTGAGCCTTCTTGCCCTTAAATATTTTATGCCAGTGCGGTCAGGTAGTTATTGCTCCCATTTCTTACCCTTGGGCATTTGCTGTTTAGACAAATTTGGGTCCAGTCTCCGAGTCACGTCCCGATTTGAGAATTAATTAACCCTCGAGTTCTTTCCTGCCTACATGAGCGGATGGCGATGGCCTTTTGTGTTTTTGGTCGAAGTGACCTCGCAGGTGGGTGGCCTGGAGGCTCACTCGGCTAGCGATAATGGCATTTATGCCATGCCCTTGGGCATGTTGCAGTTTAACTATTTCGGGTCCAGTCTCCGAGTCACGTTGCGATTCAAGCTTTAATCGACCCTTAAATTCTTTCCTACCTTCATGGGCGGATGGCGATAGCCTTTTGTGCTTTGGGTCGAAGTGACCTTGTAGGTGGGTGGCCCGGAGGCTCACTCGGCTAGCGATACTGGCATTTATGACGTGCCCTTAGGCATTTTGTAGTTTAGCCATTTCGGGTCCAGTCTCTGAGTCGCATTGCGATTCGAGCTTTAACTGACCCTTGAGTTCTCTTCCGTCTACATGGGTGGATGGCGATGGCCTTTTACGCTGTTTTGGTCATTGAGACCTTTCGATATGTGGCCTAGAGGCTTGTATAGTTAAATATTTTGGATCCGGTCTCCGAATCGGGTTACGATTTGGGCTCACTTTAATCCTCAAGTTGCTAATTTTTCAGCTGGCGATGATGACTCTTACGTTGTTTGGTCGTTAAGACCTTTTAATATGTGGCCCGTAGGCTTGCTAAGCTGGCGACAATGGCTTTTACGCTGTTTTTGCCCGTGGGCTTTTTGTACGCTTTATTTTCCGCTTTTTAAGGTCTTTTGAAAGATTTTTGCCTAACCCATCGTCGGTTTCGGAGAACCTCGATTTCAAGTCGTTATCGGTGATATTTGAGCACCTCGGAAGGTTCATAGCTCGTGGGCTGAGTAGGTCAAAGCTTTGTGATTTTGGAGCTGACATGGTCGAAGCTCGTTTTTGCCTGTTGAAGGCAGCCTGTTTTAACCGGTTCTTTCCGAAGTATATTCGAAGTAGTGGCCTACGATTTTTGTTTAGGGACGATCGGGCGTACCCGAGTCGCATTAGTTTGGCTATATCAATCGGTTTAACCATAGTCATATGCGTTTGGCCGTAGCCATTTTTGATTCTGAGTGACAATTCAGGCGTCTACACCGAAGGTATGCCCTTTCTGGATTCTTACAACTGCAATGTATAGCTTGAACTTTAGAATTTTCATGCCTATTGAGGTCTTACAGTTTGTCTTGCCTGTTGAGGTCTTACAATTTTTGTAGAAAAGATCTGGTTACGCCAAGTCTGCCCGCTAGGTGGGTCTTACAATTTTGGGTTTTCCAGCGTATGGCAATTGGCGATGAGTGACAGTCACCGAGTCATCAAATTTGTTTAAGCGTGAAGACTGCTTTTTGTGAGCTCGGAGTTGCCTCGTAGGGGCTTTATGATCCCGGTGTTCTGACCATGGGGTCGTGCAAGTGCAGAATTCTTGACGCTAAGTCTCCGAGTATCTCGGGATGCATTTGGTGGAGAGTCCCCTATCGGGGGTATATTGGAGATATCCTTGCTTGGAGAATAATATGTTGAAAAGATATCCTTTTATTGCTTTGTGTAGACATACATGGCTTCATTGTTGTGAGCTGGGGCCGTGCAGGCACGTCTTCTCGGATCATTTGATTCGGTACGTATTCCCAAATGGGGTTTAGCCTATCGTTTCCCGATCCTCCCGAGGGGACAGTGCCCTTAGAAGCAGATCATCGCTTCGTCGTTAGACTGTGGAGGAAGGCCTGTGTCCTTATCGGATCCTCCACCGGGGGTATGTTGCTCTGCTAATAATCTTGCTGACAAGGTCCTCTTTGGGGCGGAATCCCGACTGAAGAGAAAGAGCGCGACTCCCCCCTTTTTAAGGCCTATGGATTTTCGGGTAGAGTTAAAACCTCCGAATATCCTGGCCAATTGTCTGCATGCAGGTTAGCAAAAAATAACAAGGGAGTAAAGCAGTTCTTCCTTACCGCGATATGTATAGGCGATGTTTTGAGATTAGGTATGTTTCTTTTCCTTTGGGGCGCGAGCCCGTTCAGCCCTCTGCTGTGTTTTATCAGGCTTGGCTACAGATGTGGTTTGGTTACCCTTTGATCCTCCTGAGGGTGGGAGAATTGATACCGGCAACGCACCATACGGTGAAGAACTTCCTCTTGTTTCGTATCGCTTTCTGTCGACTTAATTTAGTTCTGCCCTTTGCGAGGGGTTCCATGGTTTTGACAAAATGGGGCCGACGCTGTCTACGAATGGTGTGTCGGCGGTTGTATGAACAATACTTTCGTGCTTTGCGCCTCCTCCGATGGTACAAAGCTCGACGTCATGGCCCGAGATCATACGGGCCGTATTAAGAAGATGGTCTTTGTGGCGATTCATCATTAGGAATTCGCCAGGGATTCGGGATGAGGGAGTGATTTGGTCCGTTAGCCCGGACCGCCCTATTGACTTTGGTTTGATATCGTTGTTTTACGTGATTGAACCACCTAAATTCATGAACACATGTTTTATTTGAAAATAGATCAAATGAGGGAGAGGGTTACCAATGCGTTAGTGTGATGCCGAGGCAAAGTATCGATGTCCTTTTCCTTGGATGTAATGGTGTCTTCCTGAATACTTCCCTGGACTTGTCTTTTCCTGATGGCGAACATTCTCACTTTCCATTTTATGAGTCCTCTGAGGGTGTCGTCGCTCTTTCACTATCGTGGTAATACGTCGTGGCTTGTGCACTTCATCCTTCCCAGTTGCCTTTCTTCCTTGGGGTTGGACTCGAACCTGGCCGCTTGATGGTACTCGGCGGTGACTTTTATCCGAGATGGGGGTCATTTTTGACCCTGTGGCTGCGCACCCTGCGGTTCCCGCATGGGGTTGTGGTTCTTTTAAAAGGGTCTTGGTTGAATAGGCCTGAGTCGCTCAGCACACCTGTTTTCGCTTATGGTGATCATGATATTTGGTATAGCGATATTGAAATCGTGCTCTACTGGTTGCGTCTCATCAAATCTGGTTCTACTGAAAGTTTCTCGACGACGTTGCCCTCGAAATATTTCCCTACCATTGTAAAGTAGGTTGCATCTTGTGGCATTCCTCCCATTCGCGGCGCATGGATGGTATCTCCACCTGTTCAACATTAGTTTCTTTGTTGGGGGACTGCTTGGGTATACCGGGCTCGTAGAGGCTCCCGTACGGTTGTCCATGGCCCTGATTCATGACCGGTGCCGGGTTCGGGAATACGGCCAGATCTCGGCTGGGTATCTGACTAAGCATCATTTGAGAAGACCTGGGGTCATCGGGCATGCCTCGTTTAAACTTCGGGCGAAGACTTGTGTTGACCAGTCATCCGAAACCGGGGGCGATCTCACTCGTCCTGTCGGGGAATGAGGCGTGACTTCCTGAGGTGTTTCATTCTCTCTTTGCTCGGCATCCGATGTATCGGGCTCTTCCGTTTCTACTTCGATGGAACCGACGTGCGCTTCTGCGGATGAATCTACCGGTACGGTAAGCAGGTATGTGAGGTCGGGCGCTAGGCTACGGTGCCACATCATGGTTTCTTTTGAGAGTCTTTCTCCGAACTTCTTCAACGAGATGGGCTCGAACTTATCATCTTGAAGGTCACTGCCCTTCTCCGCGCATGTGTAAGCGGTGGCGCGATCATCGGGATCTGAGGCCCAGTTGTACCTTGGGAGTTCCGGCATTACAGATTTCTATGAAGGGGGTTCCGCAGCGTTGTGCCAGCCATTGTAACACCCTCGTCGTTTCCGCCATGATTTTTGTGGTGGTCGTTCTCGACTTTGCTTACCGAACCGGATATTTTAACCTGAAATCAAGAGATCTTGGACAAGAAAAAGTGTGAAAGGTAATGTGCGTTTGTGTAATGAAACTAGCAAGAAAATAATCACTAATATGTTTAGCCCCATGGTGGGCGCCAAACAGTTTACCGTAAAAATGGTAACAACAATTAAATTAGTAAATGGGATTCTAAAAATACGTGATCTATTCCCCAGCTAGTTGTTAGAGTAGTTGATGCTAATAATATGGAATCTATTGGTGAAAAGCAAGCTAAAATGAGATAGTAATCTAACCGTAGGGCCTGCTGCCCGGGTATAGGTCTGATCGATGAAGGACCTCGGGGTCGACGTTGGGGTCGAGCTCGAGCTACCGGGGATAATCGGGGATGGGACAACAGTTGAAGATATAATTAAACAAGGCACATTATGGCTAATACTAAGGCATACGATGAAGAACGAGTAATAATGTGATGAATATCAAGGTGATCTCTGTCACACCTCCTTTTTGCGAACCCGCCCCGAAGGGTTAAATGCGCGAGGGGAGTTTTTCCAATTTAAGTGACAATATTCGAAATGGGATTATTTATTTAATTCAGAGTCGCCACTTGGGAAAGGTTTGGCTTTTGGTGTCCCAAGTCACCGGTTTATCTTGAATCCCAAATCGAGGAAATTTTCGACTTTTCCAAATGAAGTCTGCGAACCAGAAATTCTAAGTAAGGAATTCTGTTGACCCGAGGGAAGGTGTTAGGCACCCTCGAATCCCGTGGTTCTAGCACGGTCGCTTAAATTGTTATAATGGCTAAATATCTGATTTAAATACATGTTGTGACTTATGTGCTTTTATTAAGTTTTAACCGCTTTTATTATTATCATTTATTTTTATAGAATTGCAACGTCGTGAAAATGTATCTCGAACCACGTCACAATCAATGCACCCGTAGTTGTTAACACATTTCGACTCCGTTGAGATTTGAAATTGGGTCACATAAATGCGCACCCGAATTTAAGAATGTGATTTGATTAAGTCGCGCCTAAAGAATCTAACGCGTTATTGTCTTCGGGGAGGGCAGTGGAATTCACTAAACAGCCCGTCCCAAATTCTAAGTATTTATTATGACCATTTATTGAGGGCCCCGCAATTTGCCTTTTGATTCGGCAAGGCTCGTCTCATTATTTTAGAAGGGTACCCTACAAGAACTACATTTTTACTACATTTATCTTTTAAGGGAAGGATGATGCCGAATTTTGCTGGTTTAGACAAATACGGACTGAATCCTTATTATGTTTGCCGAACCTAAACTTGTTTGATTACCTGATTGATTGTTCATGAGGTGAGAGCTACGGCATGCTTTGTCTTCAACAAGTGAATATGCTTATTAATTCGCTAAGTGAGATTGCAAACAAACTAACAACATATATTGAGTTATGTTTTAACGACCTCCAAGTTCTATTCTTAACACTCTAACCTATTCGAAATTGATAAAGAAATCGGCTGTTTTATTAGGAAAAATTACTACTAATTGAACTCAAAAATGATTATCAGTTTTTCTCAACAATCATTACATCATTTCGAAATAAAAATCTGTAACGAAACCCAGTATCGAACCTGTATTGGAACGAATAAACTGACAAGAGAACTGGCATTCATAGCCATACTCTTAGTGTGACTGTATGGGAGTTTGTTTGGGGATACATTTATCCCGGACCCAGTATCGCAGTTTTGTCAATTCAGTGGTCTAGGCAAAATACATACAATGCTTACCATGACTCTATGTTATACAGTCATACTAAATCAAACAAGTGTTATACTTGAACTGAATGTATACTAAATCAAAACATGCTGTCCATGTCATACTGTCATTACTATTGAGCCATGCTATCTAACAGTTCATCTTAAACAAAATGTATGCTAGTTCCTACAGAATATTTGCAGTTCACAGTAAGAATACAGGCCCAACCAACATTCGAACTATCTTTTTACACCAATGCTATAACATAAACTGGCGTTCATTCCTTTATTTCTGCTTCAACTTCAAACTTTCAACAATACAAGGTTCAAAGGTTGTGTACCTGGGAATATTTGCAATTGAAGAAAAAGGGCAATCAGTAGAGTAACAATGAACAAATGCAGCAGCAGTAACAGCACCAACAGCAACAGGGCAGAATAGCAGCAGGCAAAACAATACAGCAAGAAACAGGCTCGAGTGCAGAGATGCAAATATGGCCAATAGAAAGTAATAGCCAAATAGCAGCAACACCCAGTGGAATAGAAACAGAAATCCAAACAGACCAGACCAGTAGTAAACCAATGAAAATACTCGACTAATAGACACAACTGGAATTTCAAAGAATCAGAATTGATTTGAAACAGGTTTAAACAACTGAAACCCAGTATAATAGGAGGAAAAAGCTTCTGATTGTTGGTTGTATCCCCTCTCTCCCTTCAACTCTCTCTGTCTATGTGTATTTATTTGTATGTATTTCCAGCTCTCCTAAGGTTCAATCCCCCTCCTCTAATTCTGTATGTCCATCCTTTATAAACCTCAAAAACTATCTCTTTCAACAGCCTGTTTTCAGAATATCCCAGTACCCCTCCCATGTGCCTTCCATTTTTAATTCCAAACTTTAGCTAATTAAGTATTAAACCCCATCAACCTTCTCTGGCAGACTTCACTTTTAAAAGGTTTAAATACTTCTTTAAACTAAAGCCAAGTATGGGCAGTGGAATGTATCTGACAGCATGTGCTGTCAAATTGTTTAAAACTTAACAAAGGCCTTTATGCAGGCCACAGGCTGTGCACAAGGCACATGAGGTGCACTAATGCACCTGCTGTGCACGAGTGCACATGCCTTCCAATTCAGAATTTAAACCAAACAAATCTTTTTACATTACTGTTTAATCCAAACAACTATAAGTAAACAAAAACTGGTTCTTAATTGACTCAACAAATGCTTAGCAGAAGTAAATCGATTTGTTATTGTTCGGACAGTTGAGATTAATTGACGACACATGTCGACTCGACTATATTAGCATTAACATACACAATCGTAACCAAAAATCCGACATTTAACAGTATCGACCCATAATTCGAATTATACTGACTGAGCAAAGTGGTACTTGAGGAACCAATTGCTCAGTCAACATTTGAAGCTCAATTATTGTACAACAAATACATATGTTTCATCAGAACAGGAGGGGGGATTTTAGACAAGCAAACAGAAGTTCAGACAAAACGGTTGAAGAACAGTTGATAGAAGTCAAGGACAGAAAACGAACAGACCCTTACAACAATCAAACGAACCAAAGCAAATAAAGAAAAGAAAGAACTTACCTTAAATCTTGAAACTTAAGACCTCGACTCGGACTTGGCCAGGCCTTTCTTAAGGCTGAACGAACTTTAAACGAAGTGTTTCTCAGATGAGAAACACTTTGATTAAAGTCCATTAGACCTTAATCTCTTTGGTTGAACCAAATGACGGAGGAACACAAAATTTTCAAACTTAGATCTGGGATTCAGGCTTCCCTGGTCAGATTCGGACCAAACCAAGTATGGTTTGGTCACGAGGGGGGTCTGGGGAGTATCTGGTGTGAAGCTGGGGTTAAACTGTGTAGGTCGAGTTTCGACTCGAATCTTCAAATGAAGATTCGAGAAGGTGGGGAGGGATTCGAACTACAGGGTTAATGGATTCATGTTCAGGAAGGCAAGGGGATTCTAGGGTGTTAAGGGGAAGGTCACCGGCATCCATGCCGCCGGCTTTCATGGCGAAAGTACGTAGGGGCGGCTAGGGTTTTAGGGCTGTTTGTTTGGGGACGAAGGTTGGGGTTCAGATAGGGGGGCAGGGTAGGATTATGGCCTTATATAGTTAATGGGTGGGTTGATCTCGACCGTTAGATCAATCTAGATCTACGGTCTGGATCTGATAGCTTAAGTGGAATGGTGTCGTTTCAAGGGTAAAGGGTTGGGGTCGGTCCGGGTGAGACAGGTCGGGTTTATTGGTGGGTTATGGGGAATTGATCTTGGCCGTTGATCAATTTGAGATCAACGGCCCAGATCAAACTGTACCAAAACGACGTCGTTTGGATTCTCTGGGCATCAGGTGGTGTTGGACCGGGCAGGCCTGGGTTTTGGGCTATTTGTTTGGGCCAATTTTGTTAAAATTGGCCCAAGTCCGGGAGGGAAGGGGTCCTTTCAATATATTTTTTTCTTTTTTTTTCTTATTTATTTTAAAACAAAACTAAGCCAAAAAATCAAATTAAAATTAAACACACACTCAATACAATTATTTGCACACACACTAAAATATTTCAAAACAGGTAAAGTTAAACAAAATAAAATCACGGACGAAGATGCCTATTCGTGATTTTCTATTCAACGACCGAATTACGGTTCGAATTATGCAGGACACATATATTTTTGAATTTTGTTTTAATAAAGTAAATAAATAAAAATGGGCCGAAGTCACAAATAAATCAACAAGGTGCCGCAAAAAAATCCAAAATTTGTACAGCAGGGCCAATTATTATTTTTTTATTTCCTTTTGGAGCGATTGTCGTGCGAAACAAAAATCACGTGCTCACAGCTGCCCCTCTTTGTTCGGAAACACGAAGAGTTTTCGTGCAAAGATAAAGTGAGCGTGTATGAGCGATTTTTGCCTATGGACCACTCCGTATGAAGCATGTTTTTAAAAGATCTGACCGAATCTTGCTTCAAAGATTTCCTACATATCCTGGGCTAAACAGGAATCAGGTCAATGTAGTTCGGGAAGTTTTGGTAGCTGGGACTACCATGGGATTGCAATGCTTGCTGCTACTGCTGCTGTTGTTGTCACTGCTACGTCACTGACCGCCTTATTACAACCAAACGGAGATTAGAAACTGAACTAACTACTTATATGTTTGTCAACGCTAGTTACAAGATTCCTATCTATGATTCTTTTACGACTTGATCTTGGGTCTTAGCTGATTCTGCTTGTAGACTCTGATCTGAATCTTGATGCTTGCGAGTTGCGGCGACTTGTTTAATCTCCGGGATACCGAATAAAATGTGACTGGCAGAGTTCAGGACCTTAGTCAAATGTTGGGGTCGATCCGCTTTCCCTTTACTCTGATATCTCGGGATATCTTCTTTTGTCTTTTTTCTTCTTTGATTCCGAACTGGGATTTATCTCGCGGGTCATTTCGATCCATGTGGCTCGAGGTCAGACCTGCGGGAGAAAACAAACAAACGAACGAAATTTTCTGCCCCAGTTTCACTAGGAAAATTTCGTTAATTATTCACCAGGAAGTTCATAAAATTGATGAAAGAGGATATACATGTTCAGTTCAGGGCTGGAGCCCTAACACCGGCTAGCTGGGGAGAGGTTCGGTTTGGGGTTTAGAAACCCTAACGCCGAACAAAGGAAGAATTCAGTTTAGGATTTAAAACCCTAATGCTGATTGCATGGAAAAGCTCAGTTTAGGGTTTAAAACCCTAATGCTGGCTGGAAGAAAAAGTTCAGTTTAGGGTTTAAAACCTTAATGCTGACTAAATGGAAAATTCAGTTTAGGGTTTAAAACCCTAATGCTGATTGCATGGAAAAGCTCAGTTTAGAGTTTAAAACTCTAATGTTGGCTGAAAGGGAAAAGTTCAGTTTAGGGTTTAAAACCCTAATGCTGACTAAAAGGAAAATTCAGTTTGGGGTTTAAAACCCAAATGCTGATTGCATGGAAAAGCTCAGTTTAGAGTTTAAAACCTAATGCTGGCTGAAAGGGAAAAGTTCAGTTTAGGGTTTAAAACCCTAATGCTGACTAAAAGGAAAATTCAGTTTAGGGTTTAAAACCCTAATGCTGATTGCATGGAAAAGCTCAGTTTAGAGTTTAAAACTCTAATGCTGGCTGAAAGGAAAAAGTTCAGTTTAGGGTTTAAAACCCTAATGCTGACTAAAAGGAAAATTCAGTTTAGGGTTTAAAACCCTAATGCTGATTGCATGAAAAAGCTCAGTTTAGAGTTTAAAACTCTAATGCTGGCTGAAAGGAAAAAGTTCAGTTTAGGGTTTAAAACCCTAATGCTGATTGCATGAAAAAGCTCAGTTTAGAGTTTAAAACTCTAATGTTGGCTGAAAGGAAAATTCAGTTTAGGGTTTAAAACCCTAATGCTGATGGCATGAAAAAGCTCAGTTTAGAGTTTAAAACTCTAATGTTGGCTGAAAGGAAAAAGTTCAGTTTAGGGTTTAAAACCCTAATGCTGACTAGAAGGAAAATTCAGTTTAGGGTTTAAAACCCTAATGTTGATTGCATGGAAAAGCTCAGTTTAGAGTTTAAAACTCTAATGCTGGCTGAAAGGGAAAAGTTCAGTTTAGGGTTTAAAACCCTAATGCTGACTAAAAGGAAAATTCAGTTTAGGGTTTAAAACCCTAATACTGATTGGCTGGGGACAAAGTTAAGCGACCTCTTTTTTTGAATTTTCTTGTTTTAGTAGAAGATAAAAGGGAGTTTCGTGGAAACCTACCTTTCGAGTGAATTCCTTATTGCCAAAATGTTTCTTGTACCCGTGTACCTTCTTCTTTGGGCGACACCTGCTTCTTGCACGGCTGTCTTGGATTAACACATGTTTCAATTTCTCAGACAAAGAACAATTGTTAGTTCGAAAATGACGGTCGGTTTGGTGACCTTGATCGTTCCCAATTGCTTCGTTGCGTCTTTACTTCTGTTGCAAAAATCCCGCCATTGATTCGAATTGAACGGCGAAACCTTTAGACTGCTCAGGCTTGTATTTCCGGATTCTGTGATGATTTGCCTCGTAAGGCCCTTTTTTCTTTTTGTCCCGTTTTGATTGAAGGTTCTCAACGGGGATTTTATTGGAGGTGTTCTGTGGGAACCTGTACAAGAGGAAGCTATGTGGGGGAAATATTTACAAAGTGGATTCTTTGTGCGGATTCTGTACAATGGGGTATGCTGGGTTTTGGTTTCAAAACGGGTTTCCCAGGGTTTGTTGGGGTAAGCTTGTTGGGGAATATTTACAAAAGAACTCGCTGGGGATGTGCTGATGAAATTCCAACAGGGATACTTTGTGGGAGATTGTACAAAAAGGGAGACTCTGTGGGGTTTTGTACAGGGGGAGACTCTGTGGGGATTTGTCCGAAGGTGGACTTGCTGGGGAAGATTTCAAGATTTCTCTCTTTTTCCTCTACTCCGGGACGTCATGATTCATCATGCTTGGGTAATCATATCAACGAGATGAGGTGCTTTCCTTCATGAGACGGGATTCCGTGCAAACAAACCTGCCACCTGCTCTTTCCGGTGTGTCCTGAACTCGGGGTTAAAATGCAAAAGGGATTCGAAAAGAAACAAAGAAGGGGAAAACAAATCAGAAAAGGAATACCCTTTTCGGGACGAGAAAGACTTATCTGAGGAAGATAACGCTGGCTTTAAATGACATGACATGCTCTTTGGACTAGACGTCCGACCTTCCATGAACTTGCGTTTTCCTGAACCAGAACAGATCTGTGATTCCAAAACCGGTGGAACTTTGCCGAGACCTTCTTGGGGTGGCGTCATTCCTTTTCGGCCAACAGCGCCCTTTGCGGGTTTTCGCTGGCTGACCTCTCTCATTTCTCTTCCTGTCATCGCTTGATAGCACTCTTTGCGAGTTTTTACTAAACAAGCTCTCTCATTTTGGTTTCTCTACTCCCGTCGCCTCGTGGTGCCCGAAGGTTTTCACCGCCGAGACTCTCTCATTTTATCTCTCTCCATTCAGAGTGTGACGGTCTTCGTTTGTGATGCTTATTGATTCCCCACCATATTTGGTAATTGATTTGAAGGCTCGTGCTTGGTAAAGAGGGGTAGTGATACTAACTTCTCAACTACTCGATGTGCCCCGGTTTTCAATTTCAGGGTGGATGGGATTTTATTGTTGGTGTGACTGAACCTCAGGGAGAGGCTGCCTACGTATCCTTTCGGAATCAAGTCAAACGTAGTTCAGGCCTCAATCAATGTTTTGTTTTGTTTTTTTTCTTTTTTTTTGTTTTGTAAGCGGCTCAAAAGTTGGTAGAGAGAATTGGGTAGTTTTTCTTTTTGGGGAGTAGTGGGGAATAAACACCTTCGCCATTTTCAACGTGTCAGGACTATTGGAGTATGATTTAGACGTAGTACCTCTTGACCGCATCTGCATTTACTGCTGTGTCGGGGTCATTTCCTTCGAGATCACCTAAATACAATGCTCCTCTTGGCAATATTTTCCTTACGATGTATGGGCCTTTCCAATTTGGGGCAAACTTTCCTTTTGCTTCTTCATGATGCGGCAGAATACGCCTCAGTACCAGCTGACCTACTTCGAAATTCCGGGGTCGGACTTTCTTGTTGTAAGCACGGGCCATCCTTCGTTGGTATAACTGTCCGTGACAAACTGCAGCCATCCGCTTTTCATCAATCAACGTCAATTGCTCTAACCGAGTCTTAACCCACTCGCTGTCCTCGATTTCTGCTTCGACAATGATTCGAAGCGAAGGAATTTCTACCTCTGCCGGTATTACGGCCTCGGTCCCATAAACCAAAAGATAAGGAGTCGCTCCCACCGATGTGCGTACCGTAGTGCGGTACCCCAATAATGCAAAAGGTAACTGCTCATGCCACTGTCGGGAACTTTGTATTGTTTTCCTCAAAATCTTCTTGATGTTTTTATTTGCAGCTTCCACAGCACCATTGGCTTTTGGCCGATAAGGAGTGGAATTCCTGTGTGTTATCTTGAATTGCTCGCACACATCTCCCATCAAGTGACTGTTCAAGTTTGCTGCATTATCTGTAATGATAGTCGCAGGAATACCGAAGCGACAGATAAGATTTGAGTGTACAAAATCCACCACAGCTTTCTTGGTGACCGACTTGAGAGTGACAGCCTCTACCCATTTCGTAAAGTAATCGATGGCAACCAGTATAAACCTGTGTCCATTCGAAGCCTTTGGTTCAATTGGTCCAATGACGTCCATGCCCCAAGCGACAAATGGCCAAGGTGCGGACATGGGATGCAGTTCCGTGGGAGGTGCATGAATCAAATTACCGTGCACCTGACACTGATGACACTTCCGAACGAAACTAAAGCAATCCTTTTCCATGGTCATCCAGTAATAACCTGCTCGAAGGATTTTCTTTGCCAAGACATACCCGTTCATGTGAGGTCCACACACACCTGCGTGTACTTCGTGCATGATCTTTCTCGCTTCCTCGATATCGACACATCTTAGGAGATTGAGGTCCGGAGTCCTCTTATATAACAATTCACCGCTCAAAAAGAAACCACTTGCATGTCGCCTAATGGTCCTCTTTTGATCTCCAGTTGCGTGCTCGGGGTATTCTTGTGTCTTCAGGAATTTCTTGATGTCATGGTACCAAGGCTGCGTATTTGATCCCGCCTCGATTACACTGCAGTAACCGTGTCTTTCCTTGATTTGGATTTCCAAAGGATCGACGTGGGCGTTGCCCGGGTAGGGTAGCATAGAAGCCAGAGTAGCAAGTGCATCTGCCAGTTCATTGTGACACCTCGGAATATACCTGAACTCTATTGAGGTAAAGCGCTTGCTGAGGTCCTCTACATGTTGTCGGTATGGGATAAGCTTGACATCCCGAGTTTCCCACTCGCCTTGAACTTGCCGGATGATCAGGTCAGAATCTCCCATAATCAGTAAGTCTTTGACATCCTGATCGATTGCCATATGTATGCCCATAATGCAGGCTTCATATTCAGCTGTATTATTTGTGCAGAAGAAACGAAGTCTAGCTGTGGCGGGATAATGCTGACCGGCAGGTGAGATCAAAATTGCCCCAATCCCTATACCCTTGGCGTTCACGGCTCCGTCAAAGAACATCTTCCAAACATGAGCTTCCTCCGAGATCACTTCTACGGTGTTTACCTCTTCATCTGGAAAGTAGGTATCCAATGGCTGGTATTCCTCATCGACCGGGTTTTCGGCCAAATGATCTGCTAACGCCTGGGCTTTCATTGCCGTGCGAGTGACATAAACTATGTCGAATTCCGTAAGCAAGATTTGCCATTTAGCCAGTCTCCCAGTAGGCATTGGTTTCTGAAATATATATTTCAAGGGATCCAACCTGCTTATGAGGAATGTAGTGTGGGCTTGGAGATAATGCCTCAGCTTTTGAGCAACCCATGTGAGAGCGCAGCATGTCTTTTCCAACAGAGTGTATTTGGCCTCGTAGCTGGTGAATTTCTTGCTCAGGTAGTAGATCGCCTGCTCCCTTTTCCCGGTTACGTCGTGTTGCCCGAGGACGCAGCCAAAAGAGTTCTCCAAGACTGTCAGATACAAGAAAAGTGGCCTCCCTGGTTCTGGAGGGACCAAGACTGGGGGATTCGAAAGGTACTCTTTGACTTTATCAAAGGCTTCT
The DNA here is from genome assembly GCF_000393655.2 of Nicotiana sylvestris. NCBI lineage: Eukaryota > Viridiplantae > Streptophyta > Magnoliopsida > Solanales > Solanaceae > Nicotiana > Nicotiana sylvestris. The sequence continues at coordinate 96,185,450 of NC_091062.1, read as the reverse complement.
TGACACTCCGTTGTCCACTTAATCGCCGCATCTTTTCTTAACAACTTGAATATGGGCTCACACGTGCTTGTCAGCTGGGCAATAAATCGACTGATGTAGTTCAGCCTGCCCAAAAGACTCATCACGTCTTTCTTCGTTCTCGGGGGAGGTAGATCTTTGATAGATTTTATCTTAGTCGGATCTAGCTCGATACCTCTCCTGCTTACGATGAAGCCCAAAAGTTTACCTGACGGAACTCCGAAAGCGCATTTGGCTGGATTTAGCTTCAAGTCATACTTCCTTAGCCTCTCGAAGAATTTCCTCAAGTCTTGGATGTGATTATCCTGCGTCCTGGACTTGACTATTACATCGTCCACGTACACCTCTATTTCCTGATGCATCATGTCATGGAAAATGGCGGTCATGGCCCTCATGTAAGTAGCCCCAGCATTCTTTAGACCAAATGGCATGACCCGGTAACAGTAGGTGCCCCAAGGCGTGGTGAAAGCAGTTTTCTCGGCGTCTTCTTCATCCATCAGTACCTGATGATACCCAGCATAACAATCTACGAAAGACTGTATCTCGTGTTTGGCACAATTGTCAACGAGGATGTGGATGTTGGGCAGCGGGAAGTTATCTTTGGGACTTGCTCTGTTCAGATCTCGGTAATCTACACATACCCGAGTTTTCCCGTCCTTTTTTGGTACTGGAACCACATTTGCCAACCATGTTGTATATTGGACTACCCGGATCACTCCTGTTTTCAGTTGCTTGGTGATCTCCTCCTTAATCTTGTCACTGACCTCAGTTTTGAACTTTCGTTGTTTTTGTTGGACTGGAGGACAATCAGGATGAATCGGTAATTTGTGAACCACTAGATCAACACCTAGTCCCGGCATGTCATCATATGACCAAGCAAACACGTCTTTGAATTCAAGAAGAAGTTGGATTATTGCCTCTCGCGTTTTCTTGTCCGTGTGAATGCTTATCTTGGTCTCTCGGACTTCTTCCGGGGTTCCTAAGTTTACCGGTTCAGTGTCATTCAGATTTGGCTTAGGTTTATTCTCGAAATATTCCAACTCTCGGTTTATCTCCCTAAAAGCCTCTTCCGCATCATATTCTGGTTCTGGGTTCATTAATTCGCAGTTAAATAGCTCATTGTGATCTGGGCGTGAAGTCCGCAAGCATGTCATATTTAAAGCCGCATTATTAGGACTGAAAAGGAAGATGAAAGGAAAACTAATAAAAATCAGAACAAAGAAAGAATAGGAAAGCAATGATGATTTTTTTTTGTATATTTTCTTGGAAAATTGGAAGACAACAACGTTTACAACTAGGAACAACAATTGAAAAGAAGAAAACGTTCAAGTCATGTCCCGGAGATAACTTGTGATACAGGAAAGGTGGCAGGACAGGTCTACCCGGACTTCCGTCTAGTTGGGAATGGCGTGATCTCCCAGTTTTGGAGTTTGGCGTTTGGCCCCATGTACATCATCTCAGCAGTGCTCGTGCCTTCGCCTGGTTGAACCATGTGGACCTCGTAGAGCATTTCCCTCATTGCCCCACATATTTCCTCGATTTCCTCAGCTGTGAAGACCTCATCATCTTCTTCTTCAGCGTACCTTGGCCTGACGAAAGTCGCATGTAAATCCGGCAGTGGTTGAGGCAACTTCCAGCCCTCATTTCTCCTTTTCTTTGCCCATTTTTCGTCTGCTGGAGTAGGTTTGAAACCTAGTCCAAAAGGTTTCTTGATGACTGGTAAAGTAATGGGTTCCGTCATTCCCTGAAGGGTTCGTCCAAGCCCCTTCCCTGGCCTAAATCCGTGTCGGATCATCTCTTTGGCCACCATAACCGAAGCGTTAGACAAGAAAGGCTGGGGGCAAGGTACTCCCTCTTCGTGCTGCTCTGCCAATACCACCTCGAAAGCTTGATAGACCGTATGCTCACTCCCTTCTCTTGGTTCAAGATACGGGATAGATGGGTCCCGATAAATGGCATGTTCATCTTCTCCATGGACCACGATCTCTTGGTCTTCATACTCGAACTTCACCATCTGGTGAAGAGTGGAAGGCACGGCTCCTGCCGCATGGATCCAAGGCCTGCCGAGGAGGAAATTGTAAGATGTGTCCATGTCGATCACTTGGAAAGTGACTCGAAATTCGACTGGTCCTATGACCAGCAGCAGGTCTATTTCTCCCATGGTGTCTCTCTTGATACCATCGAAAGCTCTTACGCAGACATTGTTGGGTCGGATTCTTCCGGTCTCAATTTCCATTCTTTGCAGCGTGGAGAGCGGGCAAATGTCAACACCTGATCCCCCATCCAGCATTACCCGCTTGACATAGTAGTCCTCACATTTGACTGTTAAATGCAATGCCTTGTTGTGTGCTGCTCCTTCCGGGGGTAGATCGTTCTTGCTGAAGGAGATTTGGTTGACGGCGAAGAATCTTTCTGTCATCCGCTCTAATTGCTCCACCGAGGTTTCAACCGGCACATATGCCTCATTCAGGGTCTTCAGTAAGATCTTTTGATGCTCGGCCGACCTTGTCAATAATGATAGCATGGACACCTGCTCAGGGTGCTTGCGCAACTGATCTATCACTTCGTAATCCGGCATCTTCATTTGTTGGAAGAACACTTCCGCTTCTTCAACACTCACGGGCTCCTTTGGAGGGAAGCGCCTTTGTGTGGCGTTGTTCAGTTCTTGGGTATTTGAGTACCCTCCAACGAAAGTATTTTCTGGAAGTTCTTCCATGACCTCCTTACCTTTGTACATCACTAAAGTCTTTTTATAATTCCACGGCACTGTGGTCGGGTTGGTCATTGGCTTTTGTGGCACGCGTCCGATAACCACTGGCTCATTCAGCCGAGGTGGTTGAATCGTCCCCCGGACCACATAGGCCCCTTTTGGCACGTACATAGGTTTTGTCTTTTTGATCCCGGATTTCTGCGTCTTCTCAGCTTGACCTCGTGGTATGTAAAGAACTCCCCCTTTTGCTGGTACCACTTTCTTCTCTACCTTCTTTTCAGACTTGCTCTCTGCGACCTTGGCCTCCTCCCCTTTTTCTGATTTTTGGTCTATTTCAGGCCTCTTCCCCGTGTCGACAATGGCAATTATGGCTTTCAAAGCAGGGTCGAACTCTTTGTCTTCACAAATCATGCCGATCAACGGCCCATTATTGTGAGCGGGCAATGGATTGTTTGTTACATTCGGGATCTCCTCGTCCCTTAGCACTATTTTCCCCTGCTCTATCAAATTTTCGACCACTCTTTTCAATGACCAGCAGTCGTTTGTATCATGTCCCTCGGCCCCTGAATGATAGGCGCATCTGACTCCGGCTTTGTAAGAAGGAGATGTCGGGTTTTGCCTTGTTTGAGGGATGGGTTGCAAGAAACCCAACTGGACCAACTTTGGGAACAAAGTTGAGTATGGCTCACCGATGGGCGTGAAAGTCCGCCGTCGAGGTGGCTCTTGGGGGCGGTAGTTATTCTGCGGGGGTTGTGGGTTATAGTGGTTGCGGTAGTGAGGCTGATTTCTGGGAGGTGGAGCTGGGCCTCGGTTGGCTTGTTGTGGTGGATGGTTATAAGGTTGGGCATTCATGACCATATAAGGTTGATGAGCATATGCCGAATTTGAATGGGGGTAATAGTGTTGTGGGGCTCTTTCCGGAAAATGGGGCCTGGGATGACGATACTCCCTTGCTTCAGAGGCTGCCATAGTCGTTTCTTCTTTCTTCTTCCCCCTTGTTGTTCCTCCAGACCCGCTTTGGACGGCCTGGGAGGTTGCCCTTATGGCTGCTTGACTCAAAATCCTTCCCGTTTTCAACCCATTTTCCACCATCTCTCCAATCTTGATCGCTTCCGCGAATGGCTTACCCATGGCCGACATCATGTTCTGGAAATAGTCAGACTCTTGAGCCTGGAGAAAGGTAGTGACCATTTCCACTTCATCCATGGGAGGCTTCACTCTCGATGCCTGTTCACGCCACTTAATAGCATACTCTCTAAAGCTTTCCGAAGGCTTCTTCTTCAAATTTGAAAGAGAGTTTCGGTCTGGCGCAATGTCGATGTTATACTGGAATTGTTTTACAAAATCTCTGGCGAGATCATCCCATATATGCCATCGGGACATTTCCTGATCCATATACCATTCCGAAGCTATCCCTACTAAACTTTCCCCAAAGTATGCCATTAGTAGTTCTTCTTTTCCGCCGGCTCCCCGCAATTGGTTGCAGTATTTCTTAAGATGTGCAATGGGGTCACCGTGCCCATCGTACTTCTCAAACTTGGGGGTCTTGAAACCCGTTGGCAGGTGTATGTGAGGAAACATGCATAGGTCGGCGTAAGAGACGCTCTTTTGCCCGCTCAATCCTTGCATATTCTTCAGACTTTGCTCAAGGCTTCTCATCCTTTTGGCCATCTCATTTTGTTCTACAACTCTGGGGTTCTGATCCTGCCCTGGTACGAGCTCGCATTGAGGTGGTAGAGGATTAGTACTGGTAGCGAACCTATTTGGTTCCATTGAGAACGACGGTGCTTGGAATGTAAAAGAGGATGAGTCAAGGCTTGGCTTGTACGTGGCAGGCTGTGCCGTAGCTGGGCAAGGCGATGCAGTAAAGATGTTCATGCTTGCATCATTGGCCGACATTCGGGGATGAGGCTCAGAAGGTGATCCTGCAGAGAAGGCGGAGGTGGCTGGGTACCCAAATGGGGTAGCAGGGTAATTTATGGGAACATTAGAAGTCCCACTTGACCTGGAGAATAGTTCAGGGAATCCGGGGACGACACTTGGCGGCTCTTTCCCATTGTTCCAGTCATCCAGCATTTCCAACATGCGGAGCCGTAGGATCCTATTTTCCTCCGCAGTTGCGGATTCAGGTGTGAGGACGGCTGAGATTGAGCTCTCCTCAGAGACGGGGACTGTTTGCAATGGAATTTCCGAAGACATTTCCACACTTCCTTTTGACATGGTGAAATAAGTGTGAGTACTGCTTCTGGTCCTAACAATAGGTAGTTGAACACCTTTCCTTGATATCGTGAAGTATGAGTGCGAGGCCAGACTTTCACCAAACCAACCGTCTTTTCAAAAAACCCTGGGAAAATGCTCAATGGCAAACGCACGGTTAATTCTGCAGCAAATAATAGATAGTTAATCTCACGTTGGGCATGATGCACCTATACAGTTAAAGTGGATTACTATATGTTTGCTACGAGAGCATGCGTCATTCCGGCATTTTTTCTCTTATTAGTTTTTTCCCCCTTTTTTGTTTTCTTTTCTCTTTTGTTTTCCTTTTATTTATTATATATATATATATTATTTTTTTTTGTAGTAAAGGAAATGCGACTGGATCCGATGAGGATTGCCTACGTATCACGATGCCTACGTGAATCAGATCATTACGTAGTTCGAAAAACACAGATGGACGTAAAAGAAACAACCTCTTCATTGTTGAAATGTTCTATTACAAGCTACATTCTGCAAAAGAAAAAGCAAACTTGGAAAATGAACCTAGACTCAAAATAGATTGAAAATCACCTTGATGAAAAAACAGGCAGAAGATGCTAAAATACAGATTTGACCTATGAATGCATTATGGTTTTAAAAATTGGTTTCCGCGGGGCATCGTTCGGCCTCGCCGCGGTCCTAGGCGTGAGATCCCTCTCAAGTTGCTCCAGCTCGTGCATAGTCTGCTTGACATAACCCATTACTGCCGAGAGGACGGTAGCGCTGGACATGTTCTCACATCGTAGACATCGTCTGGTGATGGCATGGGCAATGGCCTTGATCCTATCTCTGGTTTGCTTCTTCTCTATGAGTAGGTGCCTTATCTGATCACTGCTCGTCTTGAATACCTGTGAGTCCTGTATGTGCTGATCCCTCAACTGCCGCACTTCTTCCTTCATTTGGGCCAACAAGTCGTAACAGTATCTACTCTCCATTTGGAAATCTCTGGCCTGCTTAACTGCTTTAAACTCAAGTGTAGCCATCTCCCTTTTTATTTTGGAAACAGCCTTCTCGTGATCACGTTTCAATTGGTTCAAACATCGGCGATGCTTATCTACTCTTGTTTCCCACCGTGCCTTGAATTCTGTCATGACCTTTTCGGATTCTTCTAACCTGTCTCGCCATTCCGTGATCTCTCTTTTCAAACCCTTTATCAACCGCTGGTCTGATTGACTTCTGGGTTGCTCATCAAGAGACAATCTCAATTTTTGGACTTGGGCCTTAAGTTCTTCATTCTCTTGGATCAACCTATTCTTTTCGCTTCGATCCGCCGCGATTTGTACGCTGTTATCGAATTTCAAACTATCTATTTGTAGCTTCAAATCGCCAATCTCTGCTCGATAACCCTTCTCTTTTGCTAACCAGTTCCATTGCCCTTGGGATGATTCTACGAAATCTTTGAGATGCGGCCTCTTAGCCGGTCTTTCGTAAGACAGGCTACCTCTAAACCAAGCGTGATATCCTGGGGCGACTTCCCCTTTTGCCGTATCGATCACACAAGTGTTTGCTGTCAGATGTTGGCATTCACTCCAGATTTGGCGAACTTCTTCTTCAGGGAAATGACCGTGCGGACTGATTTCAATCACTTGGGTACTCAAATCTTCATCTTTCGGTACCACTTGGTACCTCCCAAGTTGCCTCAAAACCCGATACGGTGCATAGGGTTGGATACTTTTCAGTCCCATCAACAGAAAGTGAGGCCGGGTTGCCGGCATGTATATGATTTCCTCGATAGGTGACCATCCGAGCGTCCATTGGATTTGGCTGGCAGTGAGAGTTCGGAGAAATGAGGTCCATGATGTGACTCCCTCAGGTAAATTGAGCCCTTTGATTCTCGTGTAGAATTCTCCAATACAAGTTTTCTCTGGCGAACCATAACCCACAAGTGAGGAGCGATGACATAAATGATCGGTCATCCATACTTGCAACAGTAGGTTACATCCTTCGAAGAAGTCACCCCTGGCTCGACAAACAGTGAGAGCCTGGAAAATGTCAGCCATAATCATAGGCGCCAGAGTACTTTTATCTTGGGTAAGCAAAGTACTGACAACCCCAGTTATTCTTAGATCGATGTTGCCGTCCTTCCTTGGGAACACTATAAGACCTAAGAAAGCCGTCATGAAAGCCAATTGCCTGTGTTCGTCCCATTTTTGCCGGTTGCCTTTACTACATAGTTTGAAATCCGGCTTATTGAACCCACCCTCATGACCGTATCTAGCATACATGAGATGGAGACTGCAGAAGCCTTTGGCAAGATCTGGATGGTGAAATGTTCGGGGTATTTTCAGAAAGTCCAAAAATCGGTGTACCGTGACGGCTCTAGGTGCAATCAAGTACTTGAACCTTAACGGAGCTTCATCACCCCCAATGTATCCCGCTATTTCCTCCAGCGTCGGGGTGAGTTCGAAGTCTGAAAAATGGAATACATTGTGCGCCGAGTCCCAGTAAGTGACCAATGATCTGATAATATCACCCCGAGGCTGAATGTCTAGTAAATCCGGGAGATTTTTCAGATATTTCCTCACTTTGCCTTGCCCTTCTTTGCCTAAGTCGTTCCACCATAATCGCAACTCAAAAGGGATCTTGGTCATTATTGAAAACGATTCATTTTGTATCGTGCTCATCCTGCACATTTATTTAAGGCGATAAACTTTATTAGACTCAAAAAATTAAAATTATCTAGATTTTTTTTGAAAACGGGAGGTTGGACCCGCCGAGGGTTTCCTACGTATCTCACCCTGTGCGAGAATCAAACCGGCGTAGTTCGGTCATATCGCGAATAGAATATATATTTTTTTTTTGTTTTTTTTTTGGACTATTAGCCCGAATTTATAAAAGGGTATTACAAAAGAAACAACACATTTTTTGAATTATGAGTTTTCCATTTTTTTAATTTTTTGAGAAATAAATACCCTCTTTTTCCTTAAAAGAAAAGAAACAATTTTTATATGTTTTTTTTTTAATCAGACTAAAAGGCAACTTTTGGTTTTATTCTTTTTATTTTTTAGAAAAATTCCGACGAGGTTTCGACACTGCTTGGACATTGGTTTTATTTTTCCAAAATAAGTAATTATCTCCCTACGCTGCTATTTTCCCCTTTTTTTTTAGAAACCGATCAACATGCGGAACCGAAGCAAATTAATGCGCAAAACAAATAAGATGCAGCAGGGTGGCCTTTTCATTTCTGGTTGCTTGTCCTAGACGGACCCAACCCCTGTGTTGAGCCCCCTAAGTCAGATGCAACATGATGCAGATAAGCGTTCCTACTAGGGATCCGGCGTGAAGTCGAGTTATACTAGGTTTAAACCTTGGTATTTGTTCTAGACTGTGTACCCGAGCGGACAACTCGAGTCGAGGAGGGGCAACTTACCGGGAACCAAAAGGCCGTCCGGCTTCGTAACTTATCCGTCCTCTTTCTTATTTCGGGTATTGACACTAACAGAATAGGGAGTCTCGACCAGCGAGCTTCTCCCCGGAGGTGAAGAGAGAAGGGTTTCGGCACAGTTTATATACAGTTCAGATAATATCAAAGCAGTAAAAAAAACAAACATTGCAGCACGTTATGTCAAAACATGTAATAAATATCAGATAATAAAGCCAAATATAACAATTATTCTAAGCTCGAATTCTTGAATCCTGAACCGGAGGTTCTGGGTATTAGTCCCCAGCAGAGTCGCCAGAGCTGTCACACCTCCTTTTTGCGCGCCCGCCCCGAAGGGTTAAATGCGCGAGGGGAGTTTTTCCAATTTAAGTGACAATATTCGAAATGGGATTATTTATTTAATTCAGAGTCGCCACTTGGGAAAGGTTTGGCTTTTGGTGTCCCAAGTCACCGGTTTATCTTGAATCCCAAATCGAGGAAATTTTCGACTTTTCCAAATGAAGTCTGCGAACCAGAAATTCTAAGTAAGGAATTCTGTTGACCCGAGGGAAGGTGTTAGGCACCCTCGAATCCCGTGGTTCTAGCACGGTCGCTTAAATTGTTATAATGGCTAAATATCTGATTTAAATACATGTTGTGACTTATGTGCTTTTATTAAGTTTTAACCGCTTTTATTATTATCATTTATTTTTATAGAATTGCAACGTCGTGAAAATGTATCTCGAACCACGTCACAATCAATGCACCCGTAGTTGTTAACACATTTCGACTCCGTTGAGATTTGAAATTGGGTCACATAAATGCGCACCCGAATTTAAGAATGTGATTTGATTAAGTCGCGCCTAAAGAATCTAACGCGTTATTGTCTTCGGGGAGGGCAGTGGAATTCACTAAACAGCCCGTCCCAAATTCTAAGTATTTATTATGACCAATTATTGAGGGCCCCGCAATTTGCCTTTTGATTCGGCGAGGCTCGTCTCATTATTTTAGAAGGGTACCCTACAAGGACTACATTTTTACTACATTTATCTTTAAAGGGAAGGATGATGCCGAATTTTGCTGGTTTAGACAAATACGGACTGAATCCTTATTATGTTTGCCGAACCTAAACTTGTTTGATTACCTGATTGATTGTTCATGAGGTGAGAGCTACGGCATGCTTTGTCTTCAACAAGTGAATATGCTTATTAATTCGCTAAGTGAGATTGCAAACAAACTAACAACATATATTGAGTTATGTTTTAACGACCTCCAAGTTCTATTCTTAACACTCTAACCTATTCGAAATTGATAAAGAAATCGGCTGTTTTATTAGGAAAAATTACTACTAATTGAACTCAAAAATGATTATCAGTTTTTCTCAACAATCATTACATCATTTCGAAATAAAAATCTGTAACGAAACCCAGTATCGAACCTGTATTGGAACGAATAAACTGACAAGAGAACTGGCATTCATAGCCATACTCTTAGTGTGACTGTATGGGAGTTTGTTTGGGGATACATTTATCCCGGACCCAGTATCGCAGTTTTGTCAATTCAGTGGTCTAGGCAAAATACATACAATGCTTACCATGACTCTATGTTATACAGTCATACTAAATCAAACAAGTGTTATACTTGAACTGAATGTATACTAAATCAAAACATGTTGTCCATGTCATACTGTCATTACTATTGAGCCATGCTATCTAACAGTTCATCTTAAACAAAATGTATGCTAGTTCCTACAGAATATTTGCAGTTCACAGTAAGAATACAGGCCCAACCAACATTCGAACTATCTTTTTACACCAATGCTATAACATAAACTGGCGTTCATTCCTTTATTTCTGCTTCAACTTCAAACTTTCAACAATACAAGGTTCAAAGGTTGTGTACCTGGGAATATTTGCAATTGAAGAAAAAGGGCAATCAGTAGAGTAACAATGAACAAATGCAGCAGCAGTAACAGCACCAACAGCAACAGGGCAGAATAGCAGCAGGCAAAACAATACAGCAAGAAACAGGCTCGAGTGCAGAGATGCAAATATGGCCAATAGAAAGTAATAGCCAAATAGCAGCAACACCCAGTGGAATAGAAACAGAAATCCAAACAGACCAGACCAGTAGTAAACCAATGAAAATACTCGACTAATAGACACAACTGGAATTTCAAAGAATCAGAATTGATTTGAAACAGGTTTAAACAACTGAAACCCAGTAATAATAGGAGGAAAAAGCTTCTGATTGTTGGTTGTATCCCCTCTCTCCCTTCAACTCTCTCTGTCTATGTGTATTTATTTGTATGTATTTCCAGCTCTCCTAAGGTTCAATCCCCCTCCTCTAATTCTGTATGTCCATCCTTTATAAACCTCAAAAACTATCTCTTTCAACAGCCTGTTTTCAGAATATCCCAGTACCCCTCCCATGTGCCTTCCATTTTTAATTCCAAACTTTAGCTAATTAAGTATTAAACCCCATCAACCTTCTCTGGCAGACTTCACTTTTAAAAGGTTTAAATACTTCTTTAAACTAAAGCCAAGTATGGGCAGTGGAATGTATCTGACAGCATGTGCTGTCAAATTGTTTAAAACTTAACAAAGGCCTTTATGCAGGCCACAGGCTGTGCACAAGGCACATGAGGTGCACTAATGCACCTGCTGTGCACGAGTGCACATGCCTTCCAATTCAGAATTTTAACCAAACAAATCTTTTTACATTACTGTTTAATCCAAACAACTATAAGTAAACAAAAACTGGTTCTTAATTGACTCAACAAACGCTTAGCAGAAGTAAATCGATTTGTTATTGTTCGGACAGTTGAGATTAATTGACGACACATGTCGACTCGACTATATTAGCATTAACATACACAATCGTAACCAAAAATCCGACATTTAACAGTATCGACCCATAATTCAAATTATACTGACTGAGCAAAGTGGTACTTGAGGAACCAATTGCTCAGTCAAAATTTGAAGCTCAATTATTGTACAACAAATACATATGTTTCATCAGAACAGGAGGGGGGTATTTTAGACAAGCAAACAGAAGTTCAGGCAAAACGGTTGAAGAACAGTTGAGAGAATTCAAGGACAGAAAACGAACAGACCCTTACAACAATCAAACGAACCAAAGCAAATAAAGAAAAGAAAGAACTTACCTTAAACCTTGAAAATTAAGACCTCGACTCGGACTTGGCCAGGCCTTTCTTAAGGCTGAACGGACTTTAAATGAAGTGTTTCTCAGATGAGAAACACTTTGATTAAAGTCCATTAGACCTTAATCTCTTTGGTTGAACCAAATGATGGAGGAACACAAAATTTTCAAACTTAGATCTGGGATTCAGGCTTCCCTGGTCAGATTCGGACCAAACCAAGTATGGTTTGGTCACGAGGGGGTCTGGGGAGTATCTGGTGTGAAGCTGGGGTTAAACTGTGTAGATCGAGTTTCGACTCGAATCTTCAAATGAAGATTCGAGAAGGTGGGGAGGGATTCGAACTACAGGGTTAATGGATTCATGTTCAGGAAGGCAAGGGGATTCTAGGGTGTTAAGGGGAAGGTCACCGGCATCCATGCCGCCGGCTTTCATGGCGAAAGTACGCAGGGGCGGCTAGGGTTTTAGGGTTGTTTGTTTGGGGACGAAGGTTGGGGTTCAGATAGAGGGGGCAGGGTAGGATTATGGCCTTATATAGTTAATGGGTGGATTGATCTCGACCGTTAGATCAATCTAGATCTACGGTCTGGATCTGATAGCTTAAGTGGAACGGTGTCGTTTCAAGGGTAAAGGGTTGGGGTCGGTCCGGGTGAGACGGGTCGGGTTTATTGGTGGGTTATGGGGAATTGATCTTGGCCGTTGATCAATTTGAGATCAACGGCCCAGATCAAACTGTACCAAAACGATGTCGTTTGGATTCTCTGGGCATCAGGTGGTGTTGGACCGGGCAGGCCTGGGTTTTGGGCTGTTTGTTTGGGCCAATTTTGTTAAAATTGGCCCAAGTCCGGGAGGGAAGGGGTCCTTTCAATATATTTTTTTCTTTTTTTTTCTTATTTATTTTAAAACAAAACTAAGCCAAAAAATCAAATTAAAATTAAACACACACTCAATACAATTATTTGCACACACACTAAAATATTTCAAAACAGGTAAAGTTAAACAAAATAAAATCACGGACGAAGATGCCTATTCGTGATTTTCTATTCAACGACCGGATTACGGTTCGAATTATGCAGGACACATATATTTTTGAATTTTGTTTTAATAAAGTAAATAAATAAAAATGGGCCGAAGTCACAAATAAATCAACAAGGTGCCGCACAGAAATCCAAAATTTGTACAGCAGGGCCAATTATTATTTTTTTATTTCCTTTTGGAGCGATTGTCGTGCGAAACAAAAATCACGTGCTCACAATCTCGGGGTAGTGAGAACGAACAAGTTATAAAGAAAAGAGAGAGAGAGAGATATTATTGCACTTGTGGAGAAATGGAGCAACATCAATTCTTTACAAGGTAGTGTGAGTCCCCTTTATATAGGAGGGGAGCTCGACTACAAGTACGTGAAGATTAATTATGAAGTATGGAGATAGATGGCCTTGGCGCGACGCCTCAGCATAGACTCTGCATAGGCCGGCCCTGCCAGGCCTAGCCGTGTGCCTTGGGAGCTTCCCCCTTTGTCTCGGCTTCGATCTCCATTTTTTCTATGTCGGTCCTTGACGAGCCCCAAGGTCGGGAACTTGGTTGTGGCTTCCCGACCTTGGGGTCTCAAGGCGTTCTTCCGAAGCGACTTGACAGCAAGAAATCAAGTCCTCTGATTTTACTGCGTACATTTGCATTACAAGAGATTAGAGTAAGGGCTCGAAATGACCTCCAGGGGAAGGTGTTAGGCACCCCTCCCGGTCCACAACTGTGGGTCCCAGCCGAACTTATATTATGAATTAGTCCATTAACCAATAAGTAGTTGAATCAAATAGTTTTCAAGTAAAACACGTTGTATAATTCAAATAATAAGACATAGATTTTGAACAAGTTGTATACATATAAAAGAAAGTTTTTTAAAAAGGATTTTTGGGAAAAGGAGGAGTACTAGGTTGGTTAGCCTATAGGATCACCCCAAACAATGTCCGGTAAACACTCCTCAATAAGGGGCTACACGTGACATTAGTGCGTAGCCATCATACACATCAGCTATCTCTACTACATGCTATTACTCGTCCCTTCTTAATGGTCCTAGAGGAAATTTTAGACCTCTGCCTATAGGTAGTTCTAGACAGACCCCTAAGGTTTAAAGGAGAAGATGCTAAGGCTACAGGCAAGAACAAATAAGACCTTAGCACATAAGACAGGAAAGAAGCAATTAGAGGCTCAAGTTTTACCTCCACAAACAATGCACATAAACAACACGACTCAAACACAAATAAGGGCCTTTTGTTAAACAGTATCCTAAGGCATGATGTCTAAGTGAATATCAAGACACAGAAGATAGGCAATTTATTTTACAAACTCAAAAGTAATGGTTCTACTAGTTTGCCTACTAATTTGTTAAGCCTTTTAAAAAATCAGAACGACATTAAGTAACAGAAACAGTTTCAGAGTTGCAGGATTTTGAACACGCCCTATAGTCTTGCCTACACGCGGAATAGTGATAACTACGTTTTATATAGTAAAACACGGCAAATTTTAAAACAGACTCCTTAATCCTTATAGGCATGCTGTCTAATGATAGATTAAGGTAGTTTTTGAAATAATTCATTTCAAGGAAAATAAGCCACTAATTAAACTAGCTTCGAAGTGAGCTAATTATGAACTGGATTGATTTATGTAAACTAAACTGCTTTAAATCTATAGGCAGAATTTCTGGTATTGTTCCCTATAGGCATGATTTCTAATTGTTTTTTTTTAAAAAATGATGTTAGAATTTGATGGGCATGATAACAAATGAAAGCACATATAAATATCCGTTATAATAGAAGTTGGATTAGATCATATCATATAGGAATGGTATCTACTTGTGAAGTTGATTTGAAGATATACAAACATGATTTCTATTATTGGAACCACTTGAGACCTATAGGTATGATTTCTAACATGGTAAGGGAAACATGACAAGATACAAAGTCCTATAGGCATGGTTTCTACTTATAAAGTTGATTTTAAGGCATATAAACATGATTTCTATATTTGAAACCACTTGAGACCTATAGGCATGATTTCTAACATAGTAAGGAAAACATAGAAAAAAATATAAAGTCCTATACGCATGGTTTCTACCCGTATTACCCCACAAATATGTAACTAATCACCCTTTTCACTAGTTACCCCAATATTCATTTACAAATTATTATAGACCATCTGAATGAATTACATAAATAGATAAAAAGGAAAAGAAGAAGTTACACTCTAGGGAGCCTAAAGCAGGCCCAAGTGATTTCTCAAAACCTCCAATAGTCTTAAATGCCAATTTCATAGACAATATCATTGTCTGGGTGCGTCAGAGTTCCCTAAGGATCTCAAGGATCCCGGACAGTGCTCACACCTAGTTTTGGTAACCAAATTGAGTAAGTGCAGTGTGGAAGGGCCAATCTCAATGTGCCAGAGTTCAGAGGGTTCTCAAGAGGATCCTAAGGCAGTACACACACTGGAGGCGGCAGAACCTAGTGACTTAGGAGAAGAATGAGAGTGCTTGACACAGTTTGAAAGGTTTTAGTAATAAAACAGTATTAAAAGAGATTTGTTTGAGATGGTTTTGTAAAAAACACATAAGACAATTTAAAAGAAAGATAAGGTGACTAATAATCAATCAAACCAAGTACAGAACCAAAGAATTTCATCAGCACTTCAATACATAGAATCAAAAAGGTGCACACATCCACTTAGGGGTAAATGGGGATTTGGGGTAAGCATAAGGCACATAGCAAGAATCAGGGGAGCCTAAAAGAGGTCAAGGCTTTTAATGTATAGCATGAATTGTAGAGCTAATACAGAACCAATAGGCTTAGGATAGCCAATTACTTCATATAGAAAGGTGCATGCCAGGGATCAAAGAAACATAGTCATACTAGGACATACTAGAAGGGGATCCTAAGGGGTATATAGCACGCAGTAAAGAAGACTGTGAAGTAGACATGCTAATTACAGGTTGTACAACAAAATTATAGGTAGAAGCATATTAGAAACATGACAAATTGAAGTAATAGGAGAAGCATATTGTTTTTGGGACTTGAATTAAAATTGGAACATACCAGTAAGGGGAGTGAAAGATAACCTAGTAGTCAACCTTGACTTGCAGCCGGCTGACTTTAGACAGTTGTAAGTGACAAAAAAGAGAGCAGAAAGCTTTTTAGTGTGAAAGATAGAGTTTTTGAACCAATGTTCGTGTGTTTATATTAATGAAAGAGTGTGTATATAAAGTAGTTACAAATTAGGTAAAATAAGGCAAGAATCACAATAGCATAGTAATTATGGAACCAAATACTAATTAGAATCAAATCAATGTAAGTACTCCTTTAATTAAGGGGTAATCAACCAACGGTAATGGGCAGAAAATGTTTAAGGAAATAAATCAAGTAGGGCTTTAGGTACAAAATAGACAATTAGGGGTAAGTACATAGGGTTCAATTAAGGAAATAGCTAATTAAGAGTCAGTAAAATACTTGGTTAACCAAATAAGGTAAGAAAACAAAATAAAGTTATAGAATATAGAAATAATTGAAAATCAGCATATAGTAAATCAGTGAATCAAAGACTCAAAATTACTGATTTAAGGAGAGTAACATGGGTTCTCATGAATAAGTAAATAAACCAAGTTTAAATAGGAGAATCGAAGGTCTAAAGGGAAATTTTCAAATCAAGCCAAGAAACAGGGAGCTCAGAGTCAATCAAAGAGAGAGTCATGAGTGAATGTTTTAACATATAAATAGAGTGAGATAGGAATAACCAAACATAGCAAGCAAAGAGGCAAGTATTGACAAGTCAAGGTGAACCCCAACACGAAGAGCTGATGTTAGTTAGGCATAAAACTCAGTAGAAACATATTCGAGGCAAGATAGTCACAGAAAACTCAAACAAAAACAGGCCAGTCACAAAATCAAATGAAGAAGCCTAAAAAATTAGAGCTTTCAACATATACGAGTTAAAGATGTGATAAACTCATAGAATCAGTTAAAATACTGCATGAAGTAAACGTTGAAATCAATGATTCTTGTAAAGGAGTTCCAAGGACAATGTCAAATATTAAAGAAAGAAACTCAAATTGTTCTAAATCTGTACAGATCTAGGAGATATAGGCAGAAATTAGGGTTTCAGAAGAAACCCATATAGAGATGGAAGAACCTGTCTAGAATCCCAAGGATCATAACAAATATAGCATGATTTTGCTTGAAATCATACCGGAGTAGCCAAGAACAGACAAGTGACGAACCCTAGATGCAAGTCGACGTGGTCCTGGGCCTTTGAAGACCTTAGAGAAGGCAAGCATGGCATTAGAGAAGCCATTGGAGCCTTAGGAGTCAATGAGAGATCACCGGAGAAGACTAGAGAAGAGAGGTCGGCGGTTGAAGGGCTAGGGTTTGGTTGAGTTACTGAGAGAGGAGAGGAGATGAGAGAATACAGAGGCGGCGGGTTTGGGAGAATGAGTTAGGGTTAGGGGTCATTTGGAGTTAAAAAGGGCAAGGGTTAATACGGGCCGTTGATCTCTCAGATCAACAACCATGATTTAATTGGTTCTGGGCCGGGTAGGAGGGTTTAAGGTTTGGGTCAGGTAATTTGGTTAGGAATTGGGCTGGGGTTAGGTTAAAAATTGAGGCTAAAATTGAAATGCAATCTGGCTATGTTTTAAATAGACAATTTAATCCCATATAATTTATAATAAATAGTAAATAATTTCTACAAAATAATTTCATCTACTAAAATGATTTAAAATAGATATTCAACATTTTAAAAATATAGAAGGTTGATTTTATGCATATAAATGTAATTATACATTATGAGGACTAATATTGCAATTATATGCAATTTAGCTTTAAAAATACAAAATGCAATTATAAAAATGCATAAAAATATTTTAATAATATTTTGGCATAAATATAGAATTTAAATGAGTAAATCACCACAACAATAATTTGAGCGATAATTATTGGAGATTTTATGAGTAAAGGGGAAGGAGATAAATCAATATAAAATCTTTGAAATTATAGGAAAATTATAAAAACCTTGTGCATGATTGTATATGCATATATATGCCATTTTGAAATTATTTATGTATATTTAAAATATATAGGGAAAATTGGGTATCAACAGCTGCCCAATCTTTACCCGGGAAGGATGAAAAAGTTTTCAGGTAAACAAATGATGGCCAATTTTGATCGGACGGGATGCTTTGAAAGAGAAGGGCCGGACTCTAGTCTTTGAGCTGCCTACATATCCCTGGCTTTATAGGAATCAGGCCATGTGTAGTTCTGAATTTATCTGCAGAATATGCCGATGAAATTACTGCAAGAACAGACACGCGATGCGGAAGCTGCTATGGTGAGCGGTTAAAGATCGGAACGGTTGGAGGGAACTGGAGTGAGATCACTTCTGCTAGGATAATGGTTGCTTACTAGTTACCTGCAGATAAAAGGTGCTACAAACATGTATTTGCAAAAATTTAAACATGATGCAAATTCCCTTTGCACCATGAAGGTTGTCTTCGGACAGTTGAAGATGACGTTCTCAGACCATCACGTCCCGGGCCATGAATTGTTCGATGAGAGATTTGTGGGCCATGAAATTATGTTATCGGGCCATGAAGATGGTGCCTCCAAACCATGACGCCTTTGAATAATGATATGCAAGTTTGAGAGATCCTCAGGCCATGGTATGGTGTCTTCAGGCTATGAGGATGATGCCTTTAGACTATGACGTTATCATGACAATGTTTAGTCTTGTTAAATGGATGACAGAGCTTAGCCCGATTGGAAAGCGAATAAAGAGTGCTTAGATGTCACGCCCCAAAATTCAAGGAGCGCGACCGGCGCTCAACCGAGAAAACCCGACTGAGCAAGCCTGTTAGGTTTCATTCTACCCAAACTAATTCATTAATAAATAGGAGATGGACTCCATTAATCATACTTAGTAAGTATTTCATTAACAACTTCCATTTCATTTCCATTGGCAACTTAAATCATAATTATCAAAATATTACAAGTTTTATAAGACGTTGCCAACATCAATATTTCTACTTTAATTCCTATACCCGAAACTATCCACAACTTGTCTACAGAGCCTCTAAACACAGCTGAAGAGTAATGTAATATGGAAATGCCGGTAACAAGGCTCCGGCTATACCTCAAACACAAAGTACATGATGAATAGATGAAATAGGATCCCGAAACGAAGTGGGGCTCACCAAGTCAGCTGAAAGGATGATGCAGCACTAGCTGTGACCAACACTGCCTATTATAGAAACACCTACATCCATTTAAAGATGTAGCGCCCCCGGCAAAAGGGACGTTAGTGCCATCGAATAGCACTAGTATGTATAACTAAACACCATCTAGTTAGAAAGAACTATCAAACAAGAATAAAGAAATCATAATGGTCAATCAAAAGCTTTAACAATCACCACATAATCAAATAAAAAAATCATACAACTTCCACATCATTTTTCCATAGCTTTTTAGTTTGGGGCATTCCATACTATTCATCATATGTTTCCAATACCACAACTATCTTGAGCGGAGTCCGATCTCGACCCGATCGGCTAGGTCTCCTCATTGGAGACATATGCTTCAATCACAATCACTTTTTCTTTTTTTCTGGAATTCATTCACAATACCACCGCTATCTTGAGTGGAGTCTGATCTCGGCCCGATCAGCTAGTCCACCTTACCAAGGCAGTGTCCCCTTCTCATTAATCAATTTATTTAACATATATCATTTTATAGGCACTTGGGGCCACAACTTATTACATCATACTTGGCACTAGGCCACATTTCATAACTCAATCTCTTCTTTCCCACATTTCACATCATTTCCACGTATTTCACATCAATATCAATTTCAACAACAAGCCATTCAATTCAACATGTCAAGTACACATGAAAGGAATCATGAACCATGGGCAGATACAATATTTCAGAAATCATACACCTCATGTTTATTAACAATGGAACTTTAAACACAACGGATTCTACCAAAAAGGCGGGGATACACCAAACCACAATAAACACACACATCAAAGGCATAAGCAAGCAATTACAACAATTGTTCTTGAATTACTCTTTTCCAATCATGACAATATACAATTCCAACATCGAAGTATGTAACAACTCGGATCACATTGGATGTACTCATAAGGCAAAACATTATCTCGAACAGCCACTTATGGCATAAATTGTGTATAAAGCCTTAGGGCACTTTATTATTGAAGTCATTTATGGAAAGCAAAGTTGAGGCTCATTTCATAATTCGTTTCGTATTTTCTCATGTCATAGGCATCACCAGGTACAATTATAATTCAAGTTCTCGGCACATTGGCCACACTCTATTTCCCAAATTCATTTGATTACTTCAAACATCTCTATACAATAGAGGGTTTCACATAGTTTGGCATAATATATGCAGCTCCGATCTCAATTTAAGGTCTTAGCATTTTAATACATGATTCATATTCCTTGTACCCTTTTTAAGTTATAAAGAATAGCGCATTGATCATATTGGAATGTATTTTTCACAAATATAGGGTCACAACACCAATTCATATAAAGTATCAATCAAAGCAAGAATCCAAAGTTCCGTCTTACCACATTTACACAAACATTAATAGAGCTCAATTTCTAAAAGACGGGGTTTTAGCCATACATACCTTGTTTAAGCTTTCCTTAAGTTACTACAACGTTCCGAAAATTCTAGCAATCCTAATCTACTTTGAGACATAACAAAATTTAACACAAATTAGGAAGGTATGCATGGTTTCAGCTCATTTGAGCATTTTATCAAATACTAGTTGAGCATCTTGATTTCAAATCTCTTTTACAAGGTTTTCCTTCATTCCCCAACCCAATCTTTTTTTATTTATGTTCAACAAACTTTCCACAAACCTAATTTGTATATGCATGTAAACATAATTGTATTACACCCAAGAATCATACCTCAATACCCCATCTTATACCCCAAACTCGAAATTAAAGTCTAATGTATAGAATCTTACCTCTTAGATGAAGAACTTGTTATTGAGTTCTTTGATTCTTCAAAATTGATGCAAGATTAGATGATTAAATGTTGGGTTCCTCCTTATCTCTCTAAAATGCTCTCAACTCTCTCTAAAATTAGTAGAAAAATGACCCTAAATGAAGCCCCAAAGACTATATATTAAAGTGGGGTCGAGTTATAAAAATAGGAAGATTTACCCTCCGAATGCGGGTCTGCGGTCACATAATAGACCGCAGAATGAGTATGCTGGCCGCAAACGCGTCGCAAAACTCGGTGCCCAAAACTGGGCTACACTGGACCAGTTTGCGACCAGATTTGCGATCGCATATCGAGTATGCAGACCACATAATGGGTTTTGCGATCGCATATCTGACACAGGATCGTATTTTTCCAGCCTTTGGTAATTAGATCATAACTTTGTGTAGGAATGTCCAAATGATGAACGGTTTGAACCATTGGAACCTAGACTAGAAGACCTTTCACATGATAGGTTGTTAATCACATAAAACCTTATAGATATTTTGATATGCTCGTTCAAAATAGGGACTTTTGCGAACTCATTTAAAATCTTAGCCTATTATGAGTTCATTCCAATTTGACTTAGGCTTAGGCCTTTCCTTGGGCCCCAAATTACTTACCACAAGACTTGTACACTTATTTTCCAAGTCCAATTGATGTCCACCATGTTAATAGCGCATAAAATATTATAATAAGCCTACATGGTACCACGAAATCCTAGGTTACTTTGCGAAATTTTTCGGGGCCTTACATTAGAAATAAAAGCAATATTCTATGTGATGTTTTATACGTCAATACCACACAAGAAGGGGGGGGGTGATTTGTGTAGTGACCAATTTTTTGCTTAAATTATTTATGGAAGGACCTGGTTCTTCTATATGTTCCAACTACTACTGTTGCGGAATAATAAATATAGAAAGTAAAGAACACAAGTATTTTTACGTGGAAAACACCCAGCTAAAAAGGTGAAAAAAACACGACCTACTACTAATTAGGATTTTCCCCAACACTTCACTCAATCACAGAGCCAAAACAGCATTTAGAAAACTCTTTGTAAACCGAAGGATTACCTCTAATCCCGTTGTACTAACCAGCCTCTAACTGCTGCGACAACTTCAAGTTAACTCTAACTTGAATACTCAAAGTACCTATTACAATTGCTTCTAGATAAAGCTAAAAAGTACAATATGAAAACACCTACTACAATTGAACTAGAAATAAAGAAAGACATATAAAACTCTTTATGGAGCTGGTTCTTCAATCTGGTTCATGTAGCTTCAGGTTTGCACACTTGATTTACACACGAACTGCTTGCAAAAAGACTTGCTATTTCGCTCTCAATTCACCTTTAACTTCTGCATTTTTGTGCAACACTTTAATGTGAGAACATCCTGCAATTTATAGAGTTAGTAGATGAATAAATAACTACAGTTCTGATGCAACGCTTCCTTGGTAGAAGAGTTCTAGTTGATTTCAACTTCTAACTCCTTCCATATCTTGGATAGTGTTCTCTTTGATTAAGGAGTCTCTCTCCTTATCAATTATGAAACCTTTTCGATCAGGAGATATTAAATACACCAAGTTAAACTTGTCTCCTTCACGTGCATCCCACATACTCGAATCTGCCCCCTTTTTGTGAACCTCAGGGATGGACCTGGTTCATCGTGAGTTCCTTTGTCAGTCTTCAAAACTAACCTTTACTTGGGCCAACAAATTCTCCTTTTTTAATGATGACAAACTCTGTGCTTTTCATAAGCTTAGGCCCTATTTCAACTCAGCTCAACATCAACACAACGTTAGAAATATTTTTCCTTTTTATCACTTATCATCAAGACCAGGTACATTAGGTTATAAACATCACTGTTCAAAGTGTAAACATCACTTGTTTAAAATGCAACCTTTTTCCCCCTTTTGGCATCATCGAAAAGTTGCATAAAAAATGTGAGATAACCAGATTTTAAAGCTTACTTATGGCCTCTGGGGATACTTCAAATGCAATCATGGATTAATCATCATAGATCAATCTAAGAAATTTAACCATCAAAGAAATATGAACAAATAGTTAGAGCAAAAATAGTGAATTTCATTGATGATTGATAAGATTCTACCACAAAGCATAAGAAGAAATAAAAATACCGAAAACATGAGCAAAAGAAACAAAAAGTCCCGAACTGGGTCACTGGTTTATCTACATTAGGCTAGTAGGCTTAAGGCCGGGAAGAACTAGGTGCTTGGTTTTTGACTTGGAGGAGTTTCAGCATACCTTGAAGAATGCCATCATTCTTCTCTTTTCTCTTGCCAGCTCAGTTCTGAGAGCATCTCTCTTAGTCTCCACCTTAACCAACCTATTCTTCGACCTTTCAATCTCAGCATCCTTAGCCCCACTTTCTTGCACCAAGGCTCTGGACTTGCTATTCACTGGTACCTTTTTGGATGAACTAGATTTTTTAGGAGTGACATTAACTTCATGATCGTAAGCAAGCAGAGTATTAACCCAAAAATGATCCATGTTTGTGCTAACCTCCCACTTTTTCATAGTTACATTGAAATGTGCAAGCAAAGTTGTGAGAATGAAGCCATATGGGATGGTATGAGTTTTTGTGCTATTGATAATTCTATCAAGAAGCTAGATTATAGCTTTCGATCACTTTCTTCAGCAGGTCTATGAGGGTTTCCTCTACAGATGAACCAGGTTCATCTCCCCCAAATAACCATTGCACCTACGTTTTTGGTTAAACTAACAGGAGTGGGTGAAGAATCAACCACTCTTGTCCCCTTTCCCCTCACAGTACTCCTAGCACCCTTGCTCTCCTTTTTTTTCTTTTTCATTTTTACCACCAACTTCTCCAGATTATATAGTCCCAAAACCTGTTATAGATCCTACAAATCTATTTTCCAAATTTGCAGCAACTTTAGAAATTGTCTCAGGAAAAACTTTAGAATCAAAATATACTTATTCAGTTTCGGAAGAGCTACTTTCTTCCCCCTGAGTAGTAGATTTAAAAGAATTTAGGTAGTTTAATACGGTCAGGAGTCTTGAACGTAACTGGTTCACTTGTAACAGATAAGTTCAAAAGAACTTTTGTATTTGGTAGGACTCTTCTCATGATCCAAATATAGTTATTTCAAATTATGCATAGTGTAGAAAACATATCGTGTTATCTTGATGAACCAGGTTCTTCACAGATAATTCTCTTGTGTAATTCTAAATTTGCGAAAATAGAGAAAATATCATTAGAGATTAATGAGTCATCTTAACACATTGCACAAGAGTATACTATGGAAAGTATGAGACTGAGCAAGATTTAATCTAATTATACACAATTTACAGACTTTCTAACAAAATATTTTTTTTCAATTTTTCATTTTTTTCCGTTTAACCTTGAACTAGTCCTTTTAGGTGATCTTAATCATCCCTAATTCTAACCTGCTCCTTTCAAAGTGATCTCTACTTAAGGTTTTTGAGAAGATGTCAGTAATTTGCTTGTAGGTAGCACAAAAATCCACGTGATCAAGCCTTTTTCATAGTTATCCCTCAAAAAAATGGTGCCTAACATCTATGTGCTTAGCTCTCTTATGATGAACCGGTTTCTTTGTCATACTAATAGTACTAGTGTTAGCATAAAAAATAGGGATGCAACCAACATCAATTCCAAAATCCATCAACTGTTGTTTGATCCACAGCAATTGAGCACAATAGGAAGCAACAACAACATACTCAGCTTTAGCAGTGGATAAGGCTACTGAATTTTGCTTTTTAGTAGCCCAAGACACAAGACATGAACCAAGGAAGTTTGCCATACTTGAGGTGCTTTTCTTATCAACAAGGAAACCTGCATAGTCAGCGTCAGCATATCCCACTAGGTTAATGTTACTACCTTTTGGATACTAAAGGCAAAGGTTAGTAGTGCCTTTCAAGTATCTCAATATTCTCTTGACAGCAACCAAGGGGGATTCCTTTGGATTTGCTTGAAATCGAGCATAAAGCCCTATACTAAAAGCAATATCAGGTCTGCTGGTAGTAAGATACAAAAGATAACCAATCATTCCCCTATACAACTTGTGATCAATCGATGAACCAGGTTCATCTATATCCAATTTCGTGGATGTTGCAATAGGAGTATTTCTTTGGATGTTTCTTCCTGTTTTTGTTACTGAGGAATAGGTTCATGGACAGGTTCCCTCGAGGTTTGAGGATCAGTTCCTCTCTAGTCAATTCCCCCTGTCATGTTGCCCTGGGTGGAAGGACTGTGGTTTCACCATTTGAATTTCTTATCAACCCAATCTATTCATTATCTTGTTCCTGCCTCTCAGAAAGAATGTTAGTTTTAAAAAAAATAACATATACATTTTTTCTACACATATAGTTCCTTTACTATATATCTTATAAGCTTTACTATGTGAAGAATATCCCTAGAATACTCCCTCATCACTTCTGGGATCATACTTACCTAGGGAGTCTTTGCCATTATTGTGCACAAAGCACTTTTATCTAAATGCCCTAAGATGTGATATATTTAGCTTTCTTCTTTAAAGTGACTCATAGAGAATCTTCCTAACAAGAGATCTAGTCATGCAACTATTTATGATGTAGAATGCAAAAATTCAGCAAGCTTAGCATTTTCAAATTCAGTTCCATGATCAGACCTAATTGATGCAAGTTGATTACCTAGTTATTTATGAGTTTTTCTAACAAAAGAAGTAAACATGTCAAATGCTTCATATTAAGATGTTAAAAAAAATGTCTAAGAAAATCTAGAGTAATCATCAACAAGCACCATCACATATCTTTTACCACTTCTACTTAATGTTCTCATTGGACTATAGAGATCCATATGTACCAGTTCCAACGTATTGGGTGTTCTTACCATTTTCTTGCTTTTAAAGGGTGATCTTACCTGCTTCCCCCTTGCACTGGCTTCACAAACTTTGTCTTCCTTGAACTTGATGTTAGGTAATCCTATCACCAAGTCCTTAGAGACTAATTTGTTTAGCTGATTCAGACTAGTATGCCCAAGTCTTTTGTGACATAGGAGGGGATCATTATCCAACAAACTTAGGCAGGTGAGTTCATTTTCTGAAAGAGTAGATAAATCTACAATGTAAATATTATTAACTCTTTTTCCCTACAAAACAATCTTGTTAGTGGTAAGGTTAATCACAAAGCATTTAGTAGAGGTGAATGCTACAAGGTTACCTCTGTCACACAGTTGTGACACACTGATCAGGCTGTATTTCAAGCCATCCATCAAGTAAACATTCTCAATAGAGTGAGAGTCTGTCTTACCGACCTTTCCAACCCCAATAATCTCACCTTTCTTCCCCTTTCCAAAGGAGACATTACCTCCCTTTAAGTCCTCAAGTGAAAGGAACTGGTTCTTACTTCTAGTCATATGTTTTGAGAAGCCACTATCCATGTACCATATTTGGTTACTTCCCTTCACTTGGACCTGAAAAAAGAAATCAAGGGTTAGCCTTAGGAACCCAAACTAGTTTGGGTCCCTTTCTATAGGCAAATGGATAAATCAAATTCCTTTTAGCCCACCCAGACAGCCTATTTTTCTCTTGAACAAAAGCTTTGTTCTTTTTACTGGCCTTTTCTTTTGCATTACATTCATTTTTGCAATGGCCAGTCTTGCCACAGTGTGTGCAAATTTTGTTCTCACGGAGAGTGAGGTACTTGCTTTTAGGATCCCACTTAGCTGCTTGAGTACCATAACCAAGTCCTCTTTTGTTGCTACTATGATGTTCTTGTAGCCAGGAAAGTGCATCAGAAGGCATGTTCCATTTGCAAGTTCTGTCTAGTTCATGTTTTACCTTCCCTAGATCTTCTTTTAAGACTTTTATCTACTCATCTTTCTTGTACAACTCATCCTTCATTTTTCCAAAGTTTTCTTCTAGGGTGAGATGTGTGTGGTCAGCTTTCTTCTTACCTATTCCTAGTTTTAGTTTAAAGTTCTCAGACCTAAGTTCTA
This sequence comes from Nicotiana sylvestris, assembly GCF_000393655.2. NCBI lineage: Eukaryota > Viridiplantae > Streptophyta > Magnoliopsida > Solanales > Solanaceae > Nicotiana > Nicotiana sylvestris. Next base: position 96,158,919 of record NC_091062.1, on the reverse strand, counting down.
GGACACTGGTGTCAAGTTCAAAAATCTGGTTCTTCAACTCAGCATTTTTACTATCACTCTCATTAGCCCTAGACTCTAGATTTTTGCACTTGGCTTTTAGGATCACAAATTCCCTAGACAAGTCTTCCTTCTCACTATTAATTATCTCAGACTCATCAATGAAGTCTAACAATAGCTCAAACAACCTTTCTTTAGATAGGAATTTAATCTTGTCTTTGAGATGAAAGATACTTACCTCTTGTTCATCATTCGATTCTCTGATGACCATAAGTGCTTGTTCATCTCCAGCTTCATCTTTTGAGTCCTCATCTGATGTTTCTTCCCAAACAGCAACCATAGCCTTTGTTGATCCTTTGTTCCTTTTTGGTTGAACTTGTTCCTTCTTCCTGTTACTTCGTTCCACCCTTTCCTTCTTCTACTCAATTTCCCATTGAGGACAGTTCTTGATAATGTGGTCAAACTTACCACATTTGTATCAACCCTCGTTGGTCTGTTTCTCAAGAACCCTTGGTTTGTTGAAGGTTGTACCTCTTGAAGAACCATTTCCTCTCATCAGGTATTTTTTGAAATCTCTTGTGATCATGTCCATTTCCTCATCCTCCAGATCTGAACCTTCAGCTATTCTGAGAGCCATACTTCTTTCCTTCTTGGGTGCATCCATTTTCATAGTTTGCCTTCTCAGTTCATAGGCAGTGAGATTTCCAATCAGTTCGTCCAGCTTGAGTGTAGCAATATTCTTTGATTCCTGAATAGCACTGATTTTGCTTTCCCAAGTCACTGGTAAAACCCTTGTCAAGATTTTCTCAACCTTATCTTCTTCAAGGATAATTCTCCTAAGAGATTTAAGTTCATTTGTTAGTGTTGTGAACCTTGTGTACATCTCCAGGATAGATTCTCCTTCCTTCATACTAAAATTCTCATATAGAGAATATAGCAGTGTTCCTCTTGATATCTTTACTTGAGGAGTTCCTTCATGAGCCACTTGTAAAGTGTCCCATATTTCCTTTGTAGTAGTACAACTTTGAATCCTATTGTACTCATCTGGACCCAGTCCACACACAAGCCATTTCTTGGCCTTAGAGTTCTTCTCCCATTTCTTCAAATCTTCAGCAGTGCAGTCAGCTCTTGTCTTTGGCACATCCACTCCTTCAACATTCTTCTTTGTAGTTGCTAGAGGACCATCTGTGACTATGTCCCAGAGTTCATAGTCTTCTCCTATGATGTGATCTCTCATCGTGTTCTTCCACCAAGAATAGTACTAACCATTAAAGAGTGGAGGCCTAACAGTGGATTGCCCTTCCCAGTTTCCAAGTGGTGCACTAATTTTGATGTTTTCCTAAGGTGTTAGCCTTTTAAAGGATAACCTGCTTTTATACCAATTAATGTTTGATACATCAGTACCACACAAGAGGGGGGGTGATTTGTGTGGTGACCAATTTTTCGCTTAAACTGTTTATGGAAGGACCTGGTTCTTCTATGTGTTCCAACTACTACTGTTACAGAATAATAAATATAGAAAGTAAAGAACACAAGTATTTTTACATGGAAAACACGCAGCTCAAAAGGTGAAAAAACCACGACCTACTACTCAGTAGGATTTTCCCCAACACTTTACTAAATCACTGAGCCAAAACAGCATTTACAAAACTCTTTGTAAACATAAGGATTACCTCTAATCCCATTGTAGCAACCAGCCTCTAACTGTTGCGACAACATCAAGTTAACTCTAACTTGAATACTCAAAGTACCTATTACAATTGCTTCTAGATATAGCTGAAAAGTACAATATGAAAACACCTACTATAATTGAACTAGAAATAAATAAAGACACATAAAACTCTTTATCGAGCTGGTTCTTCAATCTGGTTCATGTAGCTTCAGGTTTGCACACTTGAATTACACACGAACTACTTGAAAAAAGCCTTGCTATTTTGCTCTTAATTCACATTTAACTTCTATGTTTTTGTGCAACACTGTAATGTGAGAACATCCTCTAATTTATAGAGTTGGTAGATGAAGAAATAACTAGAGTTCTGATGCAACTCTTCCTTGGTGGAAGAGTTCTAGTTGATTTCAATTTCTAACTCCTTCCCTATCTTGTATAGTGTTCTCTTTGATTAAGGAGTCCCTCTCCTTATCAATTATGAAACCTTTTCGATAAGGAGATATTAAATACACCAAGTTAAGCTTATCTCCTTCACGTGCAACCCACATACTCGAATCTACTCATTTTTGTGAACCTGAGGGATGGACCTGGAGCATGGACCCGATTCATCCTGAGTTCCTTTATTAGTCTTCAAAACTAACCTTTACTTCGGCCAACACAGTGCTTAGCCTCAATACAAGTAAGGAGTCAAGTATTAGACTCATACAAATGTGGAGGCGTGGATTAGCCTCATGCAAATGGGGAGGCAAGGATTAGCCTCATGGAGTCAAGAATTAGGCTCATGCAAATAGGGAGTTAGGGATTAGACTCGTGCAAATAGGAAAGTAGGGATCAGCCTCATGGAGTCAAGGACTGGACTCATGCAAATGGGCAGGCAAGGATTAGCCTCATGGAGTCATAGATTAGACTCATGCAAGTATGGAGGCAAGGATTAGCTTCATGCAAATGGGGAGGCAAGGATTAGCCTGATGCAATTATGGAGGCAAGGATCAGCCTCATGGGTCAAGGGCTAGACTCATGCAAATAGGGAGGCAAGGATTAGCCTCATGCAAGTAGGGAGGCAGGGATTAGCCTCATGCAGGTGTGGAGTCAGGGATTAGACTCATGCAAGTATGGAGGCAAGGATTAGCCTCATGTAAATGGGGAGACAAGGAGTAGCCTCATGCAAGTATGGAAGCAGGGATTAGCCTCATGGAGTCGAGGATTAGACTCATGCAAATTGGAGTCAAGTATTAGACTCATGCAAATAGGGAGTCAGGTATTAAACTCATGCAAGTAGGAAGGAAGGGATTAGCCTCATGGAGTCAAGGATTAGACTCAGGCTAATGGGGAGGCAAGGATTAGCCTCATGGAGTCAAGGACTAGACTCATGCGAATGGGGAGGCAAGGATTAGCCTCATGCGAATGCATAGTCAGGGATTAGACTTGTGCAAGTGTAGAGTTAGGGATTAGACTCATGCAAGTATGGAGGCAAGGATTAGCCTTATGCAGAGAGCAAGTAGCAAATAAGAGTAGTATATGTCTTAGCTGGAGATACATTAGGTGTCTGTTGGCCTGATTGATAGTGAATTATCTTTGTGTATACATATTTTGCGAATGCTATCGTTACGTCGAATGTGCCTACATTCAAAGAAAAATTGTACGTTTTGTGGGGGGAAAGGTTGGTTCGTGCTCTTGTCGGCTGGCTTTGCTATGCTCTATTCTGAAAGCTTTTCGAATTCCCCTGGGTGACTCCTGACCGTTATGGAAATAGAATTTTCAAAAATATGAAATTATTGATAAAAATAGAGTTATATTGAAACGTATTGATATATCAAGTAATTTTTGATGAACTAGTGACTGTAACACCTCTCGAAGGCATTGCAGCTCTCTCATATTGGAATTTTGAGGGTCCTCCTCCAAATTCTGCCCCAATTTGGTAGATGATCTTTGATCATTTGCGTATAATGGATCTTGCTGGATCTTCTACGGAATTTTGAGAATCCTTCTAAAAATTTTGTCCTAGTTTCTTAACTGATTATTGACTTTCTAGCATGTGATGGCGTTGGCTGGACTTGCTCTCGAATTTTAAGGTTCCTCCTTAAAATTCTGCCCCAGTTCCTAAGCTTGGGGGAAAATGAAAATTTTATTATGATATGACCGAACCCATAAGGCTACCTACATATCCCCTCTTAAATGGGAATCATGTCAAGCGTAGTTCAATTACATCAAATGAGGAAATGTAAAATATCTAAGCATAGTATCTCTTGACTGCGTCTGAATTGATCAGTTTTGGCCAGACTTCTCCGTCCATTTCTGCAAGTATGAGTGCTCCTCCTATTAGTACTCTGTGAACCATGTACGGACGTTGCCAATTGGGAGAGAATTTCCCTTTGGCTTCATCTTGATGTGGGAAGATCTTCTTCAATACCAGTTTCCCTGGTGCAAATTGTCTTGTTTTGACACTTTTGTTGAAAGCTCTGGACATTTTGTTCTAATAAAATTGGTCGTGACACACTGCGTTTATCCTCTTTCCATCAATAAGGGCCAATTGTTCATAGTGACTCTTTATCCACCCTGCGTCACTGAGTTCAACTTCCTGTATGATTCTTGAATAAGAAATCTCCACCTCGGTTGGGATGATAGCCTCGGTACCATAAACTAGCATGTAGGGAGTTGCTCCAGTTGATGTGCGAACTGTAGTGTGGTATCCCAATAAAGCTAAAGGTAACTTCTCATGCCACTATTTGTGGTTCTCTACCTTTTTCCTTAGTATCTTCTTAATGGTTTTGTTGGAGGCTTCTACGGTTCCATTCATCTGAGGTCTGTAGGATATGGAATTCTTGTGCTTGATTTTGAAAGCTTCACACATAGCTTTCATCAGATCACTATTGAGATTGGCGTCATTATCAGTAATAATGGACTCGGGAACTCCAAATCGGCAAACAATATGATCCTTGACAAAATCTGCGACGACTTTCTTGGTCACAACTTAGTAAGATGCAGCCTCTACCCATTTTGTGAAGTAATCAATGGCTACTAGAATGAACCTATGCCCATTTGAAGCAGTGTGATCAATTGGACCTATAACATCCATTCCCTAGGCGGCGAATGGCCAAGGTGATCTTGTTGCATTGAGCTCGTTCGACATCACTTTTATCTTATCGTCATGCACTTGACATTGAAAGCATTTGTGGTCATACTGGATGGAATCTATCTCTATGGTCATCCAAAATAACTGGCTCTGAGTATCTTCTTTGCCATGACGAAACCATTCATGTGTGGGCCACAGGTCCCGGCATGTACATCCTCAAGTAGCTTAAAAGCTTCCTTCGCGTCGACACACCTTAGTAAACCCAAATCAGGAGTTCTTCTGTACAAGTTTCCTCCATTGTGGAAGAAGTCGTTTGACAATCTCCGGAGTGTGCGTTTCTGGGTGTGATTTGCCTGCTCCAAGTATTCTCCTTTCGATAAGTATTCCTTGATATAATGGAACCAAGGCTTTTCATTCGTTTCTTCTTCAACATGAGAACAATATGCCGGCTGATTATGGATCCTTACCGGAATGGGATCAATGTAGTTCTTATCTGGATGTTGTATCATGGAAGATAAAGTGGCCAATGCATCGGCAAACTCATTCTGAATTCTACGCACATGTCAGAATTCTATCTTTGTGAACCTCTTTCTAAATTTCTGCACATGGTGCAGATATGGTAATATCTTGGAATTCTTGGTGTCTCATTCTTCTTGTACCTGGTGAAGAAGAAAAATAGAATCACCGATCACCAACAACTCCTGAATCTTCATGTTGACTGCCATATTGAGCCCTAGTATGCAGGCTTCATATTCTGCAATGTTGTTGGTGCAAGGAAATCTGAGTTTGGTAGATACCGGATAATGTTGACCCATTTCTGATACAAAAATTACTCCAATTCCCACTTCTTTAAAATTTGCAGCTCTATCAAAGAACATCGTCCAACCATCGTATGCTTCAGTAATGTCTTCTCCTACGAATGATACTTCTTCATCAGGAAAATACGTTTTCGAAGGTTCGTATTCTCCTCATACCGGATTTTCAGCAAGATGATCTTCCAATGCTTGTCCTTTGACCGCCTTTTGAGTTACATAGACGATATCAAATTCACTTAATAGTATATGCCATTTAGCCAACTTCCTAGTAGGCATGGGTTTCTGGAATATATACTTCAGGGGATCCATCCTGGATGTGAGGTATGTAGTGTAGGCACAAAAGTAATGCCTCAATTTCTGAGCTATCCAGGTCAAAGCATAGCAAGTGCGTTCAAGAAGAGAGTACCGTTCTTCGTAAGGTGTGAATTTCTTACTCAAATAATATATGGCTTGCTCCTTTCTTCATGTCTCGTTTTGTCCCAAAATACATCAAAAGGCTCTATCCAATACAGATAGATAGAGTAACAAAGGTCATCCTGGTTCTGGCGAGGCCAAAACTGGTGGTGTGGACAGGTATTCCTTGATCTTATCAAAAGCTTACGGAAAATCCTCTATCCAGCTTGTTTCAGCATCTTTCCTCAACATCTTGAAGATGGGTTCACATATGACCGTGTACTGTGCTATGAAGCGGCTGATATTGTTGAGACGTCTTAAGAAGCTCATCACATCCTTTTTGGTCTTAGGCGGTGGTAACTCCTGATGATTTAGATGGATCCAGTTCGATCCCTCGATGACTGGCGATGAATCCCAGTAAATTTCCCGTGGGAACCCCGAGTGCACATTTTGCAGGGTTCAATTTAAAATTGTACCTCCTTAGCCTGTCAAAAAACTTTCTCAGATCCTCTACGTGATCTGCAGCCCTCTGGGATTTGACAATAACGTCGTCCACATACATCTCTATTTCTTTGTGGATCATGTCATGGAGGATAGTTGTCATGGTTGTCATGTAATTGGTCCCAGCATTCTTCAGGCCGAATGGCATCATCTTGTAATAGTATACACCCCACGGTGTGATGAAAGCTATTTTCACTGCATCTTTTTCATCCATCCAAATCAGGTGATAACCCGCAAAGCAATCTACAAAGGATTAGAGTTCATTCTTGGCGCAATTATCGATCATGATGTGTATATTTGGCAGTGGGAAGTCGTCCTTGGGACTTGCTCTGTTTAAATCTCGGTAGTTAACACATACTCTGACCTTCTCATCCTTCTTCGGAACTGGCACAATGTTAGCTAACCATGTTGGATATTTAACCACCCTGAGAACTTTGGCTTTGATCTGCTTGGTAACTTCCTCCTTGATTTTCAAACTCATGTCTGGTTTGGATTTTCTGAGTTTCTATTTTATTGGCAGACACATGGGGTTAGTAGGCAACTTGTGAGCCACTATGGAAGTGCTCAAACCGGTCATGTCATCATATGACTAGGCAAAAATGTCCTCATACTCTTTTAGGAAACGAATGTACTCTTCCTTATCTATTGGTGACAAGTGAATGCTGATGCATTTCTCCTTGATGGCCTCGGCATCTCCCAAATTTACTGCTTCGGTCTCGTCCAGATTGGACTTAGGATTATTCTCAAAATTTTCAACCTCTCTGACAATTTCCTGGGGAATCTCATCTTCTTCCTATGAATCACTATTCTCATGTTACGTTGCCTCATTACATGTCACAGTCACTAGTTCATCAGGAAAAGTAATAATAACACTGTAGAAGGGAAAAGTCTAAAAATAGTAATGAATAATGATAAAGGACAAATGCATTTGATTAAAACTGAGAAAATTGTTCAGACAAAGCTTGGCTCGATGAATCGAGCATTTATTCTGAAACAAGTAAATCTTAAAACAAAATTACTAGAAATCCTAAATGCCTAGAACGGATATAGAAGCAAATTCTACTAAGCTACCCAGGGACTCGGTGGGATGGGGATGGTGTGGCAGTCCAGTTTCTGAGAACGGTTCCATTCTTCACGGTCTGAATAGTGAGGCCTTATTCCTCCTCCTACTCAATTATGGCAGTGTAGTCCACATCTTCATCCTCCAAAAACAAATTCTTCAACCAGCTAGTGCTTCCTCTTATGCAGTCCCCCATATTATGTCAGCCTGGTGGAAAGCTTGTTCCAAACGTGGCATTGGCTGCTCAAGAGGGTAATACGGTCCACGCTATGGAGGCGACCAATCATTGTACTCTTGTCATGTATACTGGTATCCGAGCCTAAATGTGGTACCATAATTTTTCAGCTGTATTGGTTTGGTGATACCTTGGAGGCTCTTTCCCAATCCTTTGTCGGGTTCATATCCAGACCATGCTAGTATGCTTTCTATTCCGTTACTCCGCCTCTTATCCTGGTCGACGACATTTACCCGTTCTATGTGATGATAGGTTTCCCCTCTTAGCCTTCTTCTATGTCCAATGGCCGAGATGGAATGACTAGTGTAGATAGGGTTACTCCCATCCCTGTGAATGATCACCTCCTAACGATTCCATTCGAACTTCATGGCTTTATGTAGTGTGGAAGGTAGGGCTCCAGTGGCATAGATCTATGGTCGGCCCAACAGAAGATTATATGAGGCTGGTATGTCGAGCACCTGAAACTCGACGTAAAACCAAGTTGTCCCCATCTACAAGCAAAGGTTAATTTCCCCGATTATGGCCCTCTAGTACCCATCGAAAGCCTTCACATTCATGCTTACTGCCCGTATCTCCTGGCAATGAACTTGTCTTCAAATTGCACTGTAATATGCAATGTTCGATTGTGATTCAGCCCCTTGTTAATACCCAATTTTTTTCTATATATTTTTCAATATGAAAATACCTTCAAAAAAGCATATGTATGCATATATAAGTATGTCCAAATATTTTAGTATTTTTTCTTATTTTTTAAAGGTTTTTAATTCAATTTATTCCCCTATTTTATCCACAAAAACCCAATAATTATTTCCAAAACTTTATTTTTGGTAATTCATTTATTGGACTTTTACATTGATGTTAAAATATAGCCAAGATGATTTTTGCATATTTTTTACAAATTTATTTAGTATTTTTAAAGCTAAATTGCATATAATTGCAATACTAGCCTCTTTTAGGATTTAATTGCGTTTACATTTATAAAAATTAAGTCCAGTATTTTTAAATTGATAATTATATGTTTTAAAATATTTTCAAAAATTAATTTGCTATTTATTTATAAAATAAATGGGAAAAATGGCTATTTAAAATCTAGCCAGATTTTAGTTCAATTATAGCATAAAATTGAGCCCAAATCAAGACCCAATTCCCTAACCCAATTGCAACTCAAACCCGACCCCCTAACCCAATTCACACGACCCAACCCGGATCCCCACCTAACCCCTTTAATCCCAGCCATTGATCATATAGATCAACGGCTACCGGCTGCCCTTTCCTAATTAAACCCAAAAGACCCCCAAACCTAATTCATTCTCACCTACCGCCGACCTTGAATACCTTTTCTCTCTCAACTCTCTCTGAAACTCCTACAAACCCTAGTCGCCGCCATCAAACTACACCCTAAGCCACCTTAATACCTACAAAATCCATGGCCTTCCATGGTCATTTGAGACCTGTACCAGCCTTCCATAGCTTCTATGTGTTTGGTTCTATGGTTTCATGACCAAACTTCGAAGGAGTTTGGTCTAGTCCTTGCTCGACTAGTGTTCATGTCCGGCCATTCATGGCCTTTCAAGGCGGGTCCTTGACCTTTTCTGGTTAGATCGTTACCTTTCGAGATCTTTCTCGTTTCTTTTGTGTTTTCTAAAACCCTAATCTATAAGATCTTTCGATTTCTTTCAGATCAACCTTAGATATGTTCTTACCACAAACTTTTAAGCATTTTTTCTCGAAGGTTCTTCAACGTTGTTTTCAAAACGACTATTCATTGTTCTGATTAGGGTTTTCCTTTAAGTTATTTCAAAAACCTTTTATCTGATTCTCGATGATATTTTTTGACTTTACTATGTTTGAAATGTTTGTTATGCTTTCCTTCTACTCGAGTCAACATGTTAAAACCCTAATTTCTTTTGGGCCTCAATCAAGTTCTGAAGCTGCTTGTTAGATGTGTGCTTATTTGTTTAAAATCCTTGCTTGACTTATTTGTTTACCATCTTTTGAACTCGATTGTTTTTGAAAACCCTAGGTCTTTGGGTCTGAAATTGTTTGTTTGAATACTTGATTGAAATTTCTTGTTTCAGACTCTCTTTTCTTTATGTGAGTTACCTGATTTTCACTATCTTTCAACTCGACTATGGCTGAAACCCTAACTTTTCAAAAGGTTTCCTCACCTACTACTGTGAGACCTTTGCATGTTTCTGATACTCTGTTTTCTTCACTATTGATTTAATGTGACTTGACCTACTTGATTACTATGCTTCGAATATTTGCTTTACTACTAAACCCTAGCTTAATTCTGCCACTACTGCATGCTTGCGATTATCTCTTTTGCCAATGTGCTTGGTCTCGCATGTCTGATGACCCTATTCACTTTATTTATATATTGAAGTGCAGAAGCATGTTTTTTCTTTGATCGATCTCAATCGTGTGACTGATTTAAAAAACTTTCTTTTATGAACTCTAATTTCACTTGCCTGTTAAATTTAATTGATTCCTTTCCTTATTTTGCCTTACTGAATCTTTTCCCAAAATAAGCATATTTCTGCACTTAGACTTGATTACTTACTACGTGCTTTTACTACTCCTTTTTATGGTAATAATTAGTTTTTCTCTAAATTGATTTTTTTTCCTTATTTTGAAACAATGACTTATTTTGAATCTTTTTTACTTGTGTAATTGATTCTGACTGTTGATTGTTGCTATATTTTGTATTAAAACATTACTTGTTACCTTACTTATCACTCGTTTTCAGAAGCTATAAATACCTTGCACTTTGTCTTCTTTCGAACAGACGCGAATTACTTGACTTCAGAACACACACTTCACTCAAAACTCTCTCTCTTTTCTCTGTTACTACTCGTGTTGCTGCCATGTCTAGCCGACTGAAAGCCAAGGCTAGGTTGTGGAAATTTGCTTACTTTTATTTCTGCATTTGCCTCTTTACTGGTATGTTCTAATTAATCTTCCAGAATCAACAACATGTTTCTTTACTATTTCCTTCACTCTTGCCTGTTTCATGCTTGCATTTAATCCAGTTACATTACCAAACATGCTATAATCTGCCCCTTCCTCTTCTGAATTAATGTATCTTTCTTATGTATGAACTCTGTCAGTCATTTATTATGACTTATGAATCCCAAAACCCCATATCCCATATGTGTTGGTATTCTTTGGTTGGTTTGAGGGCATGTCAGCATTAGACATTGCTGGGTATGACCCAAACCTCACCCTCCCTGGGGTCATATGCTTTATATCCCCTCTATGTGTTGTGTTCTCTAGCTGGTTTATGGGTATGCTAGCACCAGCTATTGCTGTGCATGTCAAAACTTGACCCCTCTTAGGGTCATATTCTCCCTGCAATGTATTCCCAAACCCCTAACCCCTTTGTATAAAAAAAATGCCGATTCTACATAATGTTAGCTTTACTACTACTATTTTCAAATTACCCTTTACCTTGGTATACTCAACCCAGTTTTTAAATAAAATCTCTGCTCCTGCACTTCCACTATACTTTTAGACTTAGGTTCTACCCCTCTTGTGTGAGCCTTGCCTTGGGGCCCATGAGCTCCCTCTGAAGTTGGACACATAAGGGCTGACCCTTCCACACTGCACTCATCTTTATCTGGTTATGCAAACTTGGATGTAAGCACTGCTCGGGGCCCCTTTGAGACCCTTGGGGAACTTTGACACACTCAAGTCCCAGAAAGGATTCGAAACAAATGACATTTAAGGTGGTTTATTCCATAACTTAGAGAGGAAGTCAAGAATCAGGCTTCCTCTAGTTGTAACTTCTTCTTTTACACTTTTTCGATGCAATTTATCATTTGGACTGTAATAAGTTGTAATAAACATTGGGATTGGCTAGTGAAAATGGTTGGGTAATTGTGCATGCATAACTATTAGAAGGGTAGAGAACATGCCTATAAGACTTGATTTCTACATGTTTAATTCAGCATTTAGAGAATATGCCTATAAGATCTGTTGATTTAAATTTTTCATGCTTAACTTTGCATTTAGGGAGCCTATCTATAGGGCTTGTTTTAATTCAGCATGTCTAATTCTGCATTTAGATAATATACCTATATGATTCGTTTTAAATTCTGCATATTTATTACCACACTTAGATACCATGCTCTTAGGATCTAATTGGTTATAATCCGGCATCATGTCCAATAGGTTAAAATTAGTATCGTTCAATCAGATATCATGCCTATAGGAATTAAAAATAGCAATAATAGATATCAATGTCTATAGAATCTAAAACCAGTCTAGATTAAAATCAAACTAACTCGTATTGTTCTGAATTAGTTTTAAACATCCTTACTTCTTTATTTAACGTGATTTAGAAATCATGTCTATAGGATCTCAAGTCGTTTGTTTTAGAGTTGTTACTACTTTGCCACGTCCTAAATTAGTAATAGATATCATGTTTATAGGATCTCATCCAAACACTTAGGCAAGCCTTAGGTGATAACGGAAATAAAAATTGAACCTGCTTTTGTTAATCAGTAATTGCTACAACCAGCAGGCAGGTCTGATTCGGACTTCTTATTTGAGTTAGGTAATAAACTGGTCTGCCTCAACAATTAAAATTCTCCTTGCCTTAGTGCTTTAAATTCAGACTCTAACTGTGTTTAAGTCACTATTTATGTGCTTTGTTTGAGGAGGTATACATGAGCCTTTTAGTTGTTTACATGTTTTCCCTAATATGCAGTCATATGTGTTTTTGTATGTCGCCTTAGCTTTTTTCACCTTTTGAAACCTAAAAGTCATCCTAATATCCCTCCCCTTTAGGAATAGTAGTCCTAAGTTCCTCCAAGACTGATAGAAGTGGGACGGGTAATAGCATACAATAGTGGTCGAGACCAATCCGCGCTTTAATACCTCGACGGGGTGGGAACGGTAGATATGGATATGATGACCGGTGCGCTAATACCAAGTGTATCCCCTCTTCTGAGGAGTGTCATATAGGGTATCTCATTGATGTGATCCATATTATAAATAAACGTAGGACCCCCCTCCCCTTTTTCTTTCCCTTTATAATCCCAAGTATTTGTAAAAATTTGACTCCTTTTTCCAAAGTTCGCCTTTAATTATTCTTTCAAACTCATATGTGTTTAAACCTAAATCCCCTACTATTTTAGCCTATACTTGTCTATTTGCTAACTGTACAAATTCACAAAACTATCTTGCTGGGAACCACACTAGTGGATCCTGAAGGGTGCCTGACGCCTTCCCCTTAGGATAATTTCAAGCCCTTACCCAATCTCTGGTTATCAAGCAAACTTAGAAATGAACTCTATAGGTGTCCTAATGCACCTTAAATCATTAGGTGGCAACTCTTCAAATGCAAAACCCAGTTCCCAAAAGGAATGAATTGTCTTATACCCAATGTCATAAACCTGATTTTCAGATGCGAAGAGGAAAAAAGGGGGCGCGACAGCATGGCGAATCTGCTCGGAATTTTTAGGCTTTTACCATTTCAGATTGTTCTTGTGAATTTGTACCTCCCTGTGTGCAATTATTTGTTTACTTTCTTTAAGCATGTAATTTCTTCTTCAAAAGCAAAACTGACTTATCTTCTTCGTTTCTTTCCTTTATCACTACTTTAAATTATAAAACTGTTGTATTTATTGCCTTTTTAACGTGCAAATATGTGCCAACATGATTTTAATTATTGCATAATCATACTCAACATCATACTCCACTCGTGCCAAACAAATACCATAACAATGCTTATAATGAGTAATTACGCTCTTCCTATATCATTAACCCTCTAAATTTGGAAAGGCATATTTTCAGTAAAACTAGTCGATCAACAGTGCAGTCGACGGTTCCGTGCCTTCCCCCTTGAGTTGTCCGCTCAAGGGTACCAATCTAAAACCCCATAGAAGCCTTACTCTATTTGAATTATGCATGCATCATGGTCAAACCTAGTCAGGTCAGTTATAATCCTTTAAGATAGCCTTGTCCAAAAGTCAATTGGGTTTCCCTAAAACCCAAATGGACAACATCACGTTCTATGCATTTATTTGGAGAAATAAATGTTTCATGCTAATTGTTGATGGTAAATAGTCGAGTCTGGTGGGGGTAGGGTCTAACCCTTTTGTTTTGCATAAAATGAGGCACGAGGTCCCCAGTTTTGGTATGATTAACATGCCCTCACTCTTGCTAGTCTGATGGAGGAGTCTTCCATCAAGTGACTAAATCAACGAGTGGAAAAAGAGGGCCGCCAAAACTAGCGAAAAGTTGGAATATCTGGAATACAATCTGCTGGAATTGGAAGGAAAAGTGAGGAAGAGAGTCACTGACTGCTAGAACGCTAAGGAAAACGAAGGAGAACACCTCGCAAAAGCATTTTTACTGGTGAACCTACGCAAACTAGAGGATCTGATCAACAAGAGCATTCAACCCGAGGAAGGTCCTTCTGGGACCAAATAGATAGGAGTTTTATCTTTTCGGTTTATGAAATGTAATAAGGCCAGTGGCCATTAGTGACTTTTTATTTCCTTTTTTTTAGTTCCAATTTGGGATTCGTCTATTTTTTATCAACAAAATGAGGCATTTAGCATCCTAAGTTCTCCAAATCAATTTGTCTCTAGGCCTACCTCAGGAACAAAGAGGTCCCCCAAATTAGGATACGATTTATATTCTTGCACTATGTGTTTAAATATTGCAATATTTCCTATAATCCTCACTGACTTGGTTACCCTTTGTTTTTATTTTTGTTTTTTGTTTTTATTATTCCCCTCCCGAAAGGTTAGTTCGTGCACTCTGTCAACATCATCCTATTCCACGAGATCCAGAGGCCCTCCACCCACTCCTCCTCTTAGTCCTGTCAAAAACAAGAACAAAGGCAAGATGGAAGATTTGAACAATGTCAGAAAGGAGAATTCAACTGAATGGATAAAGGCCACTAATGGCCATGGTACTCAGGTTCCTAAAAAGAATGTATCCCAACTTGAACAAAAGCTATTGAAATTCCAAGAAGAGCTTGATCAGGTTCGGAATATGGCAAGCTTGTCATTTTCCCTCAGAACCCCGGATATCACTTTTCCCAACACGCAAAACCCTACACCGCCTCAAAACATCCCAAAGAAACAGAATCATCCCGCTTCTCACCATCACACTGTTCCACCAAAGACTCAATGCAACACTTGCCATACCCCAAATAACACTCCGCTACTCATCCCAGAACTCCAAAACTCCACAAATGACCACTTTCACACTCACTATAACACCCCCATCTACGTGGAGACCATGCCACACTCTACCCAACCTATCTCAAGCACACTCGAGTCTGATGAAAAAGAACTGCTCATCAGGAAACTGGCTGAGGAACTTAAGAAGTTGACTAGCCGAATTCAAGGCATTGAAGGAAGCAAAGGAATTGAGGGGCAGAATTATGAAGATCTTTGCATACATCCTGGTGTCGAACTACCCGAGGGGTACAAACCTCCAAAGTTTGAATTGTTTGATTGTCACGACCCGAATTAGAGGGCCGCGACGGGCACCCGGTGCTTTACTCAACCGAGTACCAATGTAACATATCTTTCTTATCATACTATCATGAGTAAATGAGCCAGAAAACCGGTCATGAGATAACAAGAATAAAGCATAAGGGAATACTCAACATATGAAGACCAAAAATGATATACAAACTTATATATGTGACATACGTGCCTATAAGGCCGACATGACCATTTGTAAACTCAAAACATAGGCCGACAAGGCCATACAAGTGTCCCTACACCTGATATCTATCTACAAGCCTCTAAGAGTACATAAAATCATAAAGATCGGGACAGGGCCCTGCCATACCAATCAATATATATCCAAAGCATACTGACCAACTAGGCAACTCCGGAGCAAGTGGAGTGCACCAACACCTTCGCTGAGCTGATAGCCTACTAGGAGGACTATCAACCTATCAATCGGGACCTGTGGCCATGACACGCAGCATCCCCAGGCGAAAGGGATGTTAGTACGAATAAAGTACCGAGTATGTAAGGCAGGAAAGCATAAAAGAATAGTAATGTAAAGAGAGATAGAGGAGATACAACCTGTAACATCTGAGTGCCTCTGAGGGCTACTGACATGAAATGCATAATACATATATATACATGAACTTTTTAAAAACCTTCGCCTCTATGGGCATCATCATCATCATATCGTACCCGGCCTCAAAGAGGACTCGGTAAAAACGTACCCGGCCATCATAAGGCTCGGTAGAATCGTACCCGGCCACGTGGAGCTCGGTAAACCCAACTGATTAGTGGTTGCACAATAGGTGCCATACCCGGCCGACTATAGCGCGGCTTGGTAAAGTAAAATAGATACATATATATAATGCATGCTCGACTCATGTAATCACGTTCTAACCCTTTCGGAGTGATGTAAGGTCATTGCACCTTCGATTAACATTATGGACATCCCTACCATTAATATGAACCTTAGTGGGATTTACGGATCATACACACTTGTTTAGAATAACTTTATAAGGAAAGAACAACATGGACAACCTTAATTTCTAGGAGTAGATCCGTTATGAATTAGCGTACCGTTTATGTTCATGTCACTTTAGATCATGCCAAAAGAAAGAATTAAGTTCCTTAACATACCTTGTATATTCTTCCAAACCTCATGCTATGCAATTTCACGGCTCCTTAGTCTACAAAAAGAGAAATGACACTCTCGTTATCCTTTAAGCGTCGTAACTATTATGTATCGACCACAACCTATTTTACAATGAAACAGACAAAACCTCCCCTATATATACGACTTCACACTAGTCAAAACAATCACAAACAGCCCAACATACCCCTATCACTTCATACACAACATGACAACCATAATAGTGTCAACCAACCCAAAAATGTTACGACGAACGACCAACAAACAACCTTGTCATTATGTGGTGTTTCTCCACAACCTTCCTCCTATCAACTCCATAAAAATATTAGTAAAAGAGACAACCCAATACCAACACGAAACAGCCCAAAAATATTCCCACAAGTTCATCAACTCAAAAATAATTTTTCAGTTTACTTAAACACGTTTCGACTTGTCTTTTCTTTCAAATTGGGAAATACAACCAAAAGTACATCATCATACCTCGTATCCAATAAACATGCCATGAATTCAACTTAGAATTAAGTTTACAACCATCCAACCATTACACAAGAACAAACAACATACCATTCTTTCGAAACTAGCTAGGTCTATTCTTTACGATCGAGTTACAACTCGCAAACGCATAAATAATGGAAGGAGAAGCATAAACTACCTTGTACTGAGTATAACCTACGAAACCTGGTCCTTTTTCATAAGAAATAAGTTCCTCAACACGGCTACAAGAGGGAGAAAAAGAAACTAGCAAGCTGTCCGGACTTTTCAGCACTAGAATCGCAGCGTAACACCCGGAATACCCTAGGGTTTGTGTGGGATTTTTGGGGAGGAGTTGTAGGGGTTCAATTAGGTTTTCTTGGTATGAAATATAGGTGAAATAACTGAGTTTGTAATCCCTTAAAAGTCCCCTCTTGACCGACTTACTTGAGGCCTCTCTTTTTGGCAAGTAGGTGATGCACCTACTTGTCACCTACTAGCTGCGCGGTCTCGCGAAAATACAAATATCTCTATACTCCGAGATCGTATTGATAAACGGTTTAATGAGTTGAAAACTAGACTCATATATTTTCAATTTAATATATATATCATCCATTAATTCAAAGTATGTTGGTAGAAAAGCTCAGCTACATTTAACCTAAGTTTCAACTCATTCTTGAATGTAACTTGTGATGACCTTTTCCAACTTTTGTTTCACAACTTGCTTGACTTAAAAACATATCACACGACTATCATACGACTAAATTAACTCATAACATAACCTCATCATCATGTTAATCACCCTTGTCTCACCCCAAAAGTATAGGTTATACCATTCCAAACTTGTCGATATTCGACGAAACTTATTTTCTTTAATTCATTTAGCGCCTAAGCTTTCCAACCCTTTTGGTACTCGTTATTCATGATCATAAAGATTTGTAACCTCCATTATAAAAGGATTAACTTGCTTTACGTACTTTCAAAGTTGATCTCATTTTTGAGCTTACATCAATTGACTTACGGATACTCTAACATACGAAAACATAGGGTGTAACATTTATGGTACAGGGGATCCAAGGGTCCATTTGAGAACATACTATGACAAGCTGGTTGGAGTAGGGAAAGTCAGAGAGAATCCACATGAAGCTATTCATGAGGAGTCTAAAAAGAGATGCGTTGTCCTGGTACATCAGCCAAGATCCGAAGAAATGGTCAAGCTTGGTAAGCATGGCGTCTGACTTTATGGACAGGTTCAGGTTAAACACAGAAAATGCGCCAGATGTGTTCTTTATTCAGAATCTGAAGAAGAAGCATCTGAAACGTTTCATGAGAATGCTACTAGTTGGAAGTCCGAAGCTGCTAAGGTTAGACCTTCTTTAGAGGAGGAACAAATGAACAAATTCTTTGTCCGGGCTCAGGACTCGCAATACTATGAACGACTAATGATGATTGAAAGCCACAAATTTTCTGACATTATCAAACTGGGTGAAAGAATTGAAGAGGGTATCACAAGCCTTATGGTTACAAACTTCGAGGCCTTGCAAGCTACAAATAAGGCCTTGCAGTTTGGTGGTGTGTCCAAGAAAAGGGACGTAAGGGCCGTAATGGTTGCATAGAGGACCAAATCTCCTCTCAAATACCAAACTTACACAATACCTCCACTCACATATCAACCAACTCCGAACTACCAAGCACCCTTACCCTCTTACTAAGCTCCACAACCACCTTATCAATCACTTCCACCTCCCACATATCAGCCTACTTCGCTCAGATATTTCCAACCCGCACATGTCTACCAAACTTGCAATGATCAACCATCCCACTATCAGTCACCTCCCGCCCGTCAAAACTTCCCTTGACCCTGACCTAATTTTGATCGTAGACCTCCAAAACAATATACAACCATTGCTGAACCCATTGCCCAATTGTATGAAAGACGCAAAGCTGTTGGTTACATCACCCCCATCCCTTTTGCAACCCCTGAGAACCCTTTTGAGTGGGTTAACCCAAACAAATCCTGTACATACCACTTCGGCATGAAAGGGCACACCATCGATGAATGTCATTCTTTGAAAGACAAGATCCATACTTTAATTGATAACAAGATTATTATGGCAAAGGAACCTGCTCCAAATGTTCGCAATAACCCTCTGTCGGACCGTAAGTGAGGATGCATTCACAGTATTGAAATAGAGGATGATTGGGATCTCGAGGGATCAATCGGGTTGATTGCGAAAGGCGATGACCCAAAGAAGCCAATAGTTACTCTTAATCCAATCATAGTCCAGATTCAACCATCTGGGGATGCTGAAGTAAATATGTCTGTGTCACTTGAATTAGAAGTGACATCGTCTGCAAAGACACCAGCACCAATTGAGGTCGAATTCGTGTCTCCGGAAAATGCACCCCCACCGTTTGAAGTTGTAGTCTTGCTACCCAAGGCACATGCTCCGTTCGGAGTAAGGATAGCCCTGCCGATCCCAGTGGTAATGTCGACCATGACACCATTCCACACAAAGGATTTACACTATGACTATACAGCCGAGGCAAGAAGGAAAGGCAAGGTTAGGTTCGAACAGACTGTTGCCGTACAGGGTATGACGAGAACTGGCAGAGTTTATACCCTGGAACGTCTAGCCGAGTCAAGAAAGCAGGCCTCCAACCGTTAACCCATTATCGAGATAGGTCCAGACGATCTTTGGATAAAGATACAGGCTAAGGAATACTCGGTCCTCGACTAGTTGAACAAAACACCGGTGCAAATCTCCATTCTTTCTTTGCTACAAAATTCTAAGGCACACAACAATGCTCTGCTGAAGGTGCTGAGTGAAGCATATGTACCTAGCTACATCACCGACAGGGAAATGGTTAACATGGTAAGACAAATGTTGGAGAGCCATAAGATCACCTTTCATGAGGACGAGCTGCCACCTGAGGGGCTGGGGCACAACAAGGCACTACACATCATCGTACAATGCGGGGACTATTTTATCACCAATATCCTGATCGATGGAGGGTCCAGCGTCAACATCTATCCACTGGTAGCACTCAAGAAGCTGGATAAAGGACTGTATGAGATAAAAGATAGAGCTATCAATGTGAAAGCCTTCGATGGTTCCTAGAGGTCCACCATTGGCAACATTGTCCTAT
Organism: Nicotiana sylvestris; assembly: GCF_000393655.2. Taxonomy (NCBI): domain Eukaryota; kingdom Viridiplantae; phylum Streptophyta; class Magnoliopsida; order Solanales; family Solanaceae; genus Nicotiana; species Nicotiana sylvestris. The sequence goes on along the minus strand of NC_091062.1, from coordinate 96,138,924 downwards.
GCTTGCAGATGGGGCCAACCTGGTTCGATGTTGATTTCTAGGTGATAGACATGCCAGCGTCTTACAACCTACTATTGGGACTGCCATGGATTCATGTTGCTGGGGTCGTAGCATCAACACTACATCAGGCAGTAAAATTTGAATAGAAGCATTAAGAGGTGATTATTCACGATGACGGTAGCAACTCTATATACAGTCACCAGACCATTCCGTCAATCGAAGGAAGAAGGAAGCTAGGTGGAGAGACTTACCACCACATTGAACGGGTAAATATTGTTGTTAAAGACAAATGGTGGGATAATAAAATCGAGAGTATACGGCATTGGAGTGGGTACGAAGTTGGCAAGGGGCTCGGCATGAATCTCCAAGGAATCGCGGTCCACTTGGGAAGAATTCAACGACTGGTCACCACCATGGCGCGGTCCTTACTATCCACTAGAGCAGCCAATACCGCGTTTGGAGTAGACTTTCCAACAAGCCGACATTGTTTATGGGTCAGACGAAGAGGAAGTACTTGTGGCGGTGAAGATGGACTGTTGTGTTATTCTCAAAGAAGAGGGGGAGGAAGGCCCTTCCATACATGCTATAAGCAGAGGGGCACGCCTCAATTACTGGACCATTAGGACAACCAGAGCCCGACGAGCCTCGGGGTAGCAAGGCTAAAACAAGCATCATGCACTATTTTTTTTACTAAATAATTTTCTTTTCGCATTTTTATTCCCACAATAAGATCTGCAATGTTCAAAACAGTTATGCAATTTATCAAAGCATTTTGTCTTTTCTTATGAATCAACACTCATTATTATTTTTCTCTCATTACTTTACTTATACAACATTACTATTACTTATCTTGATGAACCAATGATTGTGACATGCAATGAGACAACGCAACAAACGGACATTGATTTGGAGGAGGATGACATACCAGATGAGATCGTCAAAGAAGTTGAGAACTTTGAGAACAGTCCTAAGTCCAACCTGGACGAGACAGAAATTGTTAACCTAGGAGATGCAGAAAATGTCAAGGACACACGAATCAGCTTTCACTTAGCGCCATCAAAAGAGAAGGAATACACAGAATTTCTAAGGGAATATAAAGACATATTCGCTGGTTGTATGATGACTTGACTGGTCTAAGTATGTATATTGTGGCTCACAAACTGCCAACCGATCCAACATGTCCACTGGTAAAGCAAAAGCTCAGAAAGTTCAAGCCTGATATGAGTTTGAAAATCAAGGAAGAAGTCACTAAGAAAGTCAAAACTAAGGTTCTCAGGGTAGTAGAATACCCGACATGGTTGGCTAACATTGTACCAGTACCAATAAAGATGGGAAGGTCCAATTTTGTGTCGACTACCGGGATCTCAACTGGGCCAGTTCGAAAGACAACTCCCCTTTGCCAAACATACAAATCCCGATTGACAATTGCGCTAAGCATGAACTATAGTCATTTGTAGATTGTTTTGCTGGTTGTCATCAGATCTGGATAGATGAAGAAGATGTTGAGAAAACGGATTTCATTACACCGTGGGGAATGTACTGTTACAAGATGATGTTGTTCGGCCTGAAAAATGCAGGGGCCACCTATATGAGGGCCATGACTACCATTTTTCTTGATATGAGACACAAGGAGATTGAGGTATATGTAGATGATGTTATCATCAAGTCCAAGAAGGCCACTAATCATATGGAATATTTGAGGAAGTTCTTCAATAGATTGCGAAGAACAACCTAAAACTGAATCCCGCATATTGCACATTTGGGGTTCCCGCTGGAAAATTGCTGGGATTTATTGTAAGTTGCCGAGGAATAGAACTGGATCCATCAAAAGTCAAAGCCATTCATGAACTACCACCACCAAAGAACAAGAAAGATGTGATGAGCTTCTTGGGAAGGCTCAATTACATCAGCCGAATTATAGCACAATCTGCGGTTATTTGTGAGACAATCTTTAAGATATTGAAGAAGGAAGCCGCTACCAAATGGACTGATGACTTCCAAAAGGCCTTAGACAAAATCAAAGAGTACTTGTCAACACCACTGGTCTTGGTCCCTTCTGAGCTAGGTAGACCTTTATTACTCTACCTTGTAGTATTTGATGGAGCTTTCGGTTGCGTTCTGGGGCAGCATGATGAAATGGGGAGGAAGGAGCAGGCCATCTATTACCTCAGTAAGAAGTTTACCTCATAAGAGGCTCTGTATTCTCTGTTAGAGCGCACCTGTTGTGCTTTGACTTGGGTAGCTGAGAAACTGAGACATTACTCTGTGCATATACCACATATCTTATATCAAAGATGGATCTATTAAAGTACATCTTTCAGAAGCCCACGCCCACTGGCAAGCTAGCCAAGTGGCAAATCCTATTGAGTGAGTCCGACATTGCGTACATAACTCAGAAAGCGGTCAAGGGACAAGCACTGGCAGACCACCTTACCGATAATCCTGTGGATGTAGAATACGAACCCCTGAAAACATATTTTCCTGACGAAGAGTTATCCTTCATAGGAGAAGACATTGCATAATCCTATGACGGTTGGAGAATGTTTTTCGATGGAGAGGCAAACTTCAAAGGAGTTGGCATAGGAGTAGTCCTAGTATTAGAAACCGTTCAGCATTATCTAGTGTCTACCAAACTCAGGTTCCCCTACGCCAACAACATAGCCGAGTACGAAGCCTGTATCTTAGGGCTCAAAATGGCCATTGACATGAACGTTCAAGAGTTGCTACTGATTGGGGATTCAGACCTAGTCATACATCAGGTGCGTGAAGAATGGGAAACCAAGAACTCCAAGATGCTCCCGTATTTGCGCCATGTACAAGAAATAAGAAAGAGGTTCACGAGGACGGAGTTCCAGCATGTTCCTAGAGTCCAGAATGAGTTCGCCGATGCATTGGCTACCCTGTCATCTGTAATACAATATCCAGACAAGAATTTCATTGACCCCATCCCAGTAAATATCCATGATCAGTCAGCTTATTGTGCCCGCGTTGAAGAGGAAGCAGACGAAAAGCCTTGGTTTCATGGTATCAAGGAATATTTGGCAAAAAGAGAGTACCCAGAACTTGCAAATCCTAGTCAAAAACGCACACTTCGGAGACTGTCCAACAACTTCTTTCACAACGGAGGAATCCTAATTTGGGATTATTAAGGTGTGTCGACGCAAAGGAAGCATCCAGGCTACTAGAAGAAATTCATGCCGGGACCTGCAGTCCGCATATGAATGGTTTTGTCTTAGCAAAAAAGATACTCCGAGCTAGTTACTTTTTGATGACTATGAAAATGGACTGCATCCAGTATGTCCGAAATTACAACCGCTGTCAGATACATGCAGACATGATAAAGGTACCTCCGAATGAGCTTAATGCAACAAGCTCGCCATGGCCGTTCGCCGCCTGGGGAATGGATGTTATTGGACCAATCGACCCTGCCACTTCCAACGGGCACAGGTTTATCCTAGTAGCAATCGACTATTTCACCAAATGGGTCGAAGCAACATCTTACAGAGTAGTAACTAAGAAAGTCGTGGCACACTTTGTCTGCGATCGTATTGTTTGTCAATTAGGGGTTCCAAAGTTGATCACCACAGATAATGGATCCAACCTCAACAATGACTTGATGAAAGCTATATGTGAAACCTTCAAGATCAAACACAAAAATTCCACAGACTATAGGCCATATATGAATGGAGTTGTAGAGGCCGCCAATAAGACTATCAAGAAGATATTGAGGAAATTGATAGAGAAGCATAAACAGTGGCACGGGAAGTTATCATTTGCTCTATTAGGGTATCGCACCACAGTCCGCATATCAACCGGGGCAACCCCCTATATGCTGGTTTATGGTACAGAGGTAGTCATTCCCGCCGAGGTAGAAATTCCTTCTCTAAGGATCATATAAGATGTTGAGCTCGGCGACGCAAAATGGGTAAAAAGTCATTATAAGCAACTAGCCCTTATAGACGGAAAGAGAATGAATGCAGTCTGCCATGGTCAACTCTATCAGAACAGAATGTCTAAAGCCTTCAACAAAAGAGTCAAGCCGAGATAGTTCACAGCGGGCTAGCTGGTGTTAAAGAAAAATTTTCCGCATCAAGATGAAGCCAAGGGGAAATTCTCTCCCAACTGGCAGGGTCCATACATTGTCCACCGGGTTCTGATAGGAGGAACTCTCATACTTGAAGAAATAGACGGAGAGGTCTGGCCAAAGCCGATCAATTCAGATGTAGTCAAGCGTTACTATGTGTAATCTTTACGCTTTCCTTATATGATGTAATCTGAACTACGCCTGTCCTGATTCCCGTTTATGAGGGGATACATAGGCAGCTCTATGTGTTCATTCACAATTCAATAAAATTTTCATTTCCCCGGTAATTGGAAACTAGGGTAGAATTTTGAGAAGGACCCTCAAAATTCTGAAGTAATTTCAACCGATCGTCGCAAGCAACAGCCAGAAGCATCAACCCATTAAACTGGGGCAGAATTTTGAGGGGGACCCTCAAATTTCGTAGCAAGAGAGGTTGCAATGTCCCAAACCACGTCACAGTCATCGGTTCATCTAAAAAATTATTATATCATATTTTTACAAAATCATTCATATTACTGAAATTGCTTTTTTTAGCAACGCTACCCCAATAATACATATAGTATCACCACATTAGAGCCGAGCAGGTCAACAAAAGGCGAGCAGGCATGCGAACTAACCTCCTTTCAAAACTCACGATTTTGCTTTGGATGCAGACACTTAGATTACGAAATCATCAAACATACTGTACACTCACGAGACAAACATTGTTTGGGAATACAACTCTCGGAACCGTTGCTCTTACCAATATTTGCTATCCACACACCAATGACATTCCATACATCACAATGTACCTAACAGTCACAATATCGTAATCTGCTATCAGCTAAGAGAACTCTATCACCATTTGCTATTTTATTTCTTGCATAAGGCTACCATTCTGCCTTCCAAGACTAAACGCTATCTTCGTCTGCATTTCTGCATTGCATAAGGCTACCATTCTGCCTTTCGAGACTAAACGTTGTCTCCATCTGCATTTCTACATTGCATAAGGCTACCATTCTGTATTCCGAGACTAAACGCTGTCTCCATCTGCATTTCTGCATTGCATAAGGCTACCATTCTGCCTTTCGAGGTTAAGCTCTACCTCCATCTGCATCTCATGGGCTGAAGGATCAACTCATACTGCATCTGTATGGCTAAAAGATCACTCATATTGCATCTGCAAGGCTAAAAGATCGCCTGATACTGCATCCGAATGGCTGAAAGATCGCCTCATGCTGCATCTGCATTGCTAAAAGATTGCCTCAAACTGCATTGCATGGCAGAAAGATCGCCTCATACTGCATTGCATGGCTGAAATATCACCTCATACTGCATCTACATGGCTGAAAGATCGCCTCATACTGCATTACATGGGCTAAAAGATCGCCACATACTGCATCTCATGGGCTAAAAGATCGCTAAATTATCAAAAGCCGTCATCCTCCGGAGGCACCATTTTCATAGCTCGAGAACACCATGTCACGGCCCGAAGATCCCTTTTTAATCTTTTGCATATCATTATTCAAAGGCATCATGGTTCGGAGGCACCATCCTCATAGCCCGAGAGCATCATTTCATGACCTGCAAATCCTTATTGCACGCTTCATGTCCCAGGACATCATGGTCTAAAGGACGTCATCCTATCCGTCCAAAGACAACATTCATGGTCCGACAGGAACTTGCATCATGTTTAAATTCATGCACAGTATACACTTGTATTGTTTCTAATTGAAGATACACCAGCAAGCAATGGCACTCCCGGCAGGAGCAAGCCCGCTCCAGTTCCCTCAACCATATCAAACCTTAACCATTCTCGCAAGCCGCCTACTCACCCCATTGCGTCCGTACTTGATGAGTCTCCGTCGGCATACTCCGTCGATGGAACCTGAAATACATATAGCCTAATTCCTATAAAACCAGGGATATGTAGGTATCTTAGAAACAAGGGCACTGGCTAACTTCTTCGAACCATTTCGTTCGGTCAAAATTGGTCATCATATCTTTACCCGACAACTCTTTCATCCTTCCCCGGTAAAGAGGGGTAGCTGTTGATACCCAATTTTTTCCTATATATTTTTCAATATGAAAATACCTTCAAAATAGCATATGTATGCATATATAAGTATGTCCAAATGTTTTAGTATTTTTTCGTTATTTTTAAAAGTTTTTAAATCAATTTATTTCCTTATTTTATCAATAAAAATCCAATAATTATTTCCAAAATTTTATTTTTGGCAATTCATTTATTGAACTTTCACATTTATGTTAAAATATAGCCAAGATGATTTTTGCATATCTTTTGCAAATTTATTTAGTATTTTTAAAGCTAAATTGCATATAATTACAATATTAGCCTCTTTTAGGATTTAATTGCGTTTACATTTATAAAAATTAAGTCCAGTATTTTTAAATTGATAATTATATATTATAAAACATTTATTAGTTTCAATTTATTTCAGAAATTAATTTGCTATTTGTTTTATAAAATAAATGGGAAAAAATGGCTATTTAAAATCTAGCCGGATTTTATTTCAATTATAGCCTAAAATTGAGCCCAAATCAAGACCCAATTCCCCAACCCAATTGCAACTCAAAACCGACCCCCTAACCCAATTCACACGACCCAACCCAGATGCCCACCTAACCCCTTTAATCCCAGCCGTTGATCATTTAGATTAACAGCCACCGGCTGCCCTTTCCTAATTAAACCCAAAAGACCCCCAAACATAATTCATTTCTCACCTACCGCTGCCCTTGAATACCTCTTCTCTCTCAACTCTCTCTGAAACTCCTTCAAACCCTAGCCGCCGCCATCAAACTACACCCTAATCCACCTTAATACCTACCTAATCCATGGTCATTTGAGACTTGTACCAGCCTTCCATAGTTTCTATGTGTTTGGTTCTATGGTTTCACGACCAGACTTCGAAGGAGTTTGGTCTAGTCCTTTCTCGACTGGTGTTCATGGCCTTTCTCCGACCATCCACGACCTTTCTCGGCCATTCATGGCCTTTCAAGGCGGGTCCTTGACCTTTTCTGGTAAGATCGATAACTTTCGAGATATTTTTCGTTTCTTTTGGGTTTTCTGAAACCCGAATCTCTAAGATCTTTTGATTTCTTTCAGATCAACATTAGATCTGTGCTTACCACGAACTTTTAAGCATTTTTTTCTCGAAAATTCTTCAACGCTATTTTCAAAATGACTCTTCATTGTTCTGATTAGGGTATTCCTTTAAGTTATTTCAAAAACCTTTTCACTAATTCTCAATGTTATTTTATGACTTTACTATGTTCGAACTGTTTGTTATGCTTTCCTTCTACTTGAGTCAGCATGTTAAAACCCTAATTTCTTTTGGGTCTCAATCGAGTTCTGAAGCTGTTTGTTAGATGTGTGCTTGTTTGTTTAAAATCCTTGCTTGACTTATCTGTTTACCATCTTTTGAACTCGATTGTTGTTGAAAACCCTAGGTCTTTGGGTCTGAAATTGTTGTTTTGAATACTTGATTGAAAGTTCTTGTTTTAGACTCTCTTTTCTTTATGTGACTTACCTGATTTTCACTATCTTTCAACTCGACTATGGCTGAAATCCTAACTTTTCAAAAGGTTTCCTCACCTGCTACTGTGAGACCTTTGCATGTTTCTGATACTCTGTTTTCTTAACTATTGATTCAATGTGACTTGACCTACTTGATTATTATTCTTCGAATATTTGCTTTACTACTGAACCCTAGCTTATTTCTGCCACTATTGCATGCTTGTAATTATCTCTTTTGCCAATGTGCTTGGCCTCGCATGTCTGATGACCCTGTTCACTTTATTTATATAGTAAAGTGCAGAAGCATGTTTCTTCTTTGACTGATCTCAATCGTGTGACTGATTTCAAAAACTTTCTTTTATGAACTATAATTTCAATCGTCTGTTAAAGTTAATTGATTTTTTCCTTATTTTTCCTTGCTGAATCTTTTCCCAAAATAAGCATATTTCTGTACTTAGACTTGATAACATACTCTATGCTTTTACTACTCCTTTTATGGTAATAATCAGTTTGTCTCTAAGTTCATCTTCTTTCCTTATTTGAAATCTGTCATTACCCATTAAACAGTGACTCCTTAATTAAAGGGAGTCACTTGTGTAATTGATTATGACTGTTGATTGTTTCTATATTTGTATTAAAACTTTACTTGTTACCTTACTTCTCACTTGTTTTCAGAAGCTATAAATACCCTGCACTTTCTCTTCTTTTGAACAGACATGAACCACCTGAGTTCAGAACACACACTTCACTCAAAGCTCTCTCTCTCTTTTCTCTGTTACTACTCGTGTTTCTACATTGTCTAGCCGACAGAAAGCCAAGGCTAGGCTGTGGAAATTTGCTTACTTTTTTTTCTACATTTGCCTCTTTACTGGTATGTTCTAATTAATCTTCCAGCATCAACAACAACATGTTTCTTTACTATTTCCTTTACTCTTGCCTGTTTCCTGCTTGTGTTTATTCTAGTTACATTACAAAGCATGCAGTAATCTGCCCCTTCCTCTTCTGCATTAATATATTTTTCTTATGTATGAACTCTGTCAGTCACTTATTATGACTTATGAATCCCAAACCCCCATATCCCCTAAGTGTTGGTATTCTTTGGTTGGTTTGAAGGCATGTCAGTATTAGACATTGCTGGGCATGACCCAAACCTGACCCTCCCTGGGGTCATATGCTTTATATCCCCTCTATGTGTTGTGTTCGCTGGCTCGTTTATGGGCATGCTAGCACCAGCTATTGTTGTGCATGTCCAAACCTGACCCCTCTTAAGGTCATATGCTCCCTGCAATGTATTCCCAAACCCCTGACCCCTTTATATAAAAAAAATGTTGATTCTACGTAGTGTTAACTTTACTACTACTGTTTTCAAATTACCCTTTACCTTACTAGTCTCAACCTAGTTTTCAAACAAAATCTCTACTCATGCTCTTCCACTATACTCATAGACTTAGGTTGTACCCCTTTTGTGTCAGCATTGCCTTGGGGCCCATGAGCTCCCTCTGAACTTGGACACATAAGGGATGACCCTTCCACACTGCACTCATCTCTATGTGGTTATGCAAACTTAGTTGTAAGCACTTCCCGGGGCCCCCTTGAGACCCTCAAGGAACTTTGATTCACTCAAGTCCGAGAAAGGCTTTAAAACAAATGGCATTTGAGGTGGTTTATTCAATAACTCAGAGCGGAAGTCAAGAATCAGGCTTCCTTTAGTTGTAACTTCTTCTTTTACAATTTTCTGATGTAATTTATCATTTCGACTGTAATAAGTTATAATAAACATTGGGGTTGGCTAGTGAAAAAGGTTGGGTAATTGTGCATGCTTAACTATTAGAAGGGTAGAAAACATGCCTATAAGTCTTGTTTTCTGCATGTTTAATTCAGCATTTAGAGAATATGCCTATAAGATCTGTTGTTTTAGATTCTGCATGCTTAACTTTGCATTTAGAGTACATGTCTATAAGGCTTGTTTAAATTCAGCATGTCTAATTCTGCATTTAGATAATATGCCTATAGGATTCGTTTTAAATTATGCATGTTTATTACCACACTTAGATACCATGCTCTTAGTATCTAATTGGTTATAATCCGGCATCATGTCCAATAAGTTAAAATCAGTATCGTTCAATCAGATTTTGCCTATAGGAATTAAAAATAGCAATAATAAATATCAATATCTATGGAATCTAAAACAAGTCTAGTTTAAAATCAATCTAACTCGTATTGTTCTGAGTTAGTTTTAAACAGTCTTACTCCTTTATTTAACGCGGTTTAGGAAGCATATCTATAGGATCTCAAGTCGTTTGTTTTAGAGTTGTTACTGCATTGCCACGTCCTGAATCAGTAATAGATATCATGTTTATAGGATCTCATCCAAACACTTAGGCAAGCCTTAGGTGATAACAACAATAAAAACTGAACCTTCTTTTGTTAATCAGTAATTTCTACAACCAGCAGGCAGGCTTGATTCAGACTTCTTATCTGAGTTATGTAATAAACCGGTCTGCCTCAACAATTAAAATTCTCCTTGCCTTAGTACTTTAAATTCAGACCCTAGTTGTGTTTAAGTCATGCTATTTATGTGCTTTGTTTGAGGAGGTATACATGAGCCTTTTTTAGTTGTTTACATATTTCCCCTAATATGTAGTCCTATGTGTTTTTATATGTCTCCTTAGCTTTTTTCACCTTTTGAAACCTAAAAGTCAGCCTATTATCCCTCCCCTTTAGGAATAGTAGTCCTAAGTTCCTCCGGGACTGATAGGAGTGGGATGGGTAATAGCATGCAATAGTGGTCGAGACCAATCCGTGCTTTAATATCTCGACGGGGTGGGAAGTGTAGATATGGATATGATGACCGGTGCGCTAATACCACGTGTATCCCCTCTTCTGAGGAGTGTCATACCGGGTATCAGATTTATGTGATCCATATTATAAATAAACCTAGGACCCCCTCCCCTTTTTCTTTCCTTTATATTCCCAAATATCTGTAAAAATGTGACTCCTTTTTCCAAAGTTAGCCTTTAATTGTTCTTTCAAACTCTTATGTGTTTAAACCTAAATCCTCTACTATTTGAGCCTATTCTTGTCTATTTTTTTGCTAACTGTACAAATTCACAAAACTATCTGGCCGGGAACCATACTAGTGGATCCTGAGGGATGCTTAACATCTTCTCCTTAGGATAATTTCAAGCTCTTACCCTATCTACGGTTATCAAGCAAACTTAGAAATAAACCCTATAGGTGTCCTAATGCACCTTAAATCATTAGGTGGCGACTTTTCAAATGCAAAACCTAGTTCCCAAAAGGAATGAGTTGTCTTATACCCAATGTCATAAATCCGATTTTCTGATGCAAAGAGGAAAAAAAGGGGCGCGCCCCCCCCCCCCCTCAGGTGGTAGTTCATCTTCGTGGAAAATAATCTTATGGCTCTCCAATACTTGCCTGACCATGTTGGTCATTTCTCCGCCGGTAATGGTATTGGGTACATAAGCCTCGCTCAGTACATTCATCAAAGCGTTTTTGCGTGCCTCTGAATTCCACAATAGTGACAAGATAGATATCTGAGCAGGGACATTGTTCAGATTGTCAACAACAGTGTACTCCTTTGCCTGTACTTTCCTCCACATGTCATCTGGCCTGATCACAATGATAGGCTGCCTAATAGTGGCCTCCTTACTTGAACCTCCCAAGTGTTCCAGTGTATTGACTTGTTTACCGTAAAAATAGTAATAACAATTAATTTTGATAATGTGACTCTAAAAATACATGATCTATTTTTATGCTAGTTGTTTTAGCAGTTGCTGCTAGATGTATTAAGTTTAACGGCGAAATACAAACTAAAGCAGAGCTATAATCAAACCAAGGGGCTGGTTATTCGGTCATCGGACTGGTCGATGAAGGGCCTCAAGGTCGATGCATGGGCTCGGGCTCGAACTATCGGGGATAACCAGGAAGGGACTAACAATTAAAATATAATTAAATGAGGCTCTTTATGGACAATGATAAGCAATAAATGATGAATAAGTATGAAGATAATAAAATAGAGCAACAATCTCGAGTGAGTAAGTTAGAGAGAAAAGAGAGAGAGAGAGTTATTATTTCGTGTATAGTAGTTGGAGCAACATCAACCCTTTACAAAGTGATGAGGATCCCCTTTATATATGAAGGGAAATCCAGCATAGCACAAAATGCATTAATTGTAAAGGTATGGAGATGGCTGGCTAGATGCGACACCTTGGTACAGGCTTCGGGTAGACCATCTTTGTTAGACTTAGCCGCGTGCATAAGGAATCCCTTGTTTTACTCTTAGCCTTGATCAATATTCTCTTCAGGTCGGACCTTGAAGAGCTTTAAGGGAGGGAACTCGGTCATAGGTTCACGTCCTCGAGGCCATGAGGTGTTCTTCTGAAGTGACTTAATAGCAAGAAATTGGACCCTCTAATTTCGCCGCATACAAATAGTCTCCGCGTTTCCTAGAATGAAGCAATGGGAAATGATTTTGATACCCGACTTCCTGGTCTTCTCGTGATGATGTCATGCCGATGACACAACCTATAGCGTGAGTTTTCACGATAACCTGGACATCCCATGGACTTGTCTTTTCGACACCATTCAATGCACTATCGATCCCCGTTTTTCAAAGTGACAGTACCGCCGTCGATTTGGTTCTTCAAGAACGCATTAATTGTACCTGTTGGTCAGTCTTCCAAAGGCATTGATGGCCGTTTCATTGCTCCCTATAAATGGGGGTATTGTGGAGTTATTTTTCTATCGAAGTGCCTTCCTTTATTCATTCGCCCCTTTCTTCTCGCCATCTTTCTTTATTGTTAATCATCATGTTTGGAGTTCACGGCCTTAGGGTTGTTTGGAAGTATTCTCATCGGCTGTGGGGTGACCTTTGGCCTGAGCTTCCCTTTGTTGAGCGAGATCATGCCATCTTGCCGTCGCTGTTGTTATTGCAACACCTGCTATTGTTGTCACTGTTAGCTCGGGATGATGCTAAACAAGGGATTGACTTTCCTCATTTTAGAAAATTATTTGGAATGTACACCGCTGCTCATGGGTGGGCTCGGATTATACACTACTACTCACCTTTATACCCCGGCTCGTCGTGGCGCTTCACCCCGGGCTGATAGTTCGCACGGCTCGATGTCCCAATAAGTGGACTCAAAGTAGACGTGCAAGCGAGGCCAACGTTCGCCAGGTCCATTGTCCCTCCGAGGTTCTCTTGGCCAGTGAGGGCCCTCAACCTTTGGTAAGCTATGGCATTTTTTCATCCCTTCCTACTCCTCGACTTATCCATTGGGGATTTTAGTATGGAAGGCCGGGATAAGGCTTATGAAGAGAAAGCACTTTGGAAGATATTGTCTTTGAGGACAGACTCCCGAAGAGAGGACCGTCGAGCCATATGAAGATAGCGCATCGAACCTTGAGATTTTTTTGGGAGTGGTCTCTGACTGAAGGTCAGATTCGTGCTCCTGCAGATTTGCTTTGACTTGATGTAGCTAACTTTCAATTTGTTGTAGGTAGACCTCCACTAAGGGGTTGTCAATATTTAGGCAATATCCTGAGGTCGAGCCCTCATGGACGAAGATCGAAGTGCTTATTTTCCTTGAGAGGTAAATTTCAAGATCGGGTACCATCTCAAACTCTGCAACGGTGCTGAAAGCTTTTTGCAGCCTAACTTCTTTTTGATGGAGGTCCTCGGGGTTGGGTACCACCTCGGGAATGGAGATGATGTTGTTGGCCTCCCGAGGCCTATCTTGTCGATGGAGGTCCTCGAGGTCAGGCACCATCTCGGAACTGTAGATAATGTTGTTGGCTCCTTGAAGCCTAACTTCTTTTTGATGGAGGTCCTCGAGGCCAGGTACTACCTCGGGACTTGAGATGATGTTGTTGGCCCCTTAAAGTCTAACTTCTTGTTGATGGAGGTCCTCGAGGTATGGTACCACCTTGGGGCTCGCATCGAAGTCATCAGCCTCCTGGGGCTTAATTTGGGTAGACAGACCATTGTTGTTTCCACACATATATACGGGGTTGCTTCCACTTCTTGGGAGATCACACTTTTTTAGATAGTTGTCTTTCTGTTTCGGCGTTACCTTAGCATGAGAGTGTTTGTGTAGGTTCCCGCTTCAGTTTGCTAGTCCTGCCATAGCTATGACTGCGACTTCGGGGTTTGTCCGGCAGAGAGGGGAGAGTTCTATTCCAAGTGCTTAGAATCAACGAGAGTTTACCTTGAAGACTATGTCTTTGATAAGAGATGAGTATCTTGAGTTAGTGAGGAGAGATTGCGGATGGGGGAAGAAGGTAGCACTATAGGTGATTCCCCCGGATGAGGGTATCACAGACCCTACCGATGGATTCCTGAATGTGTACACGTATCCCTTCACACTGGGCTCCCTTGATGGGGTTGTACTTGACTTCTGTTTATAGTATCGGGTCACCTTAGCACAGATGCATCCGTTGTTTTGGCGTATAGTGTTGATGATGACGTTCTTTGCGGAGAAGGCGGGGCTTGAATTCACGCTCAGCTATCTCATCAGGCTGTATCGGCCTTTTCACCATCGAGGGTTGCTAACCTTGCGGTGCCGTTCGTCTATGCCCTTTGTTGTTGACAATGAGAAAGGTGGAGATCGGGAGTGTTTTAGCCATTTTGTCCTGGTCCGGACAACTGACATTATTCCCATGGATTTTATGCCATTCCTAGAGGAGTGGAATTGCGCACGTGAGCAAAGCGTCTCGTACTTTCTCCGATTTGCTCATGGTGAAAGCTAGTTTTTTAACCGTGTTTCATTATTTTCTGCAGCATTTTCATGGGTGCTAGGCGAAGTTCCTGATCTGCCTGTTTGGGTCCGGAAGCTGGCGACCCACTCGACTTGCGACGAGCGGTGTTCTAGGGCAGATGGGAAGCAAAAATTCACGGTGTGTGCACATACTGCTTTTTCCTTGTCATAGGTATCGTAGAGATTCCCAAAGGGGCCCTGCCCTTTCAGAGAGGGGGAGGGGTTGCCAGTTTCTGAGATAAAGGACATCAATAACAAGAGGGACATGTACTCGTAGGGTGATGGCGCTCATGTCAAGGCGAAGCGGCGACGAGCCTCTGAGTTGGAAATATCGTCCGAGCCTACTGCACCTAAATTTTCTAGTTCCGGAAGGATGGCTCCTTCGAGTGATCATGCTTCCACCAGGGTGGATTCTTCCAGGGTTGAGGGGACTGGTCCAACAGATCTGTGCTTGGCCTTCGAAGAAGTCTGCCGACTCCACTTTGCGGTGAGCTTCACCATAGGCCTTCCGAATCCCGCATCTTCCCTTTCTTACCTAGTTTTTATTTGCAGGCCTTTGACAGGCTTAGGTTTGAGCTGCTCTGTCATAGGGCTAGGCTCCAGAAAGCTCTAGAAAAGTGCAGATCCCTTAGGATCCTTTGCGAGGAGAACGAAGTTGAGTTGGCATATTGGCGATATAAGGCGTACCAGAGCATGAATTACTAGAGCTATTTAATGGAGCAGGTAACTTCCCGTCCTGGTTGAGTACATGTTTCACTTTTTAACCTCTCAGGTTAACTCTTCGCCTATCTAGCTACAGGAAAAGATAGAGGCCCTGGAACGCCTCAAGGGTGAAGCCGACCGAATCAGGAATGACTGTGACAAGCTAAGAGCTCAAGCGTAGGTTCAAGCTTCACAGGAGAAGGGTGCCTTGGATAAAGTTCCTTCCTTCAAGGTCCAACTCCGCTTAGCTCGAGATAACACTTCAGTTCAAGCAGATATGATCACGAAGCTCGAATATGAACTTTCGAAGGTCAGTGCCAAGATTGTTGATGCTCAGACCGAAGCTGCACTAAGCCGGGCTAAGGCTGATCAGGAGATGACAATTTATGTAAATGATGCTACCGATGCCCAAGCTGAGTTGAAGAGGGTCCTCGATCTTGAAGAGAGGTTCAAAGAATATGCTCATCGTAGATCCCGAAGAAAGGTTCTCGAGGAGATCGGTGTCAGGGGTTTTGTTCTCCTGGAAAAGTTGGCGCGAGCGAGGGCGGACGAGCGTGATGCTTGGTCACTTTTGTCCGACGCTAAGGAAAGTGAAGATTAGGCTGGTAGGCCATAGCTTTCAGGGGCGGGGAGCTTTCAGGGGCGGGGCGTAGGATTTTCCATCCTGTGTGTGATATTTGCAGAGTGCGTTTTGTAGATGGATAATGCACTTTTTCATGTATGTAAATAAAAAGAAAACTTGAAGCTTTATTTCTTATGTACCTCTTTTTGATTTGCTTCCGACCAGGCCAGCAGTTTCAGAGTTGGTGAGAATCCTTAGACTCGTGATATGGCTCCGGGGCTCATTAGGCAGGCCTATGGGCTCTTATGCGCTCGATCGATGTGACCTATAGTGCAAGCTGGCATTAGAGCTCTTATGATTTTGCTCAACTAATTTGGGTCTAGTCTCCGAGTCGGGCCTCGACTCAAGCTCATTCAACCCTCAAGAGTTTGGGTTTGTATGGGCGGGCGACAATGGCTCTTACGCCTTGCCCTTGGGCATTTGTATTTTAACTATTTTGGGTTCAGTCTCCGAGTCGGATTTCGACTCGAGCACAATTGACCCTCAAGTTCTATATTTGCATGGGCTGGAAACAACGGCTCTTACACCTTGGGTCAAAGCGACCTTTTATGTGTGTGGCCCTGAGGCTCATGAAGCTGGCGACGATGGCTCTTACGCTTTGCCCTTAAGCATGTATAGTTAAATATTTTGGGTCTGGTTTTCAAATCGGGTTACGACTCGAGCTCATTTTGACCCTCAAGCTTTCAAATTTTAAGCTGGTGGCAGTGGCTCTTATGCTTTTGTGTGTGGCCCTGAGGCTCGTTAGGTTGGCGACAATGACTCTTACGTTTTGCCCTTACGCATATGTAGGCTTTGTTTTCCTCTCGTTAAGGACTTTTACAATGATTTTCCCTGACCCGTCGTCGGTTCACGAAGAACCTCAATTTCAAGTCGTTAGCATCAATATTTGAGTACCTCGGAAGGTTTGGCTTGTAGACTGAGTAGCTCGAAACCCTAAGATTTGGAGCTGACATGGTCGAAGCTCTTTTGCCTGTTAAGAGTAGCCTATTTAACCGGTTCTTTTTGAAGTAGATTCGAAGTAATGGCCTATGATTTTGTAGTGACGGTCGGGCGTCCCCGATTCGCGTTAATTTGGCTGGTACAGCCATATGACCATAGTCATTTATGTTTGGCTGGAGCCATTTTTGATCCCAAGTGTAGTAGTTTAGGCATCTACATTGACGGTATGCTATTTCGGGTTTCTTACAAATGCGACGTATAGCCTAAACTTTGGGATTGAGTTTATGCTTGTAGTAAGGTCTTACAAAATTTCCATGCCTTTGAGGTCTTACAGTTTTGTTGATACTTGGTACAAGTATGATCCATGCCTTGCTTGAGGTCTTACAGTTTAGTTGATACTTGGTAAAAGTATGATCCATGCCTTGCTTAAGGTCTTACAGTTTAGTTGATACTTGGTACAAGTATGATCCATGCCTTGCTAAAGGTCTTATTAGACTGAGTCTGCCCGTTCGAGGTCTTATGGCCTCTGGTTTTTTTAAATGGATGGCGATTGGTGATAGTCTCCGAGTCATCGAGTTTACTTAGGCTCGGGGGCCGTTACTTGTGAGCTCGAAATTGCCTTAATGAAGGCCTATGACATTGGAGATTCTGACCCTGGGATCATGGGCTTTCTGAGTTTGTGATGCCAGTCTCTGAATGTTTGGGACAATTTTCCTTTTTGGAGATGTTTTGTAATTTTTGTGTTGCCTTGTTGATGGCTTACGAGTTTGGAGTCTCGTCCCTAAGGCTATGCGGGTGTCGAATTATTGACACTAGTATCTGAGTATTTCGGGGCATTCTCAGTGCAGGGATCCTTGTTGTGAGAATGCCAAATTTTCTTTGGAGTATGAGATGTTTTGGCGAAAGCTATTCTTTGATTGTTTGGCATAAGTACATGTTGTTTTGTCACCATAAGCCCAGCTTATGCAGACACGATTTGTTTGACCGTTTGGCCCAGTACATCATTTCCTATTGGAATCTTGTTCGTCGTTCCCTGGTTCTTTCGAGTGGACAGCCTCTCAAAGGGGTGCCCTCCAGTGTTCAGGGTTGATTGCAAAAGAAGCCTTGTAAGCTTGTTGGATCCTCCATAGGTAGCGCGTGTACGTTGTCTTGTTAAAAACCTTGCCAGTGAAGCCCTCTTCGGGACAAAAACTCGGCCGATGAAAAAGACTTCTACTGTTGCCATTAAGTCCTTGAGATCTTCGGGATAAGATAGCATTTTCGACCGCCCTGACCGGGCGCCTGCATATGAGTTAGTGTAAAATAATGAAAATGGGAGGAGGTCTTACTTTATCGCAGGATGCGCCGATGGTGCCCCAAGGTCTGATGTGTCTCTATTGTTTGGAGCGAGGACTTTGTACGGTCCTTATAAATTATATATTCGAGTTCGTAATGTTATGGAAAATAGTAATCTTCAAAAATTTCAGAATCCGGGCTTGTGGGCCCTAGGGTGATTTTATCAACTTTCTGAGTGAAGTTGCTAATTGTTGTAAATTGGATCGTTAGGAGTATTAGAGTATATATTGATTGGTTTTCACATTGGTTGGCTAGTTTTGGAGCGTTGGTCATCAGTTTGAGGTGTTAGACTGGCGTTGGAGCCAGTTATGGAACTTCGGAGCAAGGTAAGTCTCCTTTCTAACCTTGTAAGAAGGAATTAAACCTATAGATGAACTAAATTATTATGTGCTTCTATTTTTGGGGGCTACGTATGCATGAGGTGACGAGAGTCCGTATGTAGCTACTAGCTATGCCTATGTTTGGGTAGTTTTAGGCTTACATCATGCCTTATTTATATTGATATTGATTTATGTTTATTGTCTGCCTTGAGAGGGAGTGATATTGAGTTTGCTTATTAAATGTTTTGAAGAGCTGAACTCAAAGAATTTAAGATTTAAAAGGATTCATTTGAACTTTGTTATTTCTAAAAGAATTGAGGAATATTATAATAGCTTAAGAAATCTATATGTAACCGCGTTACATGTATGTTTCACGAGCTGGGTAATTCCCTTAAAAAGCTACGAGATGAATTTCCCTTATTTTGAAAAAGAAATAAGAAAGATATATGATTCTAATGTTAAATTTATATTTGACCGCATCGCACGTATGATTCGCGAGCGGGGTATTTTCCTTCCACTACACTTGGGGGATCGGGTCGTTTGCCTCGACGGGATTTATGTACCACACTATCATGGGTGCGGGCCGTTCGTGTCGGCAGGTTAATAGATGCATCTATTGTTTGCTTCTCTCAACCCTCGACAATGCACAATTCACTTTTATGCTAGATTAGGCTGTACACCTCTATATTTCCTTTATATATTATCCTTATGGAATCGCGCGTAATATTTGGTAAGAAGCCAGTGTATCTGAGGGATTTTTCCCTGATTTGAATCATGAAAACTTCTTTGATAAAATCCACTATATATATATATATATGCTCCGGTTAAGGAGGGAACTTGCTAATTGAGGGCTTGAATAAAACTATTTAGAGGTAAATTGTACCACGTATTCTATACTTGTCTATTTGACATATTTACTCTGTTTCATATTTATTCACATCTTTACTGTACCTGATGTTATTGGACCACTAGTAAGAGTCGGGGTGGACCCATCGTCACGACTTCTTCGAGGTTAAACTAGATATTTACTGTGTACGCGTTGTTTTCGTACTCATACTACACTTGCTGTACATTTTGTTGTACAGGTACATGCATGGCTAGTGTCCTAGTGGGTGTAGCGGCATGGTTGGCACGGGGACCTAGGTGAGCAGCATCTTATGTACGATTCGCAGCCAGCTGCATCTCCTTCAGAGTATTTATATTTCTTTTTTTTGTCCAAACTTGGATCGAGATAGTTATTGTATTTTATTTTATCTCCTAGTAAATGCTCATGCACTTACACCGGGTTTTGAGATGATTATGGGATATTTAGAATTGAAATTGGAATATGTTATTATTATTCTTTAAAGTTCATCTTTTACTAGTTAAATTGAGGAAAATTTATGATTTCAGAAATATGAAAATGAGAATTTAATTAACTATTTAGTGTTGGCTTGCCTGACAGTAGTGTTCAGCGTCATCATGAGAACCAGGTTCATTTAGGTCTCACGAGTCATGAGCAAGTCTAGTAGCGTCTTGCGGATCAGTATGGAGACGTCTGTACTTATCTTCGAAAGGCTGCAGGGTTGTTAGGAGCACATACCTTCTTTATTCCTCATTATGCGATTTGATTCCTTTGAGGCTTATGCCTTTATTTCTTTATATTCCATCCCATGCGACATGAAGCGCTTGCTATCGATCGAAAATTGAGGATTTGTAATGGTACTACAGATGCGGTGAGAGATGTTTCCCCCTGCGTCGTTCATTGGGCTATTATCGTCGCCTTGCGGAAGGATATTCCGTCATTTCGGCTCAATAGCTATACTTCTGAGAGATTTGAGGCTATGCATAGGTTGTTATGATGCTCGTGAATTGTTATCGCACAATATTAAGGTAATGGTGAGATACTTGCCTATGTGTTGGGGCAGTGAATGACATGAAAGGAGGGTTGCTCAATGCATGAGTCAGAGATTTGATGTTTTATTTCCGGCAGAGGAAAAGGCAATCGAACTATAAATGTTCAGATTTAGGTTGATGGAGAACGAGACTTGGTATTTTCAAGTGTGGTGGATTTTTCATCTGTGATGTGGTGTCATTGTCCTTGTTTAATACATTAAGTTCCCCGTGTTATAGTTTCATTCAATTCACCTTTGGCGCATGGTAGCATAAATAGTACTGGAGAAGCGGCTATCAGAGGTCGCGGTGTCATGCGGTGGTTAAACATCTAGAAGGCCAAGTGTGAAGAACAAGAGTCTAGCGGTTGCTCAAAGGAGTGACTTTGACCAAAGTGGGAGAGTGGCACAGTAGCATATGAGACTTGTGGTAAGATGACTTCATGCTTTGAGGGAAGTTTAGAGTGATTTGGGATTTATGGTGGATGGTGACTGGGTCTACAGACTTATGTGCTATTATACGGCGGGAGATTGGATACAATAGAAAGCAGTTGCTTGATATGAAGAAGGATACAACATGACTTTGGTTTTTAAGGTATTGTCGCACCTTTAGTTAATGTCCGTGAGGAGTTAACGGACTTGTACAGTCGATGAATGAGCACATGCTTGTGCGAGGTCTGACGGTCGCTGTAATTGATTTTATTTGGAGGCTTTCGAGTATTATGACCTGTTATGTACAGATGGATCTGGGAAAAATTATGGTGGTTTAAACTTCTACTCGAGGTTTGTATTTTCTGTGGTTATGGGAGTTCGGTTGCGTGTTGCGACTATTCTCTTGAAAAGAGCTAAGTAAAAGGTTTCTATATAATGAAGTGTTTACCCTATTAGTGGTTCAGGAGTTATGATGAAATTTTTGCACTCTTGTGCATTGGCATGATTAAGTGCAGTGAGTGGAATGGGATTTGGAAGTTGAGGATCAAGGTTGCGGTACGATGTTGACAAGAATGTCACAAGCTCGGATAAGCAGAAAAAGACTTAGATGTTTAGAGTAAGTTGGTATTATCTTCAGTGTCACCTGAGATTGGTGTCTGGTGTAAGAGTCTCTAGGTACTGGTTGTGGATTTCTGATTTTCTTTACAGTGTTAGTGTGACCGGTGGAACTATGATTGTTCCGAATTTGATGGTTGTTCTTGTATGTTATGGGAAACATGGGTTATTATGGACCCTTGAAGGGTGATTAGCCTAGTGCGGTGCAATCAGAACTGGCTTAAGGTCTGTGGATTTATCTAATTATGAATATAGGCTCTATATCAAGCCAGATGTGTTGATTTCATCATAGCGCTCCTTATGGAGGGGTATTTGGACGTCGGATGATAATTCATCGTTGATTTTTTCATGTAATACTTTATTGTTCCATCTGAGTTATGAAACGGCTTGATAAGCTTCATATGTGTTGAGGTTCTACGTAGCGATGGTGTTATGTGAGCAGGATGTCTCTCGAGATTTAGATCATGTATCTCACCTTAGTCGTGCTTGAGTTTTGTAGTGTATGATGCTATCAGTCTCCCCATGAATTTCTGTATGCACCCCGTGTGAGAATTTTAGCTCGGTAAGTAAATCCTTATAGATTATTATGTATGAATCGAGTGGCACGCACGACGAATATGTTGTTTGGATCCGGTTGCACGCCGCAACAGTGCGATGTTGAGTACAACCCCCTATGGTTATTTTTGTGTATTATTTTCCGTTTTCTGAGAAAGGTTCATGGCACCTTTTCGGTTATTTAATTAGTTGTGTGGGTTGAGTAGTCCTTTTTAGGGGTTCATTTTTCATTATATATCATTCTAGTTGTAGTTTATCCGGCACATTGTGGTATCATATGAGACTTTTGACAGCATCTGAGGTGGCTTATTGCCTGAACAACATATACTGGGTGACACGAGATTATTGGATCTGGGCTCAGTGTGATCGGATTATATAAAGTGTATTAACAAGCAGATATCGTTAATTGGTTTATAATGAGATAATGGTTCCTATCAGGAGAATAGACTCAATGATTTATTGACTCGGCAATTGGTTATGAGTTTCTACACACCTTTTCAGTCATGGTAGTATTTCCAGAGTTGGAACAAGACTTATATATGTTATGAGGTGTATTGTGAGCACTGGATTCACGAGATTTCGGATATTGTTATCAGTGGATGTTATTGGTCATGTAAGTTACGCAGTACGTAGTGTGGATTCAATAAAGGTATGAAATCATGTATTTGTGCATCGTATAGAGATTGATACGGTGTTCGTATGATGGAAGCAGGCCTCATAGAGAAATTCGGATGTTGAAATTGGGCTTAGGGCTTGTTTGGCTAAGTGAAAGGGAAAATCTTCAGATTAGCTCGTGCTAGAGTGATTAACTGAGTTGTGATAGCATGGGTGGGTGCACAAGGTGCAAACCAGTGATTTCGGACAACTCCATAACAATTCTTATCACGTTTGAGAATGAGCGTATATTTAAGCGAGAGAGAATGTAACGACCCAACGGGTCGTTTCGAGCTCTAGCACGACGTCTGACTTGTACGCGTGGTCGGAATTGAATTTTGGGAGGTTCAAAGTTGATTTGGAAAGGAAATTATCATTTCGGAAGCTTTAAATTGAAAGAATTGACTAAGATTTGATTTTTGAGTAAACAACCTCGGAATTGAGATTTGAAGGTTCCAATAGGTTCATATGATAATTTTGGAATTGGTCGTATGTCCGGATCAGGTTTTGGATGACCCGAGAGTGTTTAAGCGCCTATTGTGGAAGTTAGCTTTTTGGAGGAATCTCATAAATCTGGGTTGAAGTGCATTTCAATGTTATCAATTCCGTTTGGGATTCCGAGTATGGGAATAGCTATGTTTGATGATTGTGGTATTGGGAGCGCGTCCGCAAGTGGATTCGGAGGTCCTAGATCATTTTGGAGTCTTTTGGCGAAAGTTAGAAATTTGAAAGTTTTTGAGAAGTTTGACCGGAAGTGGACTTTTTGCCATCGGGGTCAGAATTCGATTTCGGAAGTTGGAGGAGGTCCGTAATATCAAATATGACTTCGACATCGAATGTAGAAGTTTGAAGTTCTAAAGTTCATTAAGCCTTGTTTGGGTTGCAATTCATGATTTCGACGTTATTTGATGTGATTTGAGGCCCCGAACAAGTTCGTGTCATGTTTGGGGACTGGTTGGTGTGATTGAATGTGGTCTAACGGGCCTTTCAGGGTGGTTTTGGGGCAATTTTGGTTAAGTTGTTGTTGTTGGTTTGCTGGTGCTGATGTTGTTCTTCACGAACACGAAGGGCCTCATGTGTACGCGAAGAAGGAGATTGGACTGGGCTCTTTTTGTTCTACGCATTCGCAAGTGGGCAGATGTGTTTGCGAAGGGATAGCTGGTAAAGCTTCGCGTTCGCAAGCCCTATCTCACGTTCGCGTAGAAGAGCTAGTGGGCTGAGGCAAATTGTCCTTTGCGAAAGCGAGTGGCTTGCTGCGTTCGCGAAGAAGGATTTCTAGGGTTGAGGGTTTTGAGCTTCGTGAATGCGAGGGATGTTCCGCGTTCGTGGTGAAGGTCGCCTGGGCAATGTTCTCTTTAAATTGGGGGTTTAGCTCATTTTCACTTCACTTCTTCTATCGGAGCCGATTTTGGAGCAATTTTGGAGGGCCATTTTCATCATCAAACATGAGGTAATAGATTTCTACTAGTTGTGAGTTATATACATGGTCTAAATACGGATATAAACATGAAAATTACTAGAAATTGTGGGATTTGGAAGAAAACCTAGAAATTCATATTTTTGGATTTTGACCATGAATTTGGGCATGAAATGGAGAATAAACCATATATTCGAGTTCGTAGTGTTATGGGTAATGGTTATTGTCACACCTCCTTTTTGCGCGCCAGCCCCGAGGGGTAAGATGCGCGGGTGGAGTTTTTCCAATTTAAGTGACAATATTCGAAATGGGATTATTTATTTAATTCAGAGTCGCCACTTGAGAAAGGTTTGGTTTTTGGTGTCCCAAGTCACCGGTTTATCTTGAATCCCAAATCGAGGAAATTTTCGACTTTTCCAAATGAAGTCTGCGAACCAGAAATTCTAAGTAAGGAATTCTGTTGACCCGAGGGAAGGTGTTAGGCACCCTCGAATCCCGTGGTTCTAGCACGGTCGCTTAAATTGTTATAATGGCTAAATATCTGATTTAACTACATGTTGTGACTTACGTGCTTTTATTAAGTTTAAACCGCTTTTATTATTATCATTTATTTTTATGGAATTGCAACGTCGTGGAAATGCATCTCGAACCACGTCACAATCAATGCACCCGTGATCGTCGACACATTCGGACTTCGTTGAGATTCGGATTTGGGTCACATCAATGTGCACCCGAATTTAAGAATATGATTTAATTAAGCCGCGCCTTCAGAGTCTAACGCGTTATTATCTTTGCAGAAGGCCATGAAATTTATTAAATGACCTGTCTTGAATTCTAAATAATTATCATGGTTATTTATTGAGAGCCCCGCAATTTTGCATCTTTATTTGGCGAGGCTCATCTCTATTTTAGAAAAGGATATCCTAAAGTGGCTACATTTTAATACATTTGTCCCTAAAAACTAAAAGAGAAGGAAAATGCTAAATTAACTATATGCTTTTGTCTAATCCGGATTCTTATCAATTTCTGATTGATTATTTACAAAGCGGAGGGATGCCATAACTTATGAAACATACTTTAATTGGACAAAGAAATTACATTCGAGATTGACCCAATATTATACTTGTGTCCAAACGTTTCTTGAATTGAATTTTACTAGACTTATTGGGGCTGAAATAAAGGAATTAACTACTAGGCGTTGTTACTAATGGGATTTGAATATGATATTATGTACTGCCTAACGAGACCCAGCAAAGACTAAAATAAAACAAGTCAACATAGTATAAGTTTGGAGTATCCATACCTTGTATTAACAAATAGCTACAAACTAAAACATGAAGGACCAAGCTCAGAAGTGTATTAGTTAACATACATTTTCGTACTATTGAACTGGGAACTAACAACTACACAGGCCCCTTAATATGCCATGAATATTACAACAAATGATTTTGAACTTCTTCAACCTTTTTCATTTCATGCTTTCAAACTGTTTCAATTACATCAATATGGGCTTGAAATGTGTACCTGAAAATGCTGAATGTGCAAAGGAGAAAAAGAAGAAGATGTTGAAATCAGCAGCAAAAGAAACAGGACTAGCAATAGCAGCAGGACAGGGCAGCAGCAAAACAAAACGAACAGCAGAAAAGGCTCAAGTGCAGAAATGCAACTATGGCCAATAGAAAGAAATAGCCAAACGAGAGCACAACCCAGTGGAATAGAATCAAGAACTCCAAGCAGACCAAACCAATAGTGAACCAATGGAAAACACTTGACTAAATAGACACAGCTGGAACTTCAAACAATCAGAATTGATTTCAACGAGTTAAACAACTGAAAACCCAAATAACAAATAGGAAGAAACAATTTCTGATTGTAGATTGTATAATTTCTGTATCTCTTTGTATGTCTTTCAAGCTTTCTCTTTCAACACTCCTCACAGTGTGTGTATTTTTCTTTTTCAGTTCTGATTCTCTCTTCTATCTATGCCCTCTCTATATCCCTGTGTGTATCCCCTCCTCAGATGGTCTCCTATCCCCCCTTTTATAAGCCTCAAACTCAACCTTTTAACAGCCTGTTTTCAGAATATCACCATGCCCCTCCCATGTGCATTTCCATTTCAGATTCCCATTAGTTATTTAAGTATTAACCTCCATCAACATTCCCTGGCAGATTTAGCTTTTAAAAGGTTTAATACTTTTTTAAACTTAAAGCAAGGTATGGGCAGTAGAATCTATCTGACAGCATATGCTGTCAACACATTTTAAATTTAAAAGCCCCTTTTATGAAGGAAACAGGCTGTGCACAATGCACATGCTGTGCACAAGTGCACATGCCATCAACTCAGATTTCAATTAACAGACCAAGCCTTAGGTTTCTGAAATCATATTAACAGCTATAAGTAACTGGACTTGGTTCTTAATTGTTTCAGGCAAATGTTCATCAGAAGCAAATTGATTTAACTTTGTTCGGGTAGCTGAAACTAATTGACGACATATGTCGACTCGACTATATTAGCATTAACATACACAATCGAAGCCAAAAATCAGACATTTAAAGTATGGGACACATGGTTTGAATTATACTGACTAAACAGAAATACCCTCGAGGAGTCAAATAATCAGTACAAATTTGGAATACAACCCAATACATATGTCTTATCAGAATATGAGGGGTTCAAACAAACATAGTGGTTCAAACAAGGTGGACAAACGGAAGTTGGTAAAAATTCAAAACACAAATTGACACAAAACATGAACAGACATCTAATCCCTCACATGGACCAAACAAATAAGGGAAGAAGGCAGACTCACCTCAAATCTTGAAAAATCGGAAACCTTGAACCGGACTTGGACAGACTTTCTTAAGGCTGAACGGACTTTAATCGAAGTGTTTCTCAGATGAGAAACACTTCGATTAAGGTCCCTTGGACCTTAATTTCTTTGGCTCGAACGGGTATGAACTAGTGACGAGGAACTACAAAGTTCCAAAACTCAGATCCGGGATTCATGTTTCCCTGGTTAGATTCGGACCAAACCAAGTATGGTTTGGTCACGAGGGGGGTCTGGGGAGTGTCTGGTGTGAAGCTGGGGTTGGTTGGTGTAAGCCGAGTTTTAACTCGAATCTTCAAATGAAGATTCGAGGACCTAGGGGATGATTCGAACTACATGGTTAGCAGATCCATGTTCAGGATGGCAAGGGGGTTCTAGGGTGTTAAGGGGAAGGTCACCGGCGTTCAGGCCGCCGGGTTTCTGGTGAAAGTGTGCAGGGGCGGCTAGGGTTTGAAGGGGATGGGTTTGGGTGAAGACGACGAAGCCGGGGTATTGGATAGGGGGGTAGGGTAAGGATTTGGGCTTATATAGTTAGTGGGTGGGTCGATCTCAACCGTTAGATCAATCTAGATCTACGGTTTGGATCTGATGGTCTTAAGTGAAACGGTGTCGTTTCAAATGTTGAGGGTTTGGGTTTGGTCCGGGTGTAAACGGGTCGGGTTTGTTGATGGGTTATGGGGATTGATCTTGGCCGTTGATCACTCTGAGATCAACGGCCCAGATCAGGCACGACTCAAACGACGTCGTTTGGACGTCCTGGGCATCAGGTGACCTGGGCTGGGCAGGCCTGGGTCTTGGGCTGTTTGTTTGGGCCAATTTTGTTAAAATTGGCCCAAGTCCGGAAGGGGTCTTTTCTTTATTTATTTTTTTATTTTTTTTTTCTTTTCTTATTTATTTTAAAACAAAGCTAAGCCAAAAAAATCAAATTAAAATTAAATACACACTCAAATACAATTATTTGCACACATACTAAAATATTTCAAAACCGGTAAAGTCAAACCAAATAAAATCACGGACGAAAATGCCTATTCACGATTTTCTATTTAACGACCGAATTACGGTTTGAATTACGCAGGACACATATATATTTTTTTGAATTTTATTTTAATAAAGTAAATAAATAAGAATGGGCCAAAATCACAAATAAATCCACAAGGTGCCGCACAGAAATCCGAAATTGTACAGCGGGGCCAATTATATATTTTTTATTTCTTTTTTGGAGCGATTGTCGTGTGAAGCAAAAATCATGTGCTCACAGTTATCTTCGAAAA
The DNA here is from genome assembly GCF_000393655.2 of Nicotiana sylvestris. Lineage (NCBI taxonomy): Eukaryota > Viridiplantae > Streptophyta > Magnoliopsida > Solanales > Solanaceae > Nicotiana > Nicotiana sylvestris. The sequence goes on along the minus strand of NC_091062.1, from coordinate 96,110,983 downwards.
ATTTCGGAAGTCAGGCACGTGGGCCCGAGTGTGATTTTATCGACTTTCCGAGCGGAATTGGGAATTGTTGTAAATTGAATTGTTATGAGTATTAGAGTATATTTTCATTTGTTTGCACATTGTTTGGCTAGTTTTGGAGCGTTGGGCATCGGTTTGAGGTGTTAGAGTGGCGTTAGAGCCGGTTATGGAACTTCGGAGAGAGGTATGTGTCCTTTCTGACCTTGTAAGAGGGAATTAACCTTATAGGTGAACTTAATTATTATGTGCTTCTATTTGTAGGGTCTACGTACGCACGAGGTGACAAGAGTCCATACGTAACTACTAGCTATGCCTATGTCTGGGTAGTTTTAGGCTTACATCATTCCTTGTTGATATTGTTATTGATTTATGTTTATTGTCTACATTGAGAGGGAGCGAGATTGAGTTTGCTTATTAAATGTTTTGAAAGGAGTTGATATCGAAGAATTCAAGATTCAAAAGATTTCATTTGAACTTCGTAGTTTCGAAAATAATTGAGGAATATTATTATAGCTTAAGAAATCTATGTGTAACCACGGTGCATGTATGTTTCACGAGTGGGGTAATTCCCTTAAAAAGCTACGAGCTGAATTTCCCTTATTTTGAAAAAAAACAATAAAGAGATATGATTCTAATGTTAAATTTATATTTGATCGTGTTGCATGTATGATTCGCGAGCGGGGTATTTTCCTTCTACTACTTTTATGGGATCAGGCCGTTCGCCTCGGCAGGATTAATGTACCACATTCTTAGGGGAGCGGGTCGTTCGCCTCAGCAGGTTAATAGATGCATCTATGGTTCGTGTCGCTCGACCCACCACAATGCACAATTTGTTTTTATGTTGGATCGAGACGTACGCCTCAGATTTGCTATATATATTATCCTCAAGGAATCGTGCATAATATTTGGCAAGAAGCTGGTGTATATGAGAGATTTTTCCCTAATTTTAATCGTGAAAACTTATTTGATAAAATCCACTATAAGAAGCTGGTGCATATATATGCTCCGGTTACGGAGGGAACTTGCTGGTTGAGAGCTTGTGTAAAATTATAAAGAGGGGAGTAGTACCACGTATTCTATACTTGTTTATTTTATATATTTACTCTGTTTTGTATTTATTCACTTCTTTACTATACCAGATATTATTGGACCACTAGTATATGTCGGAGTCGACCTCTCGTCAATACTTCTTAGAGGTTAGCCTGGATACTTACAAGGTACACATTGTTTTCGTACTCATACTACACTTGCTGTACATTTTGTTGTACAGGCACATACATGGCTAGTGGCCTAGTGGGCGCAACAGCATGGTTGGCACAGGGACCTAGGTGAGTTGTATTTTATGTACGATCTACAACCAACAGCATCTCCTTCAGAGTATTTGTATTTCTTTTTCTGTCCAAACTTGGATTCCGGACATTTATTGTATTTTATTTTATCTCCTAGTAAATGCACATGCACTTGTGACACCAGGTTCTGAGATGATTATGGGATATTTATAATTGAAATTGGAAAATGTTAAAGTTCATCTTTTACTAGTTAAATTGAGGAAAATTTATGATTTCAGAAATATGAAAATGAGAATTTAATTAACTATTTAGTGTTGTATTGCCTGACAGTAGTGTCTGGCACCATCACGAACATTGATGGATTTTGGGTCGTGGCAATACCCATAGTGCGGAGAACATGATGGCACTCATCTAGGAAACCGTTTGCATCCTCTGAAGCCAAATCACTGAAAGTAGGAGGGTCATACTTCTTGAACCTCGCAAGTCTAAGTTGTTCTTCCTCATATGCTGCTGCCCTAACCACCCGCTGAACTGGAACAACAGGCAATGTCGGCATGACACTTGGAACCTGACAAACATGGACTCGCTACTCTAGGGTATGGGCAGCGGGAGTCTGAACTCCTCCCCCGGTATCTGAAGTAGTTGGTGCAACAAGAACCAACCACGCCTGAGACAATGTACCAAACATACTCAGGAGTTGTGCTAAGGTCTCTTGATGTCCGGGGGAAACAACAAGTGCCTCTTGTGCCTGTCCTCAAATAGGAGTTACTAGGGGCTCCTCAACTGCTGCTATAACAGGTGCTCTAGCTGTAGCACGTGCTCCTCCTCATCCTCTGCCCCTACCTCGGCCCTGGCCTCTAGCAACACTGGCTCTGGGGCATCATCATCATTAACTATAGCTTGTGTCATCACCAAATGCGAGAGAATAGGATGACAAGGGCTCAAACCCTGAGATCAATAAATACACACGACATGAATGAAAGAAGTGAAACTGTCCTAATAATTTTGTAGACTCTCGAATATAAGTATAGACGTCTTCGTACCCATCCGTAGGACTCTACTAAACTCGCTTATTGTGAGGCCCCGTGGAAATTTCTACTCAAAAACCAGAATCTTGTGATGCCAAGATAGGATCATATGTTAGAAATCTCGCAAGCTCGCCACGGTTCGGACCCTTTGGATTGATAGGTGCATTAAAAAGTTAAGAATTAAGTTTGTCCGAAAAGTGCGTTTCTGCGGTCCATTATGCGGTCGCATAAAAGGTATGCAAACCGCATAGTCTCCGCAGAGCTAGTCAGTGTGTTGGTTAATTTGAGGCCAACTATGCGGCCAATTATGCGATCGCATAATCATTATGGGGGCCACATAGTCATCGCATAATTTCCTTGGAATTTTTATGAAAGGCAGTTCTACGGTGCACTATGCGACCGGAGAATAGGTATGCGGACCGCATTTTTGTCGCATACCCAGATAGTTTGTCTAGATTTTGGGACAATTATTGTGGTTAATTTTGTGGGCTGCATGTCCATTATATGCGATCACAAATCGTGTCGGGGCTCTTATTTTCTAACTTTTATAACCCGACCCCATCCTATTAAAAACACCCCATTAGACCATTCTCCTGTTATTTCACGGCATATAGAGTGGGAGAGGGAGTGATCTTCATCATGTCCCCACTCCATCCTTGCCCCAAATCCTTGAAGATTGTCAAGTGAAATTGCTAGGTCTTCACCCTAAGAGGCAAGAGCTTGTACCCTCATCTATAATTTCGAAATTTCCTTTAAAATAAGTGATTAGCAAGGGGGTTCATGGGTATAAGGGCTGATAATCTTGCATGCATAAAAGATAATGGGGTATGGGGTGGTTATGAACCAAAAGAGATAGCAATTGTGGTATAGGATGATGAAAATCTCTCACAAATGTGTCCTAAAATCAATGTGCACACTTAGTGCTTGATAATTTACTTAAATGAGTTAGAATCTCATTCATGCCTAATTCTTGGTTCAACTTGTAATTTTCATAAAATAGATTGAAGTTGCTAGGAAATTCTGGAATTTATTGTAAGGATTTAAGGAAAGCTCTACTGAGGTATGTATGGCTAAAACCCTTCCTTTTAGAAATCGAGCTCCGTTGGTGTTTTTGTAAATACGGTAAGATTAAAGTTCAATTGTTTTATTGATTGTTGTTTCACATGAATTTGGGGTTGCAACCTTATATGCGTGAAAGATGTGTCTCAATATGATCAATGTGCTATTCTTGATAACTTGAAAGGGGTCAAGGAATATGAATCATGTATTGAGATACTTAGACCTTAAGGTGAGATTGAAGCTGCATATATTGTGCCATCTATGTGAAGACTCATCTATGCTTACAATTTTATTTGCCCTTGTGTGCACGTATTATCCTAAACTATAAATCTAACATTGAAAGTGGAAATGATATATGTGAAACAAAGATTGAAATGAGATGATTGATGGAAAACGGAAAACGCCTTGGTAAGGCGGCCTAGCTGATCGAGCCAAGATCGGACGCCATGCCTCACACATGCTGGTATTGTATTTGTGATTGAAGTATATGTCTCAAATGAGGCAACCTAGCCGATCGGGTCGAGATCGGACTCCCATCAAGATAGCGGTGGTATTGTGGACAATGATGAACAGTATGAAATGCCCCAAAACTAAAAGCTATGGGAAAATGATGTGAAAATTGTATGATTCTTTTACTTGATAATGTTGTGATCATTTAAAGTGTTCGAGTTATTCTCGTGATTTCCTTATTCTTGTATGAAAGTTGTTTCTAACTAGATGGTGTTTAGTTATACATACTAGTACTATTCCATGGTACTAACGTCCCTTTTTCTGGGGGCACTACATTTTTAAAAGAATGTAGGTGGCTCCATTGCGGATAGCGGAGTACCTTCTTCTCAAAGTCTTGGTGAGACCCTTTCTCCTTCAAGGGGCTATGTTGTACATCTTTTGATATAGATATCCATTTTTGAGGTATAGCCGGGGCCTTGTTGTTGGCGTTGTCATCATTATCTTTTGTATCCTTAGAGGCTCTGTAGACGTATGTGTGGGTTATGTACGGGTGTTGGATGGGTCTATGAACTATGTTGTAATTCTAACTCTTGTTTCTCTAAAGTGAAATTGTATTGAATCTTGGGAACTTAACTACGGTTTAAGGTTGTGATGTAAAATGAACTAACAATGTTGAATGTGCAATCTTTCCTATTGCTTAAATAAATGAAAGCATGGTTTCCTTAATCATATCGAATTGGGTAGAAAGTGTTCGATAAGTCTTGCTTAGTTGGGTTCACTCGATTGATTGTCGGTCGCGGCTCCCGAGGTTGGGGCACGACACTTATGACTCGAGCACCTATGAACCTAGAGCTCTGATACCAACTTATAACAACCCCAATTTCCCTCCGTATGATTCGTGATGACACGTAGTATTAGGGAGTAGGTAAGCCTAACACTTACTGAATTAATGGCAAACTCAACAAAAAACTATTAAACATGAATAGAATTTTTTTTGATACAATGCTTAGAATCCCAAAACTAGTAGTACAAATCATAAGCTCTACTAAGTTTACTAGAAGAACTCTATGTACAACTGTTCCCGAATAGAAATAAATAGTACAATTTAAATTTTCAAAAGGTGACTTTGAGGCTTGCGAACGCAATAACAAGTATACCTTGAGTCTCCACAGCAATTCCCGATCAGATAGCTAATGATCAACAACTCCAAGAACCTGGATATGCACAAAAATGTGCAGAAAGCATGGCATGAGTACATCATGGTGGTATCCGATAAGTATCAAGACTAACATTGATAGAGTAGTGACAAGGGGCAGTCAAGACACCTACTAGACTTAATAACCTGTAAAAGTATGAATATGAAACTAACAAAGAACAATATCAATCTAAAGTTAAATATGATAACAATAATGAAACAATGTTGGTAATAGGAAATTAAAGTAGCAACTTGCAACGAGACACGACAGGTAATAATGTCGTGGAGTAAGTTGAATACAGTTTAAGTCCGATGAAACCAAGTAAGGAAAAACAAGTAACACTCAATAAGAGCAACCACTTTCTCACATGATTTATTCAAGGACTTTCTCTAGGTACTTCACCTCATAGTCACATTTTACGGGTCCCGACTCATGAACCCTAATCACTTGGCATTTTGTGCCCAGATTACAATTCATTACTGCAAGGACAACTCACGTGCCAAGGGAGTGACAATATCAAGTATTCTCACGGACAACACACGTTCCAACAATAATAATAATTCATGACCATACGAACAACTCACGTTCCAATATAACAACTTACACACAGAAGGCAAGTAAACAAGAGTACATGTAAATGGTCAGAAACATCAAGATTCATCTTCTTAAAACGATATGGGTGATTAATTATTTGTATGCTTGTGCAAGTGTTCTATCCCAAATCAAGTCAACAAGTAAGAGTAGAGACAATGAATGACACATAAGAAACTAGCAGCATAAAATGTACAAGGTATAACTCACCCAAGGTAGGCATACCACTACACAAATATCAAAAATAACAATTCCCCTAGGCCATCACGAGTAATCACAAATCATTCCCCGACATAGCCCACAGTGTCTCACCACGTGCGCAATAATAAAGTAAATGGTCACGACCCAAAATTCACTAAGGGTCGTGATGGTGCCGGACACCGCTGTCAGGAAAGCCAACCAAAATACTTAATTCAATTCTCTTTTAAATAATTTTGAAAGCTATGATTTTTCCTTCAATTTTACCAGTAAAAGATAATCGTTTTAAATCAAATATGAATTTTAAGAAGTTTATAAAGGATACCCCATAATCATCCCAGAACCCAGTGTCACAAGTGCATGAGCATTTACTAGAGAAAGCAATAAAATGCAATAACTGTATGGAATACAAGTGGACAGAAATGAAAAACACAGTAAAATACTCTGAAGGGAACTCTGCTGGCTGCGGGTCGTCTCGATAAAAGCAGCTCATCTATGTCTCCGTATCAACCATGCTGCTATACCACTAAGCTACTAGCCACACTTGAACATGTGCAACAAAAATGCACAGCAAGTGTAGTATGAGTACGAAAACAACGTGTACCCAATGAGTATCGCGTCTAATCTCGAAGAAGTAGAGACGAGAGGTCAACTTCGACACTTACTAATGGTCCGATGATAATATAGAAAAAGTGTGAGGAATTCATGGATTTCATAAAGAAAAATTTAACTCATAAATCCGAAAAGTAGGTAAACAACTTCTCAACTAATAAAGGATTTACAAAGGTTTACTTTTCATTATCTTTATCGATTTATCTCAGGCCAGGAAGGGGCTATTATCAGCATTTAAAATTCTCAAGCAAGCAATACAAGCATGTGCATATCATGCCGAGGTCGTACGGCCCGATCCAACAATATTTAAACTCTACACTACCAGAGGGTCGAATGGCGCAAACCATAGATTCATCTATTTAATATACTGAGGCGTTCGGCCCATTCCGAAATTAAACGCATACAGACAGTCAATCAAGAAGTCAACAGGGAACAATTATCCAAAGTAAAGACAATTCTCTTTTAACAATTTTATAAAATAAAGTTTAATCTTTTTAGAAATTCATTTACCAATTCGATAGGATATAAGCAATTAAACTGCTAACAAGATTACATATATTCCAAGTATAGCATGCTTTTGGGTCCTAGACTACCCAGACACACATATAATAGTAGCTACGCATGGACTCTCGTCACCGCTTGCGTACGTAGCCCCCACAAATAGGAGCACATAACCAATTATATCACCTATGGGGACAATTCCCTCTTACAAGGTTAGAAAGGAGATTCACCTCACTTTGAAGATCCATAACCGGCATTCCACACCCTTCAAAAGACTCGATTCGATGCTAAATGCTCCAAAACTAGACAATAATTATGCAAACCCATTAATTTATGCGTAATTACTCATTATAATTGAATTTATAACAATTCCTAACCCCGATCGAAAAGTTGACAAAATTGCCCTCAGGCCCACATGCCCGGATTCTGAAATATTTTGAAGATAAAGTTTACCCATGAACTCACGAACTCAAATATATGATTTTCTCTTAGTCCAATGCCCAAAATCGTGGTAAAAATTCAAAATATAAATTTCCAGGTCTCCTACCAAAACCCCACAATTTCTACTAAACGTTTATGCTCAAATCCATATATAATCAAAGTATTAACTCAAAACTAGTAGAATCCACTGACCTCATGCTTGGTGGTGAAAATGGCACCTCAAAGTTGCTCCAAAATTGGCTCCAGTGGAAGAAATGTGGTTGAAATGAACCCAACCCCCGATTTAAAAGAACTCACTGCCTCCAGCATTTTCGCACCTGCGGTCATTTGACCGCTTCTGCGGTACCGCAGGTGCATCCTCCACACCGCTTTTGCGATCTATCACCAAACCCCTCACTCCACTTCTGCGCTCCTCCATCCGCAGGTGTGGTCCCGCTTCTGCGGCAAGATGACCGTATCTGCGATCCCAGCCTAACCAATCCAGTTCCGCTTCTGCGACGCAAGGGTCGTTTTTGCGGCTCCACACCTGCGGGCTACGACCCAAGCCTCGCAGGTGCGGTTACACCAGAAGGAAGCTGCTTCAGACCTTCTCCAAATTCCACTTTCAATCCGTTAACCACCCGAAATTCACCCGAGGCCCCCGGGGCCCGAACCAGTCTCAAAACACATTATGGACTTTCTCGAGGCCTCAAATCATATCAAACAATGCTAAAATCATGAATCGTCCTCCAATCCAAGCTTAATGAACTTAGAACTTCAAACCTCTATACTCAATACTGAAACCTATCAAATCATGTCTGATTGACCTCAAATTTTGCACACAAGTCACTGTCAACATTATGGACCTACCACAACATCCGGAATTGAAATCCGACCCCGATATCAAAAAGTCCACGACCGGTCAAACTTCTCCAAAAACCTTCAAATTTTTAGCTTTAGCCAAATGACTCCAAACCACCCACGGACCTCCGAATTTACTTCCGATCGCGCTCCCAATACCAAAATCAACATACAGAGTGTTGGTGCCCAATTTTTTCCTCAAACTATTTTTAAATTTGCATATATGCCTTCAAAATCACTTTTATAATAATTGTTATTTTTCCATAATTTTTCATATTATTATCAATTTATTTTCTAATTTATTCAGTACTTTATATCCAATAATTATTCATAAATTAGATTACAAGTAATTTCAAAGTATTTCTTAGCTTAATATATCATTTTTAATCCTATTAGGATTTAATTATTTCACACATTAGCCAATTTGGCATTGTTTGACTATAATTACAATAATTTTGCAATTATAGCCTAATTGTACACTTTATGCTATTTTAATTCAATAATCAGTCATTTTATATTTTAAATATTAGTTAATTACCTTAATTTCACATATTTATCTTTAATTTCATTTTATCCAATTACTAGCTATTTTTATTAATTATTTATCTAATTTTAATTGGGTATTTAACAAATAGCCAATTCCATTTTCAATTCTAGCCTAATTGAATCAGATCCCAACCCAATTAAATAACCCACCAGACCCAAGCCCAAACCATACCCGACCCAATACCTGGTCCAATCTGGACCGTTGATCAATTCTAATCAATGGTCCAGATCCCCCCATACCATATTAAACCTTAATGACTACCCCTCATCTCTCATTCCCCCCCCCCTCTCATTCTCTCTCAACCAGTCTCTCTATCTCCCTCTCTCTATCGTTGGTTCTCTCGAGAACTTTCTCCTCTCCCCTCCTCTCCGATGGACCTTGTCCACCTTCTCCGGCCACCTCCCTCGCCGAAAACCATGGCCTCTCATCATCTACTGGCCTCTACTTTACCCCACACGGGTTTAACACTACCATAAGGCCCTCAGGTGAACCTAGAGCGGTTCAACTCCTACCCATGGTTATTCATACCATTATTTGTCCACCTTAGGCCGTTCGAGTAAGATCTATGACTTTTCCGGCTAAAACTGGTAACACTTTAAGGTCGTCTCATTTTCTCTAGGTTCTCTGAAACCCTAACTCTTAAGATTTTCCAATTTCTTTTAGATCTATCTCAGATCTGTGTATATTATGAGCTTTTATTGTTTTCCTCAAAAGTTTTTTTCCGATTTTTCTAAATTAACTCTTCATCTTCGAACTAGGGTTCTTAAACATCTTTTCAAAAATGCTTCTTTCTTCTTAATTTTGTATTAATCTGCGAGTCTCTATGTTTAAAACATTTGTTTAAGCTTTCTCCTCTATTCGAGTTATTTTGTTGAAAACCCTAATCTCGTCTCTTAAACTTCTTAAATTTGTATAGATCTGAGAAGGATCAAACTTATTTTTACTTATTTTTACGGAAAATCTCCTGAATTTTGAGTGGCTTGTCATCTTCCTAAACTAGGGTTTCTGAAAATCCTTTTCTTCGAAACGCTTTCTGGTTCTAAGTGATTAATCCCCTGTGTCTATGTGTTTTGACTGATTTTGTCGAGTTCATTCTTGACCCTAACTAGCCTACGCCAAAAACCATAATTTTTAAGGTTCTTCGTTTTGTTTCTCTGTATTAGCATGACCTACTGATTCTCATGTTTCTTTTGAGTTCTTGTGATTTCTTGTGACTGCCTTGCCTTGATATGCTTCTACTGAGTTTCTCAGCCTAGACTTATATCAATTCCATGTGTTTGTGTTCGTCTTGACTGTTCACATCAAGACTTGCATCTTTCTCACTGATTCAGTATCGTTTGATCTTCATGTTTTGCTAGAGTTGTGTGTCAATTCTTGACTACCCATGTCTTACTCTATTTATATGTTAAACATGCTGACTCTTTTCCGTGACTCTCTCTTTGATTGATTCTGAATTCCTTATTACTTGGTGTGATTTGAACATTTTCCTTTGGACCCCCCAACTCCTACCTTTCCACTTAATTTGATTAGTTGCTTGCCTTAATTAATTTTCCCTTGCCTTGTTTGGATTGCTACTTAATTCTTACTGATTGTTTCCTTAGTTTGAAAACTTTCTGAACCTAGCCTTAATTTCTTATCCTATAATGGTACTATTTTGAAATCTTTCCTTATATGTTATACTCCAACCGTGTATGATTTCTTTCCTTACTTGTCACCTGCTCTTTACCATTTATACTGACTCCCTTAATTAAGGGGAAATTCGAACCAATTTTTATATTGAGTTCTATAATTATAGAAGAATTGATTCTTGCCTTATTTTAACCAGTTTTCAAACTAATATATAAATAACTCTCTTCTACAGTCTAAAGAAAAAAAAACAAAAAATATGTTCAACTCTCTCTCACACAACTAAAAACTCTATATTCTCTCTTCTATGCTACTTGCTACTATCCTAAGCTAGTCGGCTGCAAGCCAATGCTAGCTACTGCACATTTCCTATTTCTGCTTTGTGTTTTTGTTTTCTTCACTTCACTGGTATGTTCTAATTCAGATTTCAGTCCTCAAACCAACATGTTTCTATTACTATTACAATTCCTTGTATTTCTGATATGCTTTTATTTACTATCTTTGTTGTTCAGCATGTAATTAGGATCCTGAATTCCCTCTACATGTTAAGTTATGGTTTGCTTGTCAATGACCAGCATGTTTCTGTATACTTAGTACAAGTTTCTTATGTTAATCCCCGTGATTGGTACATGGTCTTAGTTGTTTGATGTTGATATAATCCAATACCCTACTGTCCCCCTGATCCTCTGAACCTGTCGGAGTTTCTGATTGTGTGCTTGTATATGTTCCTGCCTGCTACATGTTTGCCCTCACATGCTCCATATTTGTCCCTCCAACCCCATTCCCTTGCTTGTGTTTGCTGGACTATTCCTAGTCCTTAGTTTGATACTGATTTGGTTCTGAGATTGGTGTGCATGCTCCTTCAAATTGTTTTCATCAGTCAAACTTTGTCATAAAGCTATTCCAATTAAGTCTCCCTTTTCAAAACTGTTTTCTTACTTAAACTCTTCAAAACTATGTCAAGCACTCTCACTCTACTCTTAGCTCATGAAGTTCTGCCCCTTTTGTGTGAGCCTTGCCTTGGAACCCTTGAGCCCCCTCTGAACTTGGACACACAAAAGCTGGCATTTCCACACCGCACTTACTCTATCTTGGCTATGAAATCTGGGTGTCAGCATTGCCCGGGTTCCCTTGAGGTCCTTAGGGAACTCTGACACGCCTAGATATGAGGAAAAGCTATTTAACATTCTTGGAACTTGAGGTGATTTATTACATAACTCAGAGAGGAAGTCCTAATCAGGTGTTAAAAATTTGGGCCTGTTTTCAGGCTCTCTATAGTGTAACTTTTATTTTTCTTTTCTACTTGTGCAATTCATTTCAGTATTGGTCTGTAATAATCTTTTGTAAACAAGTATTGGGACTGGCTAGATATGATTCACAAAGAGATAGAGGTATATATGGATGATGTTATTATCAAGTCCAAGAAGGCCGCTAACCACATAGAAGATCTGAGGAAGTTCTTCAATGGACTGTGGAGATACAACTTGAAACTAAAACCCGCAAAGTGCACATTTAGGGTTCCTGTTGGAAAATTGCTTGGGTTTATTGTGAGCCACTGAGGAATACCACCGCCAAGGAACAAGAAGGATGTGATGAGTTTCTTGGGAAGTCTTAATTACATCAGCCAATTCATAGCACAGTCTACAGTTATCTATGAGCAGATCATTAAGATATTAAAGAAGGACGCTGCCACCAAATGGACCGATGACTACCAAAAGGACTTCGACAAAATCAAGGAGTACCTGTCAACACCACCAGTCTTAGTCTCGCCCGAGCTAGGTAGACCCTTATTACTCTACCTTGTAGTATTAGATGGAGCTTTCAGCTGCATTCTAGGGCAGCACGATAAAATATGGATGAAGGAGCAAGCCATTTATTATCTCAGCAAGAAGTTCACCTCGTATGAGGTCCGGGATTCTCTATTGGAACGCACCTGTTGTGCTTTAACTTGGGTAGCTCACAAGCTGAGACATTACTTCTGCGCCTATACTATATATCTCATATCGAGAATGGATCCCTTGAAGTACATCTTTCAGAAGCCCATGACCACCGACAAGCTAGCCAAGTGGCAAATCCTGTTGAGTGAGTTTGACATTGTTTACATAATTCAGAAAGCAATCAAGGGACAGGCACTGCCAGACCATCGTGCTGAAAACCTCGTGGATGGAGGATACGAACCCCTGAAAACGTATTTTCCTGATGAATAGGTATCATTCATAGGAGAATACATTGCAGAATCGTATGACGGTTGGAGAATATTCTTCAATGGAGCAGCAAACTTCAAAGGAGTTGGCATAGGAGCAGTCCTAATATCAGAAACCGATCAGCGTTATCCGGTGTCTGCCAAACTCAAGTTCCTTTTCACCAACAATATGGCCGAGTATGAAGCCGTCATCTTAGGACACAAAATGGCCATTGACATGAACATTCAAGAGATGCTAGTGATTGGAGATTTAGACTTACTTATACATCAGGTACGAGCATAATGGATGACCAAGAACTCCAATATACTCCCGTATCTGCAACACATACAGGAATTGAGAAGGAGGTTTACGAAGACGAAATTCCAGCATGTTCCTAGAATCCAGGTTGAGTTCACCGATGTATTGACTACCCTATCATCTATAATATGGCATCCGGACAAGAATTTCATTGATCCCATTCCAGTGAAAATCCATAATCAACCAACTTACTATGTGTTTACCCTCAAATTGTTAACAACAATTAAATTTATAGATGGGATTCTAAAAATACGTGATCTATTCTTGAGCTAGTTGTTAGAGCAGTTGATGCTAACATATGGAATCCAATGGTGAAAAGCAAGCTAAATCAAGATTGTAATCGAACCGTAGGGCCTGCTGCCTGGGTATACGTCTGATCGATGAAGGACCTCGGGGTCGACGTTAGGGTCGAGCTCGAGCTACTGAGGATAGTCGAGGATGGGATAATAGTTGAAGATATAATTAAACAAGGCTCTTTATGGCCAATACTAAGACATACAATGAAGAACGAGTAAGAATGCGATGAATATCGACGTGATCTCGGGGCAGTGAGAACGAACAATTTAGAAAGAAAAGAGAGAGAGAGATATTATTGCACTTATGGAGAAATGGAGTAGCATTAGTCCCTTACAAGGTAGTGTAAGTCCCCTTTATATAGGAGGGGAGCTCAACTACTAGTATGTGGAGAATAATTACAAAGTATGGAGATGGGATGGTTTGACGCGATGCCTTAGCATAGGCTCTATATAGGTCGGCCCCGTCAGGCCTAGTCGTGTGCCTTGGGAGCTTCCCCCTTCGTCCTGGCTTCAATCTTCATTTTTTCTTCGTCACACCTTGACGATCCCCGAGGTCGGGAACTTGGTCGTGGCTTCCCGACTTCGGGGTCTCGAGGCGTACTTCCGAAGCGACTTGACAGCAAGAAATCAAGTCCTCTAATTTTTCCGCGTACAAATAGTCTCCGCATTTCTTGTAATGAAGTGATGGGAAATGATTCTGACTCCTCAAGCTCCTTACATCGACGTCATTCCGATGATGCAACTCCTGGCGCGAGCTTTTCGGTGACTGGGGCATCCATGGGCTCATGTATTTTTGACTTCATTCAATGCACTCCTAATTCTCGCCCTCCAATGTGAAGGTACCGTTGTCGGTTCATTTTTCTGAGGATGTATTAACTGCGCCCGTCGGTCAATCTTTCAAGGCCTCGACGACCGTATCAAAACCCCTTATTAATGGGTATGTTCTGGCATTGTCTTTCTTATCCCAGTCCCTTTGTTGGCTTGATTGCCTATTCCCTCTTACCATTTTCTTCTACCTTTGAACATTATTCCTAGGGCTCATGGCCTCAAGGCCGTTTGGTAGAGTTTCCTTAGACTGTGTTGTGGCCTTCTTCTGGGGCTTCCCTTCATCGAGCACAACCATGTTGTCCTGCTACTGCCGTGGTTGTTAGCATGTTTACTATGGCTGCTGCCGTTGGCCCGAGATGATGATGGAGGGGGAGCCGGTTTCCCTCTCATGTAGGCATGCGTTCGGATTATGCACTGCTGCTCAAAAGGGGGCTCGTATCATACGTCGCTGCTCATCTTCATACCCTGGCTCAACGCAATAATCTGCTCCGAGTTGGGGGCTTGCACGGCAAGACGCTCTAAGAAGTGGATTCTATTTAGCCGTCCAAGCGGGACCGAAGGTTGTTCGGTCCGCTGTCTCTCTGAGGCTCCCTTTGCCAAAGAGGGTCCTCGAGCTTTGGAGAGCTATGGCATTTTTTCATCTCTCTCTGCCATCCACCTTTCCCCTTGGGGATACCAGTGTGGAAGGTCAGGATGAAACTCCCGAGGGTGCGCATCCGGAGGCACCTATTGTGGACCTTCGAAAGTGGACCGCTCTTTAGGCTTTACGTGTGCATCCGTTTGCCTCTTCCTTTAGGCATAGAGATCCTCCGTAGGCTTTTGTAATTGTATGTAAGGACCCCTCGAGGGCCGCTTGTACACAAATTTTATGAATAAGAATACACTTTACTGATTTCTGCTTTCCTCATTTTTGTATGCTCTCATGCCCTTCAAGGTCCTTTGAATGCCTTCTTTTATTTATTGACTACTGATATCTTACTTGGTTGCGGGCGTTCTTTTCGATCCTCTACTGATTGACATGGCTTTCTTTCGAACCCACCGCCATACCTCGGGCCAATCCTGGATTGATCTGATAGGCTCGTACTATCGGGGCCCTCCGAGTTGTATGGGGATAATGCATCGAATTTCGGGGCCTTCGGGAATGTTATCCTGAATGGAGGTCAGCTTTAGGTACCCGAGGGTCTATTTTAATCTTGATGTAGATAGTCATTTTTAAAACGTATAGGATAGACTTCTACTGAGGAGTTGCCTATACTCAGGCGCTGCCTCGAACCTTCGTGGAGCTTTCATGATCGAAGCTTTTTGTGTTTATTCCTCTTTGCTAGAAAAGGAATCGTGAGACCAGGTACTGCCTCGCGTCGAGTGTTGGCGTTGAAAGCTTTCCAAAGTCCGACTTCTCCTTGGTGGGGATCCTCAGGGTAGACACTATCTCGAGATTATAGATAATACGGACAATTTCTCAAACTTTGGCTCCTCATTAAAGGATGCTTTCGAGATTGCGTATGACCCCGTCGATCTGTATGGAGGCTGTAGGTTTCTCGGGGCTCGCTCCATGTTGGCTAGTCGTCGCTGCTTCTTGCACATATGTAGTGCGGCTTCGGCTTCTTCGCAAGACCATACTATTTTTAGATAGCCGCTTTTTCGCTTTGGCACAAGGTACTTCATCTCTTCAGGCGCAAAAAGTGTTAGTGCACGCCCTTGCCTTGACCTGTTAGTTTTACCATAGTCATGGAAACCACTTCGAGGCCGGTACGACAGGGAACGGGGAGTGTTGCTCCTGGTGCTCAGGAACCGAGGGAGTTCGCTCGGAAGATGACGTCTTTGACAAGAGAGGAACATCTGAAGATGGTGAGGAAGTATTGTGGATGGAGAGAGGACGTAGCGCTGCAGGTGCTTCCCCTGAATGAGAGTATCACAGACTCTGCTGATGGATTCTTGAGCATGCATCTATATCCTTTTGTGTTTGGTTCCCTTGATAAGGTTGTGCTTGATTTTTGCTCGAAGTATCAGGTTACTTTGGCGCAGATACATCCGTCGTTTTGGCAGGTAGTGTTGATGATGAGGTTCTTTGCGGAGAAAGCTGGGCTTGAATTTGTGCTTAACCATCTCATCAGGATATACCGGCCCTTTCATCACCAGGGCCTGCTAACCTTGAGGTGTCATTCGTCCACACCCTTTGTAGTTTATGACGAAGAGGACGGGGGTCGAGAGTGGGCCGGTTGGTCTATCCGGGTCCGGACGGTCGACATTCTCCCCGTGGAGATTTTGCCATTTCCCGAAGGGTGGAATTATGCACATGAGTGAAGCGTCTGGTGCTTTTTCAGATTTTTCCTATAATGAAAATTGGTTGGGTAATAACATTGTCTCCGTTGTTGAAGCAACTTCATGGACGCAGGGCAAAGTCCTTGCCCTGCCTGGCTGGGTCCGGAGGCTGGTGACCCATTCGTCCTGCGATGAGCGTCGGTGGTGACCCATTGCCTTGGCCTTCGTATATTTGAAGTAATTTTTCCCCTTTCATTTGTACTAGATTCGCCTCTTGCAGATATCAGGCGGTTCCTTGGGATGAGGCAATGCTCTTCCGAAGAGGGGAAAGAGTCGTCGGCCTCCAAGCCGAGGGACGATGGCAATAAGGGAGATCGGCTTCCGCGGTGCGATGGAGCTTTTAGTGGTGCTAATCTGGCTCGTGTTTCTGAGGAGAGGGCATCATCCGAGTCTGTTGCTCCCGGAGTACCAGATTTTCGCTCGGTGATTCCTTTAAGTGAACATATTGCCCTCGGGGTCGGTTCTCTTATGGCCGAAGAGGCAGGATCAATAGGAGTGTGTTCCGACTTTGAAGAAGTTCGTCGGCTTCACTTTGTGGTGAGTTTGGGTGCAGTTCCCTTGTATTCTATATCCTCCTCCCTTTATTGAACTTTCCTTGTGCAGGCCTGTGATGGGCTTATGTCCGAGCTGCTCCATCAACGGGCCAAGCTTCAGAAAATTCTTGGTGAGGGTGAATTCCTTAGGCTCTTTAGCGAGGGGAAGGAAGTCGAGCTGCAGCATTGGCGATATGAGGCATACCAGAGATCAAATTATGAGAACTATTTGATGGAGCAGGTAACTTCTTGCAGCTCGTGCTTTGCTCCTTATGGACCTCAAGGTTAACCCCCTTTTTGTTATATTAGCTGCAAAAAAGGACGGAGGCCCTAGACTACCTCAAGGGAAACGGCGACCGCATCAGAATTGCCTGTGGTGAGCTAAGGGCTCGGGTGCAAGCTCAAGCTTTAGAGGAGGTAGGAGCCTCGGCCAAGGTCCCCGCCTTCGAAACCCAACTCCACTTTACTCATGATAATGCCAAAGTTCAAGCGGTTATGATGAGGAAAATTGAATCTGATCTCTTGAAGATCAGGGGTAAAATAATTAATGCTCGGACTAAAGCGGCGCTAGGCTGAACCATGGCTGATCAGGAGATGGTGATTCGTATGAAAGATGCTGCGGATGCTCAAGCCGATTTGAAGCGAGACCTCGATCGGGAGAAGAGGATCAAGGAATATGTTTGTTGCCAATCCCGAAGAGAAGTACTCGAGGAGATTGGTGTGAGCGGATTCCTTCTATTAGAGGAATTGGCTTGAGCAAAGGCGGACGAGCGCGACGCGCGTTCTCTTCTTGATGACGAGGCAAAGAGCTAACCCAGCAAGCTGTAGCCCTTTAGAGTGGAGCGTAGACTTCGCCATTTTGTCGCTTTATTTTTGATATATGTAGACCATGTCTGTAGATGGAGAATGCACCTTTCGCGCATATATATATAAAATGAGAGAAATCTTGAAGTTTTACCTCCTTTGTATCTCTTCCAGTGTTGCCTTTGATCCGGCGGGATGGCTTCCGTGCTTTGGCGAGATCTTCGTGGGTTTGGAACTGATCAAGCAGGCCCGGGGGCTTTCAAGCGCGATCCGTGCTGCGAGCAGGTGTTGGGGATTCTATGTGTTTCCTAGCTGTTTTAGGCTCGGTCTCTAAGTCAGGCCTTTATTTGAGCTTGCCTGCCCTTTATTCTTCTGTGCCCGTGCGGGTGGATGGTGATTGTCTTCACTTTTTGCCCTCAGGTATTTCGCTGTTTTAGCTGAAGGACAAGGCGAATGAGCTAGAACAACTCTGAGGTTAGTTCAGCAAATCCAAACGTGAATTCATCGAGCCGCAGGCGCATGTGAATACCCATTCTTTGGCCAAAGAGGGGGCTCAGGCCGGGGCTTCCGATCTCGAGGCACAAATTCAGGTTGCCCGTACGAATGATTCTGCTCGGGAAAAGATGATCGTGATACTCTCATCCGAGCTTTCAAGGGAGAATACCAAGATGTTGAATGTCTCAGCTGAGGTTGTGATGAATAATACCAGTGTGGAGACAAAAATGGCGGTTTATTTGAGGAGTGCTGCCGTTGCTAAAGCTAAATTGTAGAAGACCGTCGATCATGCCAATAATGGCAAGGAGTGTGTGAGGTGTAGATCCCGGAGTGAAATCCTTGAGAAGATTCATGCTAGGGTCTTTGATCTCTTGGGGGAGATCTAGCAAGCCAGAGGAGAGGGGAACGATGCCAAGTTCCTACTATCCGATGCGGAGGACGATGAGGAGGAGACCGCCGGGCTATAATTGCTGGAAAAAAGCGAAATAATCATTCCCTGTCTTCTTTGTTGTGTATATTCATAACTTTCAGTATATGACGCAGGTTGAGTTGTGTTTCCTCGTCAATATGAAGCAATAAGAGGGGGAAACCCTGCAACTTGTATCTTCTGTATTTCTGCTCATTGGAGTTTTAAATTTGGTCGATTTGATCCCGTATTTGCCCTTAGGCTTGCACACTTTAACCGTCTTAGGGTTCAGTCTCTAAGTCGGGGCCCGATTCGAGCATAATTTACCTTTGAGTTTTGCATTTGTCTGAGGTAGAGATGATGGCATTTATGCCACTCCCTTAGGCATATTGTAGTTTAGCCATTTTCGGGTCCAGTCTCCAAGTCGTATTGCGATTCGAGCTTTAATTTACCCTTTAGTTATTTCCTACCTGCATGGGCGGATGGCGATGGCCCTTTGTGCCTCGGGTCGAAGCGACCTTACAGGTGGGTGGCCCGAAGGCTCACTCGGCTGGCGATGGCATCATTTATGCTGTTCCCTAAGGCATATTGTGGTTTAGTTATTTCGGGTCCAATCTCCGAGTCGCATTGCTATTCGAGCCTTAATTGACCCTTTAGTTCTTTCCTGCCTGCATGGGCGGATGGCGGTGTCCCTTTGTGCTTCAAGTTGAAGTGACCTTACAGGTGGGTGGCCTGGAGGCTCACTCGGTTGGCGATAGTGGCCTTTATGCCATGCCCTTAGGCATATTTGTAATTTAGCCATTTTGGGTCAAGTCTCCAAGTTACGTTGCGATTCGAGCTTTAATTGACCTTTAAGTTCTCTTCCGCCTGCATGGGCGGATGGCGATGGCCTTTTGCGTTGTTTTTAGTCGTCGATACCTTTCCATATGTGGCCCGAAGGCTTTCATAGTTAAATGTTTTAGATCCAATCTCCAAATCGGGTTATGATTCGAGCTTATTTTAATCCTTAAGTTGTCAATTTTTTAGCTGGCAACAATGGCTCTTACGCTATTTGGTCATAGAGACCTTTTAATATGTGGCCCGGAGGCTTGCTTAGCTTGCGACAATGGCTTTTACGTTGTTTTTGCCCATGGGCTTTTTGTAGGCTTTGTTTTCCGCTCATTAAGGCCTTTTGAAAGATTTTTGCCTGACCCGTCGTTAGTTCAGGAGAACCTCAATTTCAAGTCATTATTAGTGATATTTGAGCACCTCGGAAGGTTCATAGCTCGTAGGCAGAGTAAGTCGAAGTCGTGTGATTTGGAGCTGATATGGTCGAAGCTCGTTTTTGCCTGTTGAGGGAAGCCTATTTTAACCGATTCTTTCCGAAGTATATTCGAAGTAGTGGCCTGCGATTTTTGTTTAGCGATGGGCGGGCATCACCGAGTCGCGTTAGTTTGGCTGTATCAGCCATTTTGATTGTAGTCATATGTGTTTGGCTATAGCCGTTTTTGATTCCGAGTGATAGTTCAGGCGTCTACACCGAGGTTATGCCCTTTCGGATTCTTACAAATGCGACATATAGCCTGAACTTCAGAATTTTCATGCCTGTTGAGGCCTTATAGTTTGTCATGCCTATTGAGGTATTACAGTTTTTGTTGTAATGTAGAGTAGATCTTGTCATGCCGAGTCTGCCCGCTTGGGGTCTTACAGTTTCGGGTTTCCTAGTGTATGGCGATTGGCGATGAACGACTTTCTTCGAGTCATCGAATTTGTTTAAGCGTGAAGACCACTTTTTGTGAGCTCGGAGTTCCTTATAGGGGCTTTATGAGCCCGGTGTTCCGACCCTGGGGTCGTGCGGGTGTTGAATTACTGACCCCAAGTCTCCTTGTATCTCGGGATACATCTGGCGAAAGGGTCCCTGCCGGGGATAATCTGTGATTCCCTTGCTCGGAGAATGTGGTGCTGGAAGATATCCTTTTATTGCTTGGTGTAGACATACATGGTTTCATCGTTGTGAGCTCGACCCGCACGAGCGCGGCTTCTCGGATCATTTGATTTGGTAAATAATTCCCGATTGGGGTTTAGCCTGCCATTTCCCGGTCCTCCCGAGCGGACGGTGCCCTTAGAAGCAGATCATCGCTTCGTCCTTGGACTATAGAGGAAGGCCTGCGACCTTATCGAATCCTCCTCTAGGGGTATGTTTCTCCGCTAATAATCTTGCTGGCAAGGCCTTTTTGGGGCAGAAGCCCGACTGAGGAGAAAGAGTGCGGCTCCCCCTTTTTAATGACTAGGGGTATCTGGGTAGAGTTAGAACCTCCAAATATCATGGTTAGTTGTCTGCATACAAGTTAGTGAAACAATAACAACGGAGTAAAGCAGTTCTTCCTTACCGCAAGATGTATAGGCGACGCTTTGAGATTAGGTATGTTTCTATTCCTTGGGGGCGCGAGCCCGTTCAACCCTCCGCCGTGTTTTATCAATCTTAGCTGAAGATGTGGTTTTCTTACCCTTTGATCCTCCCAAGGGTAGGGGCAATTGTTGCGTAATGCTTTCTGTCGACTTAATTTAGTTCTGCCCTTTGCGAGGGGTTCCACGATTTTGGTGAAATGGGGCCGACGCTGTCTCCGGGTGGTGTGCCTTGGTCGTCTGAATAATACATTCATGCTTTGCGCCTCCTCCGATGGTCACAGCTCGACGTCTTGACCCGAGCTCATACGGGCCGTATTAAGAGGATGGTCTTTGTTGTTATTCGTCATTAGGAATTCGCCAGGGATTCGAGATGCGGGACTGATTTGGTCCGTTAGCCCGAACCAACCTATTGACTTTTGTTCGACATTGTTGTTGTACATAATTAAATGTAGATCAAATGAGGGAGAGGGTTACCAATGCGTCAGTGTGAGGCGGAGGCGAAGTATCGATGTCCTTTTCCTTGGATGTTAGGGTGTCTCCCGGAATACTTCCCTAGACATGTCTTTTCCTAACGGTGAACATTCTCACTTTCCATTTTATGAGTCCTCGGAGGGTGTCACCGCTACTCCATTGTCGTGGTAATACATCGTGGCTTGTGCACTTCATCCTTCCAGGTTGCCTTTGTTCCTTGGGGCTGGAATCGAACCTGGCCGCTCGATGTAACTCGGCAACGACTTTTATTGAGTAACACAGGTGTCAGCTTTCCGAGATGGGGGGTCATTTTTGACCTAGTGGCTACGCGCGCCTTGCGGTTCCTACGTCGGGTTGTGGTTCTTTTTAAAGGTTCTTCATCGAATAGGCCTGAGTCACTCAACGCCCCTGTTTTCACTTATGGTGGTCATGATATTTGGTATAGCGATGTTAAAACCGTGCTCTGCTGGTTGCGTCTCGTCACATCCAGTTCTACTGAAAGTTCCTCGAGGATGTTGCCCTGGAAATATTTCTCTACCGTTGTGAGGTAGGTCACATCTTGTGGAATTCCTCCCATTCGCGGTGCATGGATGGTATCTCCACCTGTTCGGCATTAGTTTCTTCATTGGGGGCCTACTTGGGTATAACGGGCTCGTAGAGGCTCCCGGACGGTTGTCCATGGCTCTGATTCATGACCGGTGTCGGGTACGGGCATACGCCCAGATCTCGGCTGGGTATCTGACTAAGCATCATTTGAAAAGACCTAGGGTTATCGGGAATGCCTCGTTTAAACTTCTGGCGAAGACCTATGTTGACCAGACATCCGAAATCGGGGACGATCTCACTCGTCCTGTCGGGGAATGAGGCGTGACTTCCTGAGGTGTTTCGTTCTCTCTTTGCTCGGCCTTCGATGTATTGCTCTCTTCCGCTACTTATTCAATGGCATCGGCGTATGCTTCTACGGAGGAATCTGCTGGTACGATAAGCGAGTATATGAGACCGGGCGCTAGGATGTGACGCCACATCATGGTTTCGTTCGAGAGTGTTTCTCTTAACTTCTTCAACGATACAAGCTCGAACTTATCATCTTGAAGGTCGCTTCCTTTCTTCGCGCAAGTGTAAGTGGTGGCGCGCTCGTCGAGGTCTGAGGTCCTATCGCGCCTGGGGAGTTCCAGCATTCCGGATTTCCGTAAAGCGGGTTCCGAGACCACTACCGCTGGGGGGGAGCTATTGCATGAACTTCCATGAACCTGACTCAATCCTTTTGGAGAGATCCCCGAGCATCTTTGCTATGGCAGGGTCTGTTATCTATCAGTCGTTGCTTGGTCTTTCGGGTACTTGTTCGGCGTAGGGAGCTGTTTTTAGCGCTGTCGTGCTGGGAGTCATCGGATGGCTCTGTAGCTGATCGATAGCCAACTTCTGTGCCTGCAACATTTGAAAAATATCATGAAGGATAACTTCCTATGTTTACCGAGCCGAGGTTTATTGGGCTTCCTGTTGGTTGATATGCTGAATGCTCCTATCCGTGTGAGAAGTTTCATCTACTTGCTGTGCATCATGTTAATCTGTGTCCGATGGAATTGGCCTAGATGCGTTATCGGGGTTCCGCGGCATCATGCCAGCCATTGGAACAGCCTCACCATTTCCGTCATGATTTTCAGGGTGGTCGTTCTCGACTTTGCTTACCTAGACGGACATTTTGACCTGAAATCAAAAGATCTTGGACAAGAAAAAGTGTGAAAGATAATGTGCTTTTGTGTTTTAAACTAGCAAGAATATAATCACTACTATTTTTAGCCCCACGGTGGGCGCCAAACTGTTTACTGTGAAAATGGTAACAACAATTAAATTTGTAAATGGGATTCTAAAAATACGTGATATATTCCTGAGCTAGTTGTTAGAGAAGTTGATGACAATAATATGTAATCTGATGGTGAAAATCAAGCTAAAACGAGATAGTAATCTAATCGTAGGGTCTGCTGCCCGGGTATAGGTCTGATCGATGAAGGACCTCGGGGTCGATGTCGGGGTCGAGCTCGAGCTACCGGGGATAGTCGGGGATGGGATAACAGTTGAAAATATAATTAAACAATTCACTTTATGGCCAATACTAAGGCATACGATGAAGAACGAGTAAGAACGCGATGAATATCGAGGTGATGTCGGGGCAGTGAGAACGAAGAAGTTAGAAAGAAAAGAGAGAGCGAGATATTATTGCACTTGTGGAGAAATGGAGCAACATTAGTCCCTTACAAGGTAGTGTAATTCCCCTTTATATAGGAGGGGAGCTCCGCTACCATTATGTGGAGACTAATTATAAAGTATGGAGATGGGACGGTTTGATGCGACGCCTCAGCATAGGCTCTATACAGGCCGGCCCCGTCTGGCCTAGCCATGTGCCTTAGGAGCTTCCCCCTTCGTCCTAGTTTTTTTTTTCTAAGTTAGGCCTTGACGAGCCCCGAGGTCGGGAACTTGGTCGTGGCTTCCTGACCTCGGGGTCTCGAGGCGTTCTTTTGAAGCGACTTGACAGCAAAAAATCAAGTCCTCTGATTTTGCCGCGTACACTGTGCCCATGTTTAAGAGGAAGCAGACAGAAAGCCATGGTTTCATGATATCAAGGAATATTTTGCAAAGGGATAATACCCAGAGCTTGCGAATCCTACTCAGAAACGCACACTTCAGAGATTGTCCAACAAATTCTTTCACAACAGAGGAATCATGTATAGGAGGACTCCTAATTTAGGATTATTAAGATGTGTTGACGCAAAGGAAGCATCCAGGCTACTATAGGAAATTCATACTGGGACCTACGGTCCACATATGAACGGTTTTGTCTTAGAAAATAAGATACTCCGGGATGGTTACTTTTGGATGACTATGGAAACGGACTACATCCAGTATGTCCAGAAATGGCACCGCTGTCAGATACATGCAGACATGATAAAGGTACCTCCAAGTGAGCTTAACACAACAAGCTCATTGTGGCCGTTCACCGCCTGGGGAATGGACATTATTGGACCAATGAGCCTGCCGCATCCAATGGACACAGATTTATCCTCGTAGTCATCGACTATTTCACCAAATGGGTCGAAGCAGCATCTTACAAAGCAGTGACTAAGAAAGCCGCGGAGACTTTGTCCGCGACCGCATTGTTTATCGATTCAGGATTCTTGAGTCAATCATTAGTGATAATGGCTCCAACATCAACAACGACTTGATGAAAGCTATGTGCAAAATTTCATGATCAGACACAAGAATTCCACAGCCTCCATTCCTCTGATGACAGGAGTTGTAGAAGCCACAAATAAGAATATCAAGAAGATAGTGAGGAAAATGATAAAGAATCACAGACAGTGGCACGAGAAGTTATCATTTGCTCTTCTAGGGTATCGTACCATACTCCGCACATCAACCGAGGCAACCCCCTATATGATGGTTTATGATACAGATGCTGTCATTCCCGCTGAGGTAGAAATTCCTTCCCTAAAGATCATACAAGAAGTTGAGCTCGACGACGCTGAATGGGTAAAAAGTCGTTATGAGCAACTAGCCCTTATAGATGGAAAGGTAATGAATGCAGTTTGCCATGGTCAACTCTATCAGAACAGAATGTCCAGAGCCTTCAACAAAAGAGTCAAGCCAAGACAATTGGCACCGGGACAACTAGTATTAAAGATAATTTTTCCGTATCAAGATGAAGCCAAAGTGAAATTCTCTCCCAACTGGTAGGGTCCATACATGGTTTACCTTGTTTTCACAAAAAGAGCCCTCATACCTGCAGAAATGGACGGAGGAGTCTGGCCAAAGCCAATCAATTCAGATGTAGTCAAGCGTTACTATGTGTAATCTTTATACTTTCCTTATATGATGTAAATTAAACTACGCTAGACTTGATTCCCGTTTAAGAGGGGATATGTAGGCAGCCCTGGGTTCGGTCACAATTTAATAAAATTTCATTTCCCCCCCTATCCCTACAATTGGAAACTGGGGCAGAATTTTGAGGAGGACCCTCAAAATTTCGAAATGATTTCAGCCAATCGCCACGCGAGCAACAATCAGAAACGTCAACCCATCAAACCGGGGCAAAATTTTGAGGAGGACCCTCAAAATTCTGAAGCAGAAGAGGTTGCAATGTCCTGAACTGTGTTACAGTCGTTGGTTCATCTAAAAGTCATTTTTAGTTTACGTCATACTTCACAAAATCATGCATGTTATTATCAAAACTACTTTGTTTAGCAACACTACCCCAATAATACAGACGGTATCACCAGATTAAAGTCGAACGAGTCAAGAAAAAGCCAGTGGGGATACAAACTGACCTCCCCCCTTACAAAACTCATGATTTTTCTTTGGATGTAGGCACTAGGATTGTGAAATTATTAAACATACTGTACGCCCATGGGACAAACATTGGTCAAGAATACGATTCTCACAACCGTTCTACTTGCCAACATTTGCTATGAGCACACACCAGTAATGTCTCGTATGTCACAATGCTCCCAACAATCACAACGCCACAATCTGCTATCAGCTAAGAAAACTCTACTGTCAATGTTATCTGATTTCTTGCATAAGGCTACCACTCTGCCTTCCGAGACTAAACATTGTCTCCATCTGCATTCGCATTGCATAAGGCTACTATTTTGCCTTCCAATTTACATAAGGCTACCATTCTGCCTTCCGAGGTTAAGCTCTACCTCCATCTGCATCTGCATTGCATAAGGCTACTATTCTGCCTTCTGAGACTAAACACTATCTCCATCTGCATTCGCATTGCATAAGGCTACTTTTCTGCCTTCCAATTTGCATAAGGCTACCATTCTGCCTTCCGAGGTGTCACGCCCCAACCTCGGGAGGCGCGACCGGCGCTCAATCGAGTAAACCCAATTGAGCAAGCCTTATCAAAAACTTCCTACCCAACTCAATACGAATAAAGAAACCATGCTTTCATTCATTTTGCTTAGACGAGGAAAGATAGTGCATTCTACAAAGTTAGTTCATTTTAAATCACAACATTAATCCGTAATTATGTTCCCAAGATTACATACAATTACACTTTAGCAAAACGAGAATTTTAGTTACATCATAGTTCGTAGACCCATCGAACGCCCGTACATAACCCACACATATGTCTACGGAGCCTCTAAGGATACCCAAGACAGCGATAACAACGCCGGCAACAAGGCCCCGACTATAACTCAAAAGAGACATATATAACAAAAGGCATGTCACAAAACCCCTTGAAGGAGGAAGGGGCTCACCAAGAGTTTGAGAAGAGGAAGCTCCTCTACACACGATCGGCACTATCCGCTATTGAGCCACCTACATTCATTTAAAAAATGTAGCGCCCCCGGCAAAAAGGACGTTAGTACTATGGAATAGCACTAGTATGTATAACTAAACACCATTTACTCAGAAAGAATTTTCATACAAGATTAAGAAATCACAAGTATAACTCAAAAGTTTAAACGATCACCACATTATCAAATAAAAGAATCATACAACTTTCACATCATTTTCCCATAGCTTTTAGTTTGGGGCATTTCACAATATTCATTATTTGTTCACAATACCATCACTATCTTGAGCGGAGTCCGATCTCGACCCGATCGGCTAGGTTGCCTCATTTGAGACATATGCTTCAATCACAATCTCATTTTCCTTCTTTCCCGGAATTCATTCACAATACCTTTCCAATGCCACCGCTATCTTGAGCGGAGTCCGATCTCGACCCGGTCGGCTAGGTCGCCTCATCAAGGCATTGTTCCCTTATATACCTCAATAAAACATTCCTTATTC
Source organism: Nicotiana sylvestris (assembly GCF_000393655.2). NCBI lineage: Eukaryota > Viridiplantae > Streptophyta > Magnoliopsida > Solanales > Solanaceae > Nicotiana > Nicotiana sylvestris. The sequence continues at coordinate 96,083,744 of NC_091062.1, read as the reverse complement.
CTTATAAATTCCGGAACTTTTAGCACTTCGATCTATTGTGTAAGAATTACAAACTAAATCGAGAATTAGAGACGAGATTGAGGTTCTAGCTTGTTTCGAGCATACTATCAAACACTAAAGGTGCATTGTAATCTTAGGCCCTTTTGAGGGAAGTTTCTATCATTTTATACCCCAATTGCTTTCCTTTTTTAGTTCACTACCTACCAATATTCTATGGTGTGATATGCATTCAAGAAATTCATTCTTATACACATGAATTACTTCACTTGTGATCCCTTATTGCTAAGCACAGGAATAAGAGCTGAGGTAATGAAGTCTTACCTCTTGGGATGAAGATTTAAGTGCCCTCACTTGATTATCTTCAAAGATTTGGCAAGGTTTCATGGAGTAATTTGATGGGAAGCACTTCCCTCTCTAAGACCCTCTCTCTCTCTCTCTCTCTCTCTCTTTCTAAAACCATCAGGAATATGGTCAAAATGAGCTATAATACCAAATATATCGATAAGGGGTCGGGTTTAAAATTTAGAAAATTGGAGCCCCGAGTCAGGTGTGTGATCGCAACGTGGAAATGCGGACCGCAAAATGGACCGCAAAAGTGCTCCAAAAATCTGAACACACTGCCCGGCTATGCGGCAGAAATGCAGTCCGCATACCCATTCAGCGGTCGCATAATGCACCGCAGAACTACCCCTCACAAAATCCCAAGGGAAATGTGCGATGACTATGCGGTCTGCATATCGGTTATACGATCGCATACTTGACCGCATAGTTGACCTCAAATTTGACCAACACACTGACTAACTTTGCGGCGATTATGCGGTTCGCATACCTGATATGTGGCCGCATTCTCGACCGCAGAATCACATTTTCTGGAAAACATTATTTCTTGACTTTTTATATCATAGATCAGTCCAAAAAGGTTTGAACTTTAACGCATGATCCTAACTTGGCACCATGGGATTCGGGGTTGTGAGTAGGAAATTTACGGGGCCTTGCATCCTCCCCCACTTAAGATCGTTTATCCTCGAATGAGGATCAACGTTCACTTATTGACAGTCTTAATGAAATCTTCTATTCTTTATAACCAGAAACGTGTTGCCAGTCCCCCAAATTTAGCTAACTCCCTATTTTTTTTGAAAATTTCGCCGGAGTTTGCTTTGTATCTAGGCCTTATCCACCTGTCAGAGAGCCCCAGAACATATCCTAACAGCATAACCATATTTCATAAACGTAACATAACTTCTACAATCATCAACCATGGCCGTATAGGCAACATTTTACCAAAAAAGGGACAGTTTTACATAGATCAAGTCTAAAGATAAGAGTTCATAGGAGCTAAATGCATAAAAGCTATTACATGACTACTCACACAAATGTGGATACTTCCTTTTCATTTCATCCTCGGCTTCCCAAGTGGCTTCCTCAACTTGCTAGTTCTGCCATAATACTTTAACGGATGCAATTTCCTTATTTCTCAATTTCTGAACCTACCTATCAAGAATGGAAACTGTAACTTCTTCATATGACAGTTCTTCATTTACCTCAATAGTTTCAACTGGCACAATAGTGTATTGATCTCTCACTACCTTCCTCAACATGGACACATGAAAGACCGGGTGTACTAATGACATTTCGGGTGGCAGCTCGAGCTTGTATGCCACCTGACCAATCCTCTGAATGATTTTGTATGGTCGTATATACCTTGGACTCAATTTTTCCTTATTTACAAATCGCATGATACCCTTCATAGGGGAAACCTTTAAAAATACCCAATCATTTTCTTTGAACTCCAAATCTCTATGACGAACATCTGAGTAAGACTTTTGGCGACTCTGAGCAGTTTTCAACCTCTCCTTATTAATCTTGACCTTCTCCATGTCCTGATGCACGAGGTTCGGCCCTATCAATTCCGCTTCTCCGACCTCGAACCACCCAATGAGAGACCTACATCTCCTACTATACAGTTCCTCTAATGGTGCCATTTGGATACTAGCATGGAAACTATTGTTGTAAGCAAACTCTTTGAGTGGCTACAGGTTTACGATAAGCAAATTAGAAGGGTAAATGAGAGATCTTAAATTTGATAGTAGTGTGCAGGCCGCTGTTGATGAAGGAGAGAAGAAAAAATTGGCCCAAGAAAATGAGACCCTCCGAGCCCAAATTGAAAGGATGAAGATAGCTGCTGAAAACCCGAGAAGGAGACAAATAGATAATAGACTTATAAATGGTGTTAGGCAAAAAATATGTGAGTATGGGGCTGATTTGGAAAAGTCCAAAGGTAGACTGGCAAGAGCCCGGGAAAAGTTGGTAAAGAACGCAGAAGGACAGGCAGAGTTTTTTTAGCAATTAAAAGGAAAATATGATAGAGAGGTCACAAATCTAAAGAAAAAGCTAACTACCGTCGAGAATGAAATGGCTAAAAACACAAAGAACTTCAAGGCAGAAAGGGAACATTGTTTTGCATTCATGTCTCGACTGGAAGAGGACATGCAATAGTTGCAGGAGCAAAGCCATAACGATACCCAAGTTCTGGAAGCTAGATCTCAACAAATTGGGTGCCTGCTTCAAGAGAAAGGCATCATTAGAGAAATGATTAGAGGAATTGCTGACTATATTGTCATAAAATGCCATGAGTTCAAGGATATCACTAGATCCACCTTCTTCGCTACAGTGATGACTTTTGTTCGCCAGATAATGGATGACTTGGATCGCCTCCAAGGAGATCTTTAACATAGGCTCGCATCGAGACTGACATATGTCCCGCTGGCCACTGGAGTAGTATTGGAGGCACTTTTGTATCCCCGAGGAGTGTATAAACTTGGTCGATCCTAGGGCCGTGGGGATGGAGGCTTCCGAACTGGAGCCTGATGCTGCAGTGGACCATGTTTGTGGTGGGGAGGTAACGGATGGAGTATCGAGCACTACCCCTGAGTTGGCTGGTGGCCAGAATTCTCCCCGAGTTGAGGCCCCCTTGGTGGGCAGTTTGGAGAGACCCAGCTCTAGGGTCCAGGGTGAACAAGGGACGGAGGCTTTGACTGATTCTATCAACCATGTGATCATTATTGATTCCCCTCAGGGGGTGATCCTACCACCGCATGGAATGCAAGATGCCCTGTGTGAAGAGCCATCTGATGTAGGGGCACTAGTCAAAGGTGGAGATGCGCTCGAGAGGTCGCCGACCATTCTTGAGGAAAGTCCCGAAGTTGATGCTTCATTTGTTTTTTTCTAGATGGGCAGACTTTGCGAGTGGGTAATCTTTTCTAACCCCGTCTGCCGCTTTGGGCTGCTTCGATCTTTATTTTTCTAACTTGTCCTTTTTTGTCGCTTCAAGCTAAAGTGCTTTACTGCCATGCTTTCTCCCTGTACCAGGATGAGGTGAACCGTCGCGAGTGTGAGAAAGCCTATCTTACCGAGCAGGTTACTCATCCCCCGTTTACTATTATTTGACTCTTTGTGAGATTCTATTGATTTTAACATCTCGGACCTGATTTGTGCAGTTTGATAAGGAAAATGCCCTGCTGAGAGAGGATCTTCGGTGCAGAGATACTGAAATTTTTGAGCTCGGTCGGTATATAAGGGAGATAACTTCTAAGAGGGACACCCTCCAGGGGAAGGTAACCTTAATCAAGCGTCAGCTCCAGGATGCGAACGAGGATAGTGACAAGTACAAAGGTCTCCATTCTGAGTTGGTCGTTGCACTATCTCGGATCAAAGCCGAAGCTGAGGGGTTTGTATCCTCGCACCGGGAGGAAGCCATTGTCGCAAATGCTCGTGTTGAGGGGGAATCTGAGGGGGTAGCCCGAATTTATCTCGAGCTGCAGATCGTGCTTGGCCAATTTCCCAAAAGAAAACTGTTGGGTCGGGTGCTCCTGTTTTTAGAGCTGGCAAGAATCTTTAGTTTTGTGATACAACCCTGGGCTCGTTAGACATGTTTGGGGGCTTTTACATGCCTAGTCGATGCGACATTTAATATAAACTAGTGTAAGAGCTCTTATGCTTCTCTCACCCATTTTGGGTTTAGTCTCCGAGTTGGGCTCCGACTCGAGCTCATTCAACCCTTAAGCTTCTATGTTTTTATGGGCAGGCAACAATGGCTCTTGCATTTTTGCCCTTGGGCATTTTGTATTTTAACTATTTTGGGTTTAGTCTCCGAGTCGGGTTTTGACTTTAGCACAATTGACCCTCAAGTTTGTATTCATGCGGGTTGGCGACGAGGTTCTCACGCTTTGGGTCGAAGCGACCTTTGATATGCATGGCCCTAAGGCTTGTTAAGCTGGCGACAATGGCTCTTACGCTTTGCCCTTGGGCATGTATAGTAAATTATTTTGGGTCCGGTCTCTGAATCGGGTTACGACTCGAGCTCATTTTGACCCTCAAGCTTTCAAATTTTAAGCTGGCGACAGTGGATCTTAATCTTTTGGTCGTTATGACCTTTTATAGTAAAGCCTTGAGGCTTGTTAGGCTGGTGACAATGGCTCCTACGCTTTGCCCTTAGGCATATGTAGGCTTTGTTTTCCTCTCGTTACGGACTTTTTGAAATGACTTTGCCTGACCCATCGTCGGTACGGGAAGAACCTCGATTTCAAGTCGTTTGCGGTGATATTCGAGCACCTCAGAAGGTTTAGCTCATAGGCTGAGTAGCTCGAAGCCTTATTATTCGGGGCTGACATGGTTGATGCCCTTTTTCCTGTCGAGTGTAGCCTGTTTAACCGGTTGTTTTCGAAGTAGATTCAATGTAATGGCCTATGATTTTGTAGCGACAGTCGGGCGTCCTCGAGTCGCGTTTATTCTACTGGTACAGCCATATGATCGTAGTCATTTATATTTGGACGGAGCCATTTTGGTCCCGAGTATAGTAGTTTGGGCGTCTATATCTATGGTATGCCTTTTTAGGGGTCTTACAAGTTCGATATATAGCCTAAACTTCGGGATCCAGTTTTATGCCTGTAGTAAGGTCTTACAAAAAATTTCCATGCCTGTTGAGGTCTTACAAGTTATTCATGCCCTTGAGGTCTTACAGTTTTTTCATGCTAGTTGAGGTCTTACAGTTGTTTCATGTCTGTTGAGGTCTTACAGTTTTTTCATGCCTATTTAGGTCTTACAGGTTTTTCATGCTTGTTGAGGGCTTACAGTTTTTTTCATGTCTGTTGAGGTTGTTTACCGTGAAAATGATAACGATAATTAAATTTGTTGATAGGAATCTAAAAATACGTGATCTATTTTTATGCTAGTTGTTAGAGCAGTTGATACTAGATATATGAAGTTAAAAGACGAAATACGAAATAAAACGGGGTTATGATTGAACCAGTGGAGCTTGTTGTCCGAGCCTTGGACTGGCCGATGAAGGGCCTCGGGCTCGAGCTATCGAGGGTAAACGGGAAAGGGATAATAGTTAGAAGATAATTAATGGAGGCTCTTTATGGCCAATAATAAGCGATAAATGAAGAACAAGTATGAAAACAATAAATGAAGGTGGTAGCCTCGAACACGTAAGTTAGAGAGAAAAGAGTGATAGAGATGTTATTGATATTATGTAGAGTAGTTAGAGAAACAGCAGCCCCTTACAAAGTAGTGAGGATCCCCTTTATATAGGAGGTGAAATATAACATAGTACTGGATACATTAATTATAATGATACAGAGATAGGACGGCCAGATATGATATAAGATTCTACCAATGTTGTCTGCTTGCCTTGGGAGTCCCCCATCCTCAGCATCGCCATTAGGTCGAGCATAAATGAACATCGAGGGAGAGAAAGCGACCGCAACACCACAACATTGAGGTCTTCGATATGAATCCCTGACAGTACCTTAATAGCGAGAAATTGGACCTTCCGATTTTACTGTATACAGATAGTCTCCGCATTTTCTGGAATGAAGTAATAGGAAATGGTTTTGAGCCGTCATTCCGAGGGCATCATTGCCGTGACATCACCCGATAAGAACATTAAATGCCCTATTCTAGAAAATCGTGCAAGGGTCGCCATCAACCGCGATTATCGAGGAAACCGCGAACTGCTCACTGGCTCACCCTTTTCGCTGCCCAAGCGGTTCCTATAAATATATCGACCGTTTTGGCACTCCTTATTTTTACCATATCTTCAAATTCATGAGTCAGAACCCATTGTCTTTTCCACTTTTCCATCTCGTTTTTAGAGAAATTTTTGCCATTGGCATGGCTAGGACGTCTAGAACAGTTCCTCGGCGGAACGACGCTGCATCATCTTCTCAATCATCTAGGGAGGAAACCAGAGTGATTCCTTCTTTAGAACAATGTACCCCACCTAATCTCGATATGTCAAATGATTTAAATATCGATGCCACTTTATCCACACCGGGCCTGTGTGAGCATGTGTCCCGATAAATTAGCGTCGTGACAAATATTAACACGGTGAGGACAGACTGCTGATGGGGTGAGGCAGTGAGGGTGGATATTCCTGGTCGTAATGATAATATAATGGACCATAAGGCTGGCTTTCTTCACGTGTACACCTACCCATTCACCTTGGGTCCTGATAATTCTTTTGAATCCTCTCCCCCAGAGATAGACCCGGTTATCCTTGACTTCTGTGACAAATACCAAGTGACGATTGGTTAGATCTACCCTTCTTTCTAGAGGATAGTGTTGATGTTTCGCCATTTCACCGAAGGGGTTGAGGGTGAGACCTTTACCCTCAATAATTTTGTCAGGATGTACAACCCTCGATTTTATCGAGGTTTGATCAGGGTCCGTCACCCATCCAAAAAGACATTTTTCTTGAGCGTCGATGAGGGAATGGTCGAGTGTGGATGAGCTGATTTTTCCGGGTAAAGACCTCGAATATCATCCTGGCCTAGAGAATCCCATTTCTTAAGAGGTGGAATACCCAACATAAGCAATTTTACCTTAACCACTTTTTAACTATCCTTCTTTTGAAATAACGATCTCCTTGTGCTTCCTGCACCCGCTGCTTGGTACCTCGAGGCGGTTTCGGATTAGTCAGGATGGATCAAGCAGTTGAACGAGGCATTCCCATATCTTTTTTAGCCTTGGACCGACCTGGCCAAGGAGCAATGGGTGGCCAATAATCATGGTAGAGTTTCCTTACCGCCTATGTCTCAAATTTGTGTCCTCCCCCCGCCCACCACACCCTTAGTGGTAACATCCTGCGGTTACCGCACTTGTACAGGTCTTGGCAAGAATATGCTGATGAGGCCGCCCCTAGTGCGGCCCCTAGTGGCGAAAGGGAAAGCAAGGCAGTTGTTGTCCTTCCTACGACAAACAAATACAGGACACTCGAGCATTGAGCCCCTGCCGGGACCTCTGCTTTGACTTCAGGGGCGAATCTCAACACTGAGGAAGATGATGATGATGAATGTCCGTTAGCGCAGAGGATGAGGTTGAACGCGAGAGCCTCGCAAGCACCTCAATCGAAGGCCGCTGAGTGTGGAACGGCTGACTCCAATCAGCCTCGAAAATAGGAAACCCATGAAGAAGGTGTTAATGTGGCCTCAGATCGCACAACCAGGTTTGACGCAGTTTCCGCCAGAGCGACCACTACCGTCGATCATGGTGAGTCTTGGCCTGGAGCTTTTCAGGAGGAAGGGTTGTCCTTTGGGCAATATGAGTGACTTCATCTCATGCTTTCGGGTCTCGTTAGGGGAGCTGGGCGATGCTCAAGATGCAAACGCCATCAAAGCGGGAGTCAGTCTCAAGGGGGGAGGCTCATTTGCCAATATCTTTAATGGTGTTAGTGATAATGTCGGTCTCGACGTTCTTGGAATCGTAAAAGCGGCGGAGGGATCCTTGCAGTAGGTACTATCTATTTTTTGTGTATTCTTTAGGCGTCCTTTGGGTGTCATTCTTCATTTTTCTAACTTTTCCCATATGCCGCAGTGCAAGGATGCGTACAATCATGCCCTCTTTCTGATCCGCAAAGAGCTTTCTTACCATGTGTATGCGGCAAAATCAGAGGGCCTAATTTCTTGTTATCAAGTCACTTCAGAAAAATATCTCGAGACCTCGAGGACGCGGAGTTGCAACCGAGTTCCATCCCTCAGGGCTCGTCGAGGCCCGACTCAAAGAAGATGAAGATCGAGGCGAGACAAAATGGGGAATTACCGAGGCACATGGCTAAGTTTGACAGAGCCGGCCTACCCAGAGCCGACCTACCCAGAGCCTGTATCGAGGCGTCACGTCTAGTCGTCCCATCTCTATGCTTTTATAATTAATACATTTTGTACTATAACGGGATTCCCCTCCCATCTAAAGGGGATCCCCATCACTTTGTAAGGGCGGCTGTAACTCTAACTATTCTTCAAAAGATCAATAACAATTCTCTCTCTCTTTTCTCTCTAACTTACTCGCTCGAGGCTACTCTTCCCATTTATTGCTTTCATACTTGTTCTTCTTTTATTGCTTGATATTAGCCATAAAGAGACCCCTTTTAATTATATCCTAACAGCTCGAGCTCTAACAGCTCGAGCTCGAGCCCAGGCATCAACCTCGAGGCCCCTCATCAGTCAGTCCAAGGCCCAAATAACTGATCTCTCGGTTCGGTCATAACTCTATTTTAGCTCATATTTCATCTCTTGTCTTGACATGACTAGCATCAACTTCTCTAATAACTAGCATAAAATAGATCACGTATTTTTAGAGTCCCATTAACAAATTTAATTATTATTACCATTTTCATGGTAAACGCCATGATAAAGAATGTAAGAACCTTACCTAGATGTTACGAGATTTGTAGGCTCGCTCTACCCGGGGAAGGAAAGAAATAGGATAGCTCCGAGCTGCTTTGGAGACGGTGCTCCAAGAAAAGGCCGACCTTGCTGTGTAGGTATTTTGCCTTGCTTGTAACGACCTCTGCTCCCGTATTTCGATACAAATTGGTTTATCTTTCTCTCGCAGGTAGAGCAAAATGGTTTTCAGATTGGCCAACTGAACACGGAGATCTCTGGGTTGAGGAAGCAAAGTGAAGCAGCAACTGGGGAGTTGGCAACGTCCCGAGATCTTCTCAGGAATGTTTTCAAGGAGGTTTCTACCTTGTCCGTGGCCAAGTTCGTGGTCGAAAGAAATTTTTCCACTTATCTGGAGGACGCAGCCAAAGAGCACAAAATTGCTCGTGACGTATCGATAGTAGCTGAGTAGAGGCTAGCTCGAGCTATTAAACATGCTAAGGCAGGGCGAGGAGAGAGACCCTGGAGGAGATCGGGGCTTGAGGGGTCGACCTATCAGCTGATCTCGAGGAAGCCCGCATTTTGGAGAAAGAACTTGCGCTTTTAGTTGCCCCCAATGAGGGTGGAGATAGTGGTGATGAGGAGTAGCCTCCTAGTTGTCTTGCATCCTCTCTTTTTATCCTGTTGTATGCACCCCTCGGGGATGGATTCTATAAATTTATCTCTTGTGGATTTGTTATTGGCAACGTAAAAAGTAGGGATTTCCTTCTTGTCAATTTTTTCAGCCTCTTTTTGTTAATTTCCTTTTGCGAGTTGACCTTTGTCTTTCGATATCTGCCTTTCGAAATCCGTTCTCGGAGTAACCGAGGCCCTAAAACCGGCCCTTCCCCGGGGTTAAATCGAGAACTGCTATCGGACCGGTGCTAGCGATATCAGGAAGCCCCAAGGCCTCATAGTTTTTGAGTTCTGTGGGGTAGCAATATTCGCTCGATCTGGTGAGAGGGGGCCCGGGGTGATTCTGCCATTACGTTTCCCTAGGAGAGGGTGATGTTAACGCGGCCATAATTAATTGGCTTTTTGAGTAGGTGGGCAGTTCCTATTTTTCCACTAAATATTAATTCTCGTGCTTCTCTAAAGGTGATTCTGCTGCTTTGATAAACTATCTTTTCAACAGAGCATGGTTTTTGTGCTAGTTCTTTCGTTGCCCCAATTTCAAAATTGTTTGCTCGGATACACATCTTTCTCCTCCTGCTCTATCGTAGCTATGACCGCTACGTCAACGCCTAATAGCCATGTGGAGGGGAGTTCCTCTAGTGCTCCGCATCTAGTTGGTGATAGCGACTCACCGCCAATGCTCGATGATCGAGCCTCGGGGTGCCCTAACTCGAGGAGATCCATCATGCTGGGGAAGCCTCCCAATGTTCCAAGTCACTGGGAGCATGTGTCGAGGATCATTTCATCAGTTGGGGAGGAAGACCTTGAAATGATCTGAAAAAACTGCGGATGGGGAGAAGGAGCGGTATTATAAGTACCTTTTTCCGAGGAGAGCGTCATGACATATGTAGAGGGATTTTTGAGTGTATACACACATGTTTTTGCGCCTGGTTCCACGGACCGGGTCCTGCTTGATTTCTGTCGGAGATATCTGGTTATACTAGCGCAGATTCACCCTTCCTTTGGAAAATAGTGCAGAAGACGAGATATTTTGCCAATAAGGCCGGGATAGAGTTTACCCTCATTCATCTTATGAGGTTATATCGGTCGCTGCTTTACCAGGGTTTGATTTCTCTTTTGCATCGATCGACCCGAGCTCCTGTTGTCGGTAGCGAGGAGGACGAGGACCGTGGATGGATGAATCGGTTCATTCGAATTCGAACAATCGATGTCATTCCTGGAGAGTTTTTGCCATTTCCTGAGAAATGGAACTTCACACGTAAGTGTCTCATCAAAATTATCGTCGCTTTGATCGGAGGCAGGCTCCATAACGATATCTTTCCGTTATATATTTGTAGCAACTCATTGGTCGTCGAATGAGGTTCCTGACTTAGTCGAGTGGTCTCGTACGCTAGCAGCTTGCTCGATTCACAATAGGCACTGGTAGCGAGATCTGTCCAAAGGGAGATGGGAGGCAAAGCATCGTGGTAGGTTCCCAGCGATTGTTTCCTAAAAATGGCGCTTTTCATACCGGCTTGTTTTACTCAACTGTCGTAGGTGCCGGGGGCTCTTTTGAAATGAGGTTGTGCCCTCCGGGAGAGGAGGAGAGATTGTTGGCCTTGGGTATGATGAATGATGACAAATGAAAAGATGCTCTAGGGTGAAAATGGTCTTGCAGTGAGGCGACACCTTCTCAACGCTCGAGGAGAAATGATTTGGTCGATCGACTACCTTTTGAAGGTGGTAAGACATTGGATATTGCTTCGGCCTTCGGTGAGGCTCATCGGCTTGGCCTCATGGTAAGTTTGATTGTTGTAAGATTATTCCGGCCCCGTGCCTTTCTCTCTCTTTCTTCCTCCTTTTTTTATTTAGCTTTCATTCATAGTCCTTTGACAGGCTTAAATCCGAGCTTCTTCGTACTGAGGCCCTGTTGCGGGAGGCTTTGGATAGGAAGAAATCGCTTATGCTGCTTTGTACGGAAAAGGAAAGCGAGCTGGTCTTCCTTCGACGCGAGGCGGACTGGAGCCGGAGCCATGAGATCCGCCTAGAGAAACAGGTACCCTGTATTTCACACTGGCTTGCACTCCCTCTTTTTACCTCGGCGTCTCGATGTTTTGGTGTTTCAGTTAGAGGACAAGGCGGAGGAGCTGGGACAACTCTGGGGTGAAGTTGGTCGAGCAAAGCGCGAATTCAATGAGCATTCAGACGCATGTGAGTGCCTACCATACGGCCAGAGAGAGGGCCCTAGCCATGGTTTCTGCTCTTGAAGCGCAAATCCAGGCTGGGTGCGTGAATGATTTTGCTCAGACGAATATGATCGCAAGGCTCTCGTTCGAGCTTTCGAAGGTGAAAACCGAGGGGGTGAATGTCCGGGACGAGGTTGTGATGAGCAATACTAGGGCGGTACAGAAAGTGGTGGCCTATTTGAAGAGTGTTGTCGTTGCCAAGGCTAAATTGTAGAGAGCCCAAGATCGTACAAGCAGCAGTAAGGAGTATGCGAGATGCAAATCTCGGAGGGAAGATCTCGATGGGATTCATGCTAGGGGATTTGATCTCTTGGAAGTGATCGAGCAAGCCAGAGGGGAAGAGTATGATGCGAAGTTCCTTCTATCCGACGCCGAAGACGACGAGGTAGGGGTCGCCGGGCCATAGTCACCTAGGGGAGACGTTTATTTCCTGCCTTGTTCTTGTGTACATATCTTTCATAATATGATTTAAACGGACTTGTATTTTATCACCCATATGTAAAGAGGGGGGAAGCTTACAGTTTGTGTCTTCTGCGTTTCTATTTGGCTAGATCTCAATCGGGTTGATTCGACCTTTGAATTAGTAGGAATCTTCAAACTTATGGTACGACCCTAATGTTCATTAGGCTGGAGACAATGGCTATTACACTTTTGGTCGAAGTGACCTCTTGTGTATATGGCCCTAAGGCTCGTTAAGCTGGCGATAATGGCTCTCACGCCTTGCCATTAGGCATATGTAGTTAACTATTTTGGGTCCAGTCTCCAACTCGACTCGAGCTCACTTTGACCCTCAAGCTTTCAAATTTTAAGCTGGAGACAATGGCCCTTAGGCGTATGTAGGCTTTGTTTCCTCTCGTTAAGGACTTTTGCAATGATTTTCCTGACCCATCATCGGTTTGTGAAGAACCTCGATTTCAAGTTGTTAGCGGCGATATTCGAGCACCTCGTAAGGTTTAGCTTGTAGGATGAGTAGCTCGAAGCCTTGTGATTTTGAGCTGACATGGTTGAAGCTCTTTTTGCCTGTCGAGGGTAGCCTGGTTTAACCTATTCTTTTCGAGGTAATGGCCTGTGATTTTATAGCGACTGTCGGGTGTGCTTGAGTCCCGTTAATTTGGCTGTTGTAGCCATATGACCGTAGTTATTTTTGTTTGGTCGTAGCCTTTGATTTCGAGTGTAGTAGTTTAGGCGTCTATATCGAGGGTATGCCCTTTCGGATGTCTTACAAATGCAACATATAGCTTAAACTTCGGGATTGAGTTTATACTCGTAGTAAGGTCTTACAAAATTTTCATGCCTGTTGAGGTCTTACAGTTTGTCATGCCTGTTGAGGTCTTACAGTCCTGCCATGCCTGTTGAGGTCTTACACTCTTTCCATGCATGTTGAGGTCTTACAGTTTTGCCATTCCTGTTGAGGTCTTACAGTTTTCGTTGTTATATTAAATTGACCTTACTAGACCAAGCTTGCCTACTCGGGGTCTTATGGCCTCGGGTTTTTAAGTGAATGGCGATTGGCGATAGTCTCTGAGTCATCGAGTATACTCAGGCTCAGGGGTTGTTACCCGTGAGTTAGGAATTGCCTTATTGAAGGCTTTTACGACATTGGAGCTTCTGACTCTGGGGTCATGCGCTTCCTGAGTCTGTGATGTCAGTCTCCGATTGTTCGGGACAATTTTCCATTTTGGGGACATTTCGTAATCCTTGTGCCGCCTTATTTAGGGCTTATGAATATGGAGTTTTGACCTCGAGGCCATGCCGGTGCCGAATTATTAACGCTAATCTCCATGTATTTTGCGACGTTCTCGACGGAGGAATCCTTGTTGTGAAAATGATGTATTTGCTTTGGAGTACGAGGTGCTTTGGCGAAAGATATTCTTTGATAATTGGCATAAGTACATGTTGTTTTTCTACCATGAGCCTGGCTTATTCGGACACGATTCACTCGACCGTTTGGCCTGGTACATTATTTTCTTAGTTGAAATTTGGCATGTCGTTCCTCGTTTCCTCCAAGTGGATGACCTCACAATGGGGTGCCCTCTAGTGTTTGGGGTTGATTGCAAAAAGAAGACTTGTAAGCTTGTTGGGTCATTCTTGGGTAGCGCGCGAACGTTGCCTCGTTAAAAACCTTACCGGCAAAAACCCATTACGGGATAAAAACCCGGTCGAAGTAAAATAGTGCAACGAATGCTTCGACACCTCGAGGTCCTTGAGTCGGGTCGGCACCTCGACTATTTTGATCAATGCCCTGCGCAAGAGTTATCGTGAAGTAAAAGATAGAAAAAGAGGGGGGAATGATTATACCTTAGTGGTGATGGCGCTCTTGGGTTCCGGTTCTTGTTTGGCGGATGTGATGTGGTACTTCATTCGAATATAACTGAGGGCGCGTATTAGAAAACCATGTGGATGACGTGTTGGGGTTCGTCTGCTTTGTTCTTTTTGGTTGCTTCTCTTTCTTGGGACTAGCTTTTAGTTCGATCGCTGAGGAATTCTAGAAGATGTCCGTTATCGAGTAGTTCGGCCACTTCCTCCCGTAGATGCATGCAATCCTTTGTTATGTTCCCGTGCAAATTGTGAAACTCGTATATCAAGTTGTAATTCCTTTGGGAAGGATCCAAGTTTATATGCCTGGGCCATTTGGCGTCCTTGATTTTGCTGATGGTGAACACGATGTCCGATATATCGACGTTGAAGTTGTATTCTGATAGGCGAGGTGCCCCCGTTGGCCCTGCGTCCCCATCGAATCCGCCTTGACTGAGGAGTCCCCTAGGGTTCTATCCTCGGTTTACCAATCAATCGTTGCGAGGCGGATTGCGTCTTGGGACATTCCTCCTATCTTCGGGGTACGGCTGATACCTCTCTTTGTTCGATTTCAATTCCTTCGCCAGGAGCCTGTTCGGCTATACCGATCCCGAGAGGGCTCCTAGCTGGTCATCCTCGACCCTAATTTTTGACTGGTACTAATTGTGGACATCCGACCAGGTTACTACGGGATACTCGATCAAATTCTCTTTCTGCTTCCTTGAGGCCATTGAGCTTCATCCATTCAGGCCCTGAGTGAAGTCATGCACATCCCAATCGTCGGAGACCAAGGGCAGTTCCATCTATTCCATTTGGAAGTGAGATATGAATTCTCGAAGCATTTCATTCTCCCTCTGCTTGATCTTAAATACGTCGGACTTCCTTGATACTTTGATGGCGCAGGCGTGTGCCTTTATAAAGGAATCTGCTAGCATGGCAAATAAGTGTATGGAGTTGTGAGCTAAGTTGTAATACCACATCATAGCCCCCTTCGAGAGTGTTTCTCCAAACTTCTTCAGTAAGACGGACTCGATCTCACAGTCCTTTATGTTGTTTCCTTTCACCGTGCACATATAGGCATTGACGTGCTCGTTTGGATCTGAGGTCCCATTGTATTTTGGGAGTTCAGACATTCTGAACTTCTTTAGAATGGGTTTTGGAGCCACTTCCACCTGGAATGGCCGCTGCATGAACTTCTTCGAATCTGCACCATTTAGGACCTCGGGCGCGCTTGGGATTTGGTCAACCCTGAAGTTGTAGGTTTCGACCTTCTGGTCATTGGCCGCTATCATTTTCTCACCTGACCTGATCCTTTTGGTGAGATCCTCTAGCATTTTTGCGATGGTAGGATCGACTACCGATCCGTTGTTGCTCGATCTCTCCGGTACCTGTCCGGCCGGAGGAGTAGCTCCCGGTCCTACCGTGCTAGGAGTCTTCGAGTGGCTTTGCAACTGGGCGATAGCCAACTATTGTGCTTGCAATATTTCAAAAATAACATGAAGACTAACTTCATGTTGTTCCCGAACTAGAGTTTTTTAGGTCTGTTGTTGGTTGCCATGTTGTATACTCTTGTCCGTGTGTGAGGTTTCATCGACCTGTTGCGTGTCCTGTGAATCCACGTCCGCTATAATTGGTCCTGGCTCGTTATCAGGGTTCTTTGATGGCGTGCCGATAACTGGAATGGCTACCCCATTTTCCCCGTGGTTTTCAAGGTTGTCATTCTCAACTCTGTTCACCGAACCAGACATTTTGGCCTGAAATCGAAGATTCTGGACAAGAAAAACTGTGAAAGATAACTTGCGTTGGGTAATGAAACCAGCAAGAAAATAATCACTATTATTTTTATCCCCAGGGTGGGCGCCAAACTGTTTACCGTGAAAATGGCAACGACAATTAAATTTGTTGATGGGACTCGAGAAACATGTGATCTATTTTTAGAGTCCAACTAAAAAGGGGTTATGATTGAACCAGTGGAGCTTGCTGTCTGGGCCTCGAACTGGCCGATGAGGGGCCTCAATGTCGATGCTTAGGCTCGGGCTCGAGCTATCAGGGGTAAACAGGAAAGGGATAACAGATAGAAGATAATTAATTGAGGGTCTTTATGGCCAATAATAAGCGATAAATGGAGAACAAATATGAAAACAATAAATGAAGGCAGTAGCCTCGAAAAGGTAAGTTAGAGAGAAAAGAGAGAGAGAGATGTTATTGATATTATGTAGACTAGTTAGAGCAATAGCAGCCCCTTACAATGTGGTGAGGATCCCCTTTATATAGGAGGGGAAATATAACATAGTACAGGATAGATTAATTGTAAAGATACGGAGATAAGACTCAATGTCTGGTTCGGTGAACAGAGTTTATAAATTAACTATAAACATCCTCTTTAGGTAGTATGTAGGTGTTTCCTCGTTAAAAACCTTGTCGTTAAAACCCTCTTTGGGACAAAATATGGTTGAAGGAAAAGAGTGCAGCGTTTGCTTGAGGGTATTTGCGGTATTTTTAGATCGGATGGCCTAGCAGTAATACCGTTTTTGCATCGATATATTCCAGTTTCTCTGAAGTTGTTCGCCTTTCATGGTTCCGAGCTTATAAGATCCATTGCCGACAATTCCAAGGACACGGTATGGTCCTCCCCAGTTCTGGCCCATCTTCCCTTCATTAGGGTTACGGGTGTTGAGAGTGACCTATATTAGGACTAAGTCCCAATGCTAAAATGCCGGAGATTTGTTCTCTTGTTATAGTATCTTTCGATTCTCTGCTTCTGGGCGGCCATCCGGATCAGCGAGGCTTCTCATTTTTCATCGAGTAGTTTGAGGGTCGTTGTCATGCCCTCGTTGTTGGAGCCCTCATTAGTGTGCTGGAATTTGGTGCTTGGATCCCCAACTTCCACTGGTATCAAAGCCTCGGCGCCTTATACTAGAGAGAAAGGTGTTTCCCCGGTGCTCGATTTTGAAGTTGTTCGATATGCCCATAGCACCTCGCGCAACGTTTCTCTCAATTTTCCCTTGGCGCTCGCTAGTTTCTTCTTTAAGTTTTGAATGATGGTTTTATTTGTGGATTTGGCCTGGCCGTTTGCACATGGATGGTAAGGCGTCGACAGGATTCTCATGATTTTGTGATCATCAAGGAACTGTGTTACCTTGCTCCCGCTGAACTGCCTCCCGTTATCGCACGTTATTTCGGATGGGATTCCGAATCGGCATATGATGTGATCCCATATGAAATTGATGACTTCCTTTTCTCTTATTTTTTCGAAGACCTACGCTTTCACCCATTTTGAAAAGTAGTGAGTCATAAATAAAATTAATCTAGCCTTACCTGGTGCTGTCGCCAACGGGTCGACGATGTCTATTCCCCATTTCATGAATGGCCATGGTGATAAAACAAAATTTAGTTGCTCGTCAGTTTGGTGGATCATGGGTGCGAATCTGTGGGATTTGTCGCATTTTCGGACGAACTCCCTGGTGTTTTTTCCATGTTGTCCCAATAGTAGCCTGCTCTGATCACCTTCCGGACCAATGAGTCGGTGCTGGAATGATTTCTACAAGTACCCTCGTGGATTTCTTGGAGTACATAATCTGTGTCAACTGGTGCTAGACATACCGCTAGGGGGCCATCGAAATTTCTCCTATAAAGAGTCTCATTTTCGTCGAGCAAGAACTGGGCTGCTTTGGTTCGTAGGGCCCTTGATTCTTTTGGATCTGCGGGCAGCTTCCCGTCTTTTAAATAATCAGTATACATATTTCTCCAATCACATGTTACACTGGTAGAATTAATCTCTACGTGGCCTTCCTCGACTACTGATTTAAATAATTGGACAATAGCTCCGGGGAGTAGGTCCTCTTCTTTAGCAGAAGATCCCAGATTCGCGAGGGAAATAGCCTCGTTGTTCTGCTCTCAAGGTATATGGACTAAGGTCCATTATTTGAAGCAACGTAGCGCTATTTGGATTTTGTCCAAGTACCTCTGCATCCTGTCTTCTCGAGCTTCATAGCTCCCATTCACCTTGCTTACTACGAGAAGCGAATCGCATTTTGCCTCGACGGTCTCGGCTCCTAGGCTTTTGGGAAGTTCTAAACATGTAATCATAGCCTCATACTTAGCTTCATTGTTAGTCAATTTTGCGATTTTTATGGATTGTCTCATTATGCCGCCAACGGGTGGCTTTAGGACTATACCGAGCCCGGATCCTCCTATGTTTGTGGTGCCATTTGTGAACAGGGTCCATACCCTGGAAGACGTGCCTCATTTTAATAGAAGTTCCCTCTCTACCTCGGGTACGAGGGATGGCGAGAAATCATCCACGAAGTCTGCCAGAATTTGGGACTCGATGGCCGTTCAAGGTTGATACTTGATATCATACCCCCCGAGTTTGATGGCCTATTTGGCCAATCGGCCCGATAGATCAGGCTTATGCAATATGCTCCGGAGGGGGTACGTCGACAGAACGCAGATACGATGACATTGAAAATAGGACTTCAGCTTTCGCGAGGTGCTTATCAGCGCGAGAGCTAATTTTTCTAGATTGGGATACCGGGTTTGGCGTCCCCCAAGGTTCGGCTTACATAATAAATTGGAAATTATGTACCTTGCTCCTTTCGAACCAGTACGCCGCTTACCACTATTTTAGATATGGCCAGGTATATGTATAGTGTTTCATCCTCTTTTAGCGTGTGCAGCAAAGGTGGACTAGTTAGGTATTATTTTAGTTCTTGTAAGGCGTGTTGGCATTCTGGAGTCCATTCGAAGTTGCTCTTTCTTTTGAGTAAAGATATGAAATGATGGCTTTTGTCTGATGACCTTGATATGAATCTGCCCAGGGCCGCTATACGCCCTGTTAGCCATTGGACGGCCTTTACATTGTTTACCACCGTGATTTCTTCGATTGACTTTATTTTGTCGGGATAGATCTCTATCCTCCTATTGAAACCATGAAGCCTAGAAATTTGCCCGAACCCACCCCGAAGGCGCACTTCTCGGGGTTGAGCTTCATGTTGTAACTTCTAAGGATGTCGAAGGTCTTTTGCAAATGAGTCAAATGGTCCTCTGCGCGTAGGGACTTAACTAGCATATCATCAATATATAATTCCATTGATTTACCTCCTTGGCGCTCGAACATTTTATTAACTAGGCGCTGGTATGTTGCCCCTGCGTTTTTTAGCCCGAAAGGCATTACATTGTAGCAGTAGGTACCATACTTTGTGATGAATGAGGCTTTTTCCTTGTCCTCGGGTTCATATGGATTTGATTATACCCTGAGTAGGCATCGAGAAAGGTGAGGGTCTCGTGGCCGGCTGTAGCATCGATCAGACGATCTATATTAGGCAATAGGAAGGAATCCTTGGGGCACACCTTATTCAAGTCTTTATAATCTACAAACATTATTAGCGTGTTTCATTTTTTAGGCACTACTACTACGTTGGCCAACCATTCGGGGTATTCTACTTCTCTAATGGATCTGATTTGAAGAAGTTTCGTTACCTCTTCTTTGATGAAAATATGTTTTACCTCGGACTATGGTCTTCTCTTATGCTTTACGGGTTTAAATTTAGGATCGACGCTCAGCCTGTGGGAGGTTATTTCTGGCAAAATTCCTGTCATATCTATGTGGGACCAAGCGAAACAGTCGATATTGTTACTAAGAAATTTAATGAACCCTTTCCTCACTTTGGGGGTAAACCCGTTCCCAGGTATACCTTACGATCCGGGAGGTGTTCGATTAGAATGATCTGCTCCAGCTCTTTGAGTGTCGATTCAGTCGTGTCCGATTCTTTGGGGGTGACAAAGGTTTGAGGAGCAAAGAAATCTTCTTCGTCGTCCTCGGGGGTCTGTGTGTTCCTAACCTTGTCTGAGATCAGGCATGTGGGGATCAGCGCCTTATGGTGGACTGCGAACATTTCTTTCGCTGCTCACAGTTCTCTATGTATGGTCGTGATGTCGTCCTTCGTGGGAAACTTTATCACCTGGTGTAAGGTTAACGGTACTGCCCTCATGCTGTGTATCCAAGGCCTGCCGAGTAATGCATTGTACCTCATATCGCCGTCGATGACTTGGAACTCAGTGTTCTGAATTACACCGGACGTGTTTATCGGGAGGGTGATTTCTCTTTTTGTTACTTCACCGGTAATGTTGAATCCATGGAGGACTCGAGGGATGGGGGGGACTTGATCGAGTAATCCCAGTTGTCCTACTACCTCTGATCTAATTATGTTGGTCGAGCTGCCTAGATCCACGAGCACGTGCTTTATCCTGGTATTTTTTAAAAGAAACGAGATCACCAGTGCATCGTTGTGTGGTTCTATCATGGCCTCGAGGTCCTTCTCGCTGAAAGTGAGTGTATCTTTGGGCACACGGTTTCGGGTCGGTCCCTTTTCCGTGATGGACGTTCTTGTTCGTTTGAACACGGGCACTTGGGGAACGTTGACTCCTCCAGTTATCATGTGGACATCATGTTGGAGAGTTTCCCCTTTCGCCTAGGTTGAGTCCGGTGGTGTACCTACATCTAGAGTAGTCATGTACTTCTCTTTGTTGTTTTTGAGGTTGTTGTTCTTCACTTTGTTCACCGAGCCAGACATTTTGTCCTGAAATCGAAGATCTTAGACAAGAAAAGGTGTGAAAGGCAACTTGTGTTATGTAATGAAACCAACAAGAAAAAGATCACTATTATTTTTAGCCCCACAGTGGGTGCCAAACTGTTTACCATGAAAATGGTAATAACAATTAAATTTGTTAACGGGACTCTAAAAATACATGATCTATTTTTATACTAGTTGTTTAAACAGTTGATGCTGGATGTATGAAGTTTAACGGCGAAATTTGAACTAAAGCAGAGTTATAATCAAACCAAGGGGCTAGTTATTCAGGCCTCGGACTGACCGATGCGGGGCCTCGAGATCGATGCCTAAGCTCGGGCTCGAGCTATCGGCGACAATCGGGGAAGGGCTAACAGTTAGGGTATAATTGATGGAGGCTCTTCATAACCAGTGATAAGCAATAAATGAAGAATAAGTATGAAGATAATAAAATAGAGCAACAATGTCGACAGAGTGTATTAGAGAGAAAAGAGAGACAGAGAGAGAGTTATTATTTCGTATGGAGTAGTTGGAGCAATAGCATCCCCCTAAAAGGTGATGAGGATCCATTTTATATAGGAGGGGAAATCCAACATACTACAAAATGTATTAATTGTAAAGGTATGGAGGGATGGGACAAGCAGATAGCATCTGACTCAATCAATACCAGCTGTCTGCCTTGGGAATTCCCCTCTCTCGTATTATAGCTGTTAGTATACAATAACCCTCTCTCTCGACATCGGCTCAAAGCCTCGAGAAGTAAGCCAATGAGGTGACCTAATGACGGGGAAATCGGGCCCCCGGTTTTACCTCAAACATGGCTACAGGCACGGGAAAGGGCTCGGGGCATCTTTGCAAGGCATTACAGAGCCCATCACTTTGACTGCTAGTGAGACCTTCTTTGGTGTCAGTTTCCGATCTACAGAAGCCTACGTAAACTGGGCTAATAAATGTAAGAACGATGGGTGGGTTCTGCCTCAGCAGATCCCACATCTCGCCAGAACGTTTGTTAAGCCAAGGTACATATAAGAAGACGATGAGGCCTTCATGACTGAAGAAATTGAGGACATCTATGGGGCAATGAGGCAAATGTTATATGAGGCTCACATGGTCCAGCCGGGTGAAGGCTCAAGCACTGCTGAGGTGCAATATATGGTGCCCAATGCCAAGCTTCAAAATTTGAAGGCTACTCCATTCCCAGTCAGGCAGGAATCCCAGTAGTTCAGTCTTACCATATTTTCTGCATTCCGAGTTATTTCAGGGTGTAACACAAATGTTTTTAGTTTATTGTCTTTAAAATTCCGTTGTCAGCTCTTCTATCTTCAAATTCATTGAAATGAAATAAATATTTCATCGTCTATGAATCTCTCTCTTTATTCTTTATGACTTTAGTTATTTTTTCTTATCTTTTTTTAAGCTCTAATAATACGGACTTAAATAACATGCCATGCTTACGGACTTCATGCCCATATCCTAACATGATGTCTAAATGTGAAATAATGAATCAAGAACCATAATATGATGAAGATGAGGCTTTTAGGGAAATAAATCGAGAACTGGAACAATTTGAGAATAAGCCTAAGACAAACTTAAATGAAATTGAGCCAGTTAATTTGGGTAGTTCGAAAGAGGTCCAGGAAACCATGATAAGCATTCACACAGATGAAAGTACTAGGGATGCATTGATCCAACGTTTGCTCAAATTCGAAGACATGTTTTCCTGGTCCTATGATGATATGCCAGGACATAGTGTTGATTTAGTGGTGCACAAATTGCCAACTTACCCCAGTTATCCCCCTGTCCAACAAAAATAGAGAAAGTTTAAAACAGATATCGGTGACAAGATCAAAGAAGAGGTCACCAAACAGTTGATAGCGGGTGTGATCTTAGTGGTCCGATACACCACATGGTTGGCTAATGTGGTCCCAGTGCCAAATAAAGTTGGGAAAACTTGAGGGTGTGTTGATTATCGGGATTTGAACAAAGCAAGCCCCAAGGACAACTTCCCATTACCAAATATCCACATCCTTGTTGACAACTGTGCTAAACATGAGATACAGTCTTTTATGGATTGTTATGCTGGGTATCATCAAATTCTGATGGATGAAGAAGACACAGAAAAGACGGCTTTCACTACATCTTGGGGTACTTACTGTTATAGGGTCATGTCGTTTGGTTTAAAGAATGTCGGGGCAACTTACATGAGAGATATGACTTCCATCTTCACGAGATGATGTACCAGGAAATTGAGTTGTACATGGATGATGTGATTATTAAATCCAGAACGCATGACGACCATATGCGGGATCTAAGAAAGTTCTTTGAGTATCTGCGTAAGTATGACTTGAAATTAAATACAGCTAAATGTGCATTCAGAGTTTTGTCTGTGAAACATTTGGGGGTTATAGTCAGTCGAAGAGGCATCGAGTTAGATCCAACAAAGACAAAGTCTATTCGGGATTTGTCCCCTCCTAGAACCAAGAAAGAAGTTATGAGTCAGCTGGGAAGGTTGAATTACATTAGCAGATTCATTGCTCAGTTGACTTCAACGTGTGAGACCATAATTAAGTTGTTAAAGAAAGATGCGGCGATTAGATAGATAGATGAGTGTCAGGAAGCTTTCGGATGAGTGTCAGGAAGCTTTCGACAAAATCAAAGAATGTCTGTCGACTCTGCCAGTGTTGGTTCCACCCGAGCCTGGAAAGCTTTTGTTTTTGTACCTGACTATATTGGAGAATTCTTTTGGATGTGTTCTTGGGAAACATGATGTGACCGGGAAGAAAGAACAAGCCATATACTATTTGAGCAAGAAGTTCACTAGTTATGAAGCCAAGTACACTTTGTTGGAAAGAACTTGTTGCGCCCTAACTTGGGTCGCTCAGAAGCGTAGGCATTACTTATTGGCCTACACCACCTATATAATCACCAGATTGGATCCTTTGAAGTACATATTCCAAAAGTCCATGCACAAAAGAAGGTTAGCGAAATGGAAAATCCTGCTCACTGAGCTTGACATAGTCTATGACACCCGCACGGCAATGAAATCTCAAGCCTTGGTGGATCACCCAGCTAAAAATCCTGGTGATGATGAATATCAGCCTTTGAGTACTTACTTTCTGGACGAGGAAGTAAATTCAATTGAGGTAATTCCAGATGACACCAATGCTTGTAAAATATTCTTCGATGGAGCTGTGAATGCAAAAGGTGTCGGGATTGGGGCAATTTTGATTTCACCCACTGGACAGAACTATCCGGCTTCGATTTTCTGTACGAACAACACTGTCGAGTATGAAGCCTGCATTATGGGCATGTACATGCCAATCGATCGGGATATGGAAGAATTGTTAGATATGGGAGATTCCGACTTGATTATCCGACAAGCTCCGGGTGAATGGGAAACTTGGGATATCAAGCTTAATCCATAACGGTAACATGTGTAAGATCTTAGCAATCGGTTAAAATCCCTCGAGTTCAGGTACATTCCTCAGTTTCATAATGAGTTAGCTGATGCACTAGCTGCTTTGTCCTCGATGCTGCCATATCCAGGCAATGTCCACTTTGACCCACTGGATATTGAAATTCGAGAAAGACATGGTTAATGCAATGCAATTGAGAAAGAACCAGATGTTCAGGCATGGTATCATGATATCAAAAGATTCTTGAAAACAAAGGAATATCCTGAACAAGCTAGTGGAGACAAAAAGAGAACCATTAGAATGCTCGCCAGTAGTTTCTTTTTTAGCAGAGAAGTCTTGTATAAAAGGACTCTAGATCTGAACCTTTTAAGATGCGTGGATACCCAAGAGGCCGGAAGAATCATGAATGAAGTGCACGCAGGAGTATACGGACCCCATATGAACGGATACGTCCTTGCGAAGAAAATCCTTCGGGCAGGTTATTACTGGATGACCATGGAAAAGGATTGTTTCAACTTTGTCAGAAAGTGTCATCAGTGTCAGGTACACGGTGACCTGATTCATGCACCGCCTTCAGAATTGCATCTCATGTCGGCACCGTGGTCGTTCGTTGCTTGGGGTATGGATGTCATTGGGCCAATCGATCCAAAAGCTTCAAATGGGCACATATTAATCTTAGTTTCCATTGACTATTTTACAAAGTATGTTGAATCAGTCACTTTCAAAGCCGTCACCAAGAAAGCAGTGGTGGACTTCGTGCATTCCAACATTATCTGTCATTTTGGTATTCCTAAAACTATCATTACGGATAATGCTACAAATTTGAATAGTCATTTGATGAGGGAGGTATGCGAACAATTTAAGATCACAGATCAGAATTCTACTCGTTATCAGCCCAAAGCTAATGGTGTTGTTGAAGCAGCGAACAAAAACATCAAGAAGATCCTCAGAAAAATGATTCAAAGTTCTAGATAATGGCATGAAAAGTTGCCTTTTGCATTGTTGGGATATTGCACCACTATGCGCACATCAGTTGGGGCAACACCCTATCTATTGTTTATGGCATTGAAGCCATAATACCCGTAGAAGTTGAAATTCCAGCTCTTCAAATCATCGTTGAAGTTTAGATTGAGGATAATGAATGGGTCAAGACCCGACTAGAATAGTTAACTCTTATTGATGAAAAGCAGATGGCCGTAGTTTGCCACGGGTAGTTATATCAACAAAGAATTGCCCGTGCCTATAACAAGAAAGTGCGGTCCAGGAACTTTTAACTGGGGTAACTCATTTTGAGGCGTATTCTCCCGCATCACAAGGAAGCAAAAGGAATGTTTGCTCCAAACAGGAAAGGCCTGTATATTATAATAAAATTTTTGCCAAAGGGGCATTGTACTTGGGAGACATTGAAGGAAATGACCCCGAAATAGATGTCAATGCGGACGCGGTCAAAAGGTATTATGTTTAACCCTTCTGCAGTACAGATATTCTCCGATTGGGATGACGAAGGCTTCCATTCTCACCACCCAAACACTGTTAACCCTTTGCAAACCCTTTGAGCCAGTTACCTTTCTTTAAATACCCTCTTTGGAACCCGAAAATGTTGTTAAAAGGGAAGAAAACAAAACAAAACAACAAAAACAAAAGAAAGTGAAAAATAAAGTTACCTGAACTACGTTCGAATTGATTCTGAAAGGATACGTAGGCAGCCTCTCTATGGGATTCAGTCACACCAAAACAAAAATCTACATTTCCCCAAAAGTGAACTAGGGCGGAATTTATAATGTTTCGGTGATGGTTTGCCTGAAAAGTTCCAAAGTTGTAATTCAATCTAAACTTTTTTTACCGCAAATTTTGTTCAAAGTCCTTCTGATCAATCGGTAAAGATGTTAAAAATAGAGTGATGTGGTTACTTGGATCTGATACAACCAAATGAGGGAGTCTTATTGGTGAAAACCCACACAAGCACCATAAGGCGATGGTAAGCAGAGAAATTGAAAATGGGAGAGTCTTGTTGGTGAAAACTCGCAAAGAACACTACAAAGTGCTAGTGAGAAAAGAAAGGAGAGAGGTCAGTTGGTGAAAACCTACAAAGAGCGCCACTGATCGGAAAAGGGATCCCTTACAACCATCAGCACTGATAGAGTCCTGGCCAAGTTTCTCGATTTTGAGACATGGGTTGTGTCACAACCCTAACCCCGAACCCGATCATGATGGCAACTCTCATGAAGACAAGGCTAACCAATTAAACCCAATTCACCTTTTAAAACAGTTAAACAATATAAAAGCAGTCTAAACATGATTTAATAATAATAAGTAGCGAAAATACAACTCGACACAGCCCTAACCGGGGTGTCACAAGTCACGAGCATCTACTAGGGTATAAATACAACCGAATGTCTGAGTGTACAAATAGAGACTAATGAATGAAGAGAGAGAGAAGCAGTGCTGCGAACGCCGATAGCTACCTTGCTAAACTCCGATGATTCTGCCTCCGATCAGCTAAAACCCACTACCGAGTGTATAAATACCCGAATCTGCACACAAAATGCAGGGAGTAAAGTGAGTACTACAACTCAGTGAGTAATAATCATAACTAAAGTCTGAATGGTAAGAAATCACGTAAAGCATATCAAGGTGTTGTATAGAAGCAGTTCAAAAATCAGTAAGAAAGCACTGAAGCTATAAAAATCTCGTAAAACATCTTAGCTCAATTTAAACTTCTTTGAAAATGATTTTTTCAACAGTTACGCAATTGAATGCGAAACAGGTAGTGCAGATAAGCATAGAAATCCGCCCATTGAGCACAAATACCATAGTTTAACAGGTAAATGATAGGTAGATATGAAAGATAAACACATAAAGGTTCTCCCCTAGGGCACAATGTAAACAACTCCGCCCCTCGGGAAATATCTCAGAACAATACCATCCCCTCGAGCAATCACTTAGAACAGTATCAGCCCCTCGGGCAATCGCATAAAACAATACTAGCCCATCGGACTATCACATAGAACAATATCAGCCCCTCGGGCTATATCTTACATTACAAGGGGGACCCGCGCTTACTGGGGGGGAAAAACTCCGGGAGGGTCCCCTTACGACCCAAGCGCAATATCAAGTCATCTCGTGGCATCAAATCTAGGCCCTCGTCCTTATATCAATCAACAAGCCACCTCATGGCGTACATATCGCAGGCCCTTGGCCTCATAATAAAATCAGTATCTAAATGTTGCGGCGTGCAGCCCGATCCAAAAGTATCCTCAGCATATAGGCCCTCGCCCTTACTCAGTCCAAATCACATAAGACACTCAAGCAACAATAAAACATGATGCTCAGCCCAAAATATTATTTGAAATATCGTTTCAAGTGTTAAAGCAAAATAAACTTGGTTGAGTTTTGAAAAAAGTGGAAAATAACATGACTGAGTTCAAGTATAAAGTCAAAACAGTGAGGAACTATCAACAAAAATCCCCGAAGGATTCAAATAGCTGGCACTAGGCCCAAATATGGCATTCAGCCCAAATAATGATGATAGCAAATAGTTTTCTATCAAATACGCAGTAAAATCATCAATCGGGACGGACTAAGTCACAATCCCCAATAGTACACGACCCCATGCTTGTCATCAAGCGTGTGCCTCACCTCAATATAGCACTACGATGTGCAAATTTGCGGTTTCAAAGCCTCAGGGCATCATTTACAATCATTACTCACCTCGAACCGGCTAAATCTCTAGCTCGCGACGCCTTTGCCCCTCGAATCGACCTCCACACACGTCGAATCTATTAAAAATCAGAACAAGAACATCAAAATATGTTAAGGGAACAAGGCCCAAGCGAAAACAATCAATAAAGGGCACAAATCCCGAAATTACCAAAACTCGAGCCTTGGGCCCACGTCTCGAAAATCAGAAATTTTAACATCAATAGATTCCTTATCTCCCCACGAGTTCATACCTATCAAAAGTTCTCAAATCCGACCCGAAATGGTCCTTCAAATTCACAATTAAAGGCCTAAGTTCTCAAGCCCAAGTTTCCCAAATTTTAACCTTTGATTTCCATAATGTCTAGCCCAATCCATGAAATAATAGCATAGGAACGAGTTTTAGGTCCAAATTCCTTACCTCAATGAAGTTCCCTTGAAATTCCTCTCCCAAATCGCCCCAAAAGCTCCAAAGACGAGATAAAAATGGTGGAATAGCTCAAAATTTGTGAAGGCCTCAATTTAAACTTTCTGCCCAGAAGTTTTCGCATCTGCGGCTATTTTACTGCTTCTGCGGCACCGTATATGCGGCCATTCTTCCGCTTCTGTGGAAATCACGTAACCGACCAACAATCGCATCTGCGATCAAATCCCTGCATCTGCGACATCGCTGATGCGGCCACTATAACCGCTTCTGCAGTCTCTGCCCAACAGGCTCATTTTCGCTTATGCGACTAATCAACCGCACATGCGGTGCTGCACCTGCGGTCCCCAAACCGCAGGTGCGAAAACACTAGAAACAACAAAAACTACGGCAGTTGCAAAGCATCTCAACCTCTCCGACAACCATCCGAAATCATCCCGAGGCCTCCGGGACCTCAACCAAAAGCACCAATATGACCCAATACCTTATTCAAACTTGTTCCAATCATCAAAAAACCTCAAACAACATCAATTCTACCAAATCACATCGGATTCAAGCCTAAGTTTCTAAAATCTTCCGAAATACGCTTTTGATCAAAACCCCAAACAAACCACGTCCGAATGGCCTGAAATTTTACATACATATACCAAATGGCACAACGAAGCTATTGCAACTCTCGGAATTTCATTCCGACCTTTATATCAAAATCTCACCTATCGACCGGAAAACGTCGAAATCTCAATTTCGCCAATTCAAGCCGAAGCCTTCCACGGACCTCCAAAATGCATTCTGATCATGCTCCTATGTCCCAAATCACCTAATGGAGCTAACCCAACCATAAAAATTCTGATCCAAGATCATATACAATCAAGTCAAATCTTTGTCAAACCTTTCGAATTTCAAGCTACAAACTGAGAAATGTTCTTCCAAATTCATTCTGATTACTCTGAAAACCAAAACCAATGTTTTACATAAGTCATAATACATCACACGGGGCAAGTCATGCCCGAGAACTGGCGAGCGAAATGCAAAAGCTCAAATTGACTGGTCGGGTCGTTACATCCTCCCCCACTCAAACATATGTTCATCCTCGAACGTGCCCAGAGTTGTTCCAAAAGCCAACCAACTGTTGAATAACCTCACCATGCACAAACTCGGGGGTGATCCCACGTCACTCTATCTCATATAGGTCCGATAACACAATGCAACTAAAATTTCACAATCCAACCTAGCCCATAAACCTTAGAACCACATTTCCATTTCCGAAATCATCCACAAGGTCAGAATCTCACATCTATACTCTGAATAAAGCCCGAACCAGTTGTAACCAACCATACCTGCAACCTCGGATGCAATTTCATGAAAAACCACATAACTCAAATGCTTGTATAGATAACTTCTATTCACAACAGCTGCCCACAACAGCCGAATACCGGTAGAAAACCTCTTATCAAGTAAACTCTCATTCCAACACTTTCATGTACTGCCAATGATAAATAAAACGCCCAGCGCGCCACAACCATTTCTCAAATCAACCATTCCTAAAGCCACTTCTCCTTTGGTAAAGACTATAGCAAATTTCTGAGCCGAACCTCGATATTATCCTTCCAACATGCTGAAATCGAACCCGTTCATATCCATTAATGATCCCAACAATCTCATCTAATCCAACACACTACTCTAGTGACATGACACATCAATACAGTCCTAAGCCACAACTTGCGCAATACCCGCACCAATAAGTAACAGTCCAAACATACTCAGATCATGAAAATGACTGTAATGAAAGAGTTGTACCTCAAGCTCACTAGTACCACCACAACACAAGGCTGAAAACCCGTCTCACATCATAGGAACAGAACACGCGAATCTAACCTATAAGGTCATATCCCCACATAACTTCGCTGCGATGTGCGATCCTATCCAAACACTACTCCACAAGAAACACCTCAGGTCACTATGCTCGAAATCAACAACCACGCGCAATTTGATGTCTGGAACCAAAGCAAATCGTCATACCCGCAGTGAAGCAAATAACATACACCACACAAACCTGAAAGGGCATAACTGATACGCCATTCACCGAGTAACACCCAAATATTCTGCCCGCTCGACTTCCATTATGAAACCCCAATCAAACGCATCATATGTGCCGATAACCAACAAATCATAACACCTCGCAACATTGAAAGGTAACTCATAGATCTCCCCAGATTACTAATAAGATCAATAACATTCGAATAAACACATCCCTTAACAATACAATTTGGAGCCAACCAAGCCGACTCAAGTTAGAACGCACATTCACATTGGCCTTCCAACGGACTCCTTATCAAGGAAATCCTGAAACTACTCCTTCAACTCTTTTAACTCTGCCGGTGCCATTCGATACGGTGCCCGACATCAAATAAATATTGAAATCAACAACCTTGCCCGGCGACATGCCCGGCCATGAGAAATACATCTGAAAAGTCGCTCACCACTGAAACTGAATCAATGGTAGGAGTCTCTACTTGACATCCATCATGAAAGCCCAAATAAGAAAGACAATCCTTCCCATCCGTCTACTAGGTCTTCGAAATATAAAACCACTCTACTAAGACATAATCCATCGAACCTCGCCACTCAATTCGTGGCATTTCTGGCATAGCCACCAGCGCCACCTTAGCGCAATAGTCCAAAATGACACAACATGGAGACAACCAGTCTGAACCCAATATTACATCCAAAATCTAACATACCAAGCAGCAAAAGATCCGCTCGGGTCTCCAAACCCCGATAGTCACTAAACAGTGCCGATTCACGCATCCCACAACCACAACATAGTCTGAATATGAGAACTCCCCATCTCCAAATCCATATGGAACATGAATCACCATATCCAATCCTATTTTCGTCGTTCGAATACATACCACACCTCTAATATCCAATAATTCCACGAGAGATACTCTAAAATTCTTCTATACCACCAAGCAAGCTGGAATATCAGCAGTCGATCTAACAAGAAAGTGCCGTAATACCACCGAAGTACCATCAACTTAATCACATTGCTTTTTTTTTAAACATATACCCTCCTCAAATCACCCTAAATTAGCAACACCATTTCCTTCATCATCCGAAGACCCCTTCTCTAATTATCTGAACCTCATTTCTCTAATTTTCTGAAACTGCCTGCTGCCTAAGAGTTGGGACCTTCCTTTCAGAACTGATCTGTGACCTTACACATACAAATATAAGTCTTGCACAACACACTGCATATACGATACCATCCAAGGGTAACATGAGAACTTCATATCCCTTCCGAGCCACAAGCAACTATGTACTCAACCAACCAAGAACTTCCATTTACCCCATTCAGAAGTGAATCACTACACATCCCAAGCTTCTCACACTTGCACAAAATACGCATCTCTAATCGCATTAGAAATCATCAAGAACTCTCTGACTCCCTTTTGCACAAAAACCAAACCTGACATGACTGAATCCTTCCTACTCACCCAAGCTACGCCAATCACTTTAACCCAAGAGAATTGTCGCGAAATGCTTGTAGGAACTCCTTACCCCGTACACCCCTAAGGAACAATCGTATCCTTACCATACCGATTCGGCCTACTACCAAGCTATCCCATCTATCTGAGTTTCCTTCTGATTCATCTTAAACTTGATATTCCCTCTTGCTGTAGCACAATAATTCCTCAACCTAGACTCACCACACGAGACCCAAGCACAAAACCACAACGTTTAAGACTCATAAGCCGCTGAATACTTTCTTAAATATTCCCAAAAGAACCAAATTCAAAATTCCTTACTCTGAAGAACTTCCTGCGAATCTAAATCCATTACCTTTACCTTCCTGATACTGATACATGGAATCCCATAATAAATATAGAAAACACCACAAGTCTTGACATCTTCCAATGAAAACTGAGTCTCTAACCACATATACAACTTTAAAATACCCTATTGTTACATGTGGAATCTTGAACACATTAGAACCACTCCCACGAGTTATTCACTCTACTCAAACTGCAATTAGTCTGATCAAACGGACCGAACAACCTGTGCGTCATTAGCACTCCGACACCGCCGAATGTAGCCGTACCTTAATGCAACCAAACCATTTCCTTTTCTATGCACTGCACACCCTTTACCAATGACCACTCAAGATATTCTGTGATTCTCACACACCTATAAATCATAATATAACCTTTGTAAAAACCTTCCTTTACTTGAGCCATCCTCAGTTTCCACCTCCGTAGGCCATAACTGATTCACCAGTATTCTTCAAATTGAAACCAACATAGCACATAACCGTGCAATCAACTAATCAACAACAGACTCCCCCACTTGGCTCGAAGCCATAGATCAAAACACACTCAATAACTCATAACGTATATGCTGCATTATTTTCATGGAACCTTAGTAAGATTAAACTTAAATCCCTTGTATGCTTGTGAAAACGCGGATCATCTAAAATTTAACTCTTCTGCAAATCTCGCATTCATCCTCGCAATAGTCAAGACCACTCTCTTAAGCAGCCCAATTTAAATTACAACACATACCTTTCACTTACAAATGAGATCTTCTAACAGACACATAAGGATCGCACAATCTCAAAACACTTCGCAGGAGATAACCCACCTGCTTTGCCTCCAAGTAACATTTCTGTATACCTTCCACCGTTATAAACTGTACACAATCACTTAGTCTTCCTAAGACTGAATTCATACCGCAACATGAAATTTACTTCACTCCCAACTGGGAAACATGAAAAGATTTTTCACATGCCTATAAATCGGGGCTATACCTCGATTCAAGATGGAAGTCAAGCACCTAATAGTTCTTCTATTCTCTAGCAGACCCTTCTCGTCGCCTTCAAATCATATGGATATATCTCGCAGTACTAACGTACACATCACATAGTTATCCAACCATCATTCCCACTAGTAGGGAAAATACTGAACATATAAGTTCAAAAACACTTGCTCACACAATCAGCACCTCGGTGCTCAAGTCATAGGCAAATATCCAACCTCAAGTCCTCCAGACTGGCCCAACATCAACTCATAGAGATCACATCTCGCCCCTCGATCAGGGAATCACAAGCCATCGAGGTACATCTGATACTGAGTGCTCATGCACGCATACGAATGCGTGGAAGAAATTTTTAAGAGTTACATTTCAAGCTGAATCAAGGATGCACAATAAGAATTCAAGAATGTGAAGTTTTTCTTTTCCTAAAGGTTTTGCAGCCTCTAAAGGATAAATACAGACATCTCCGTACCGATCCGCGAGACTCTACTAAACCTGCTCATGACTCGTGAGACCTATGTAACCTAGGATATGATACCAACTTGTCACGACCTTAACCCCGAACCCGGTCGTGATGGCACCTCTCGTGAAGACAAGGCTAGTCAATTAAACCCAATTCACCTTTTAAAATAGTTAAACAATATAAAAGCAGTCTAAACATGATTTAATGATAATAAGTAGCTAAAGTACAACTCGACACAGCCCTAACCAGGGTGTCACAAGTCACGAACATCTGCTAAGGTATAAATACAACTGAAAGTCTGAGTGTACAAATACATACTAATGAATGAAGAGAGAGAGAAGCAATGATGCGAACACCGGCAGCTACCTTGCTAAACTCCGATAACATTGCCTTCGATCAGCCAAAACCCGTTACCGGGTGTAAAAATACTTGAATCTACACACAAGGTGTAGGGAGTAAAGTGAGTACTCCGACTCAGTGAGTAATAATCATAACTAAAGTCTGAATGGTAAGAAATCACGTAAAGCATATCAAGGTGTCGTATAGAAGCAGTTCAAAAACCAGTAAGAAAGCACTGAAGCTGCAAAAATATCTTAAAACATCTTAGCTCAGTTTAAACTTCTTTGAAAATGACTTTTTTAATAGTTACGCAAGTGAAGCCGAAACAGGTAGTGTAGATAAGCATAGAAATCCGCCCCTCGGGCACAAATACCATAGTTTAACAAGTAAATAATAGGTAAATATGAAAGATAAAAACATAAAGGTTCGCCCCTCGGGCACAATGTCAACAACTCTGCCCCTCGGGAAATATCTCAGAACAATACCAGTGCCTCGGACAATCACATAGAACGGTACCAAGCTCTCGGGCAATCATATAGAATAATACCAGCCCCTCGGGCTATCACATAGAACAATATCAGCCACTCAGGCTATATCTCACATCACAATGGGTACCCTCACTCACTGGGGGTGTGCAGACTCCAAGAGGGTCTCTTTACGGCCCAAGCACAATATCAAGCCATCTCGTGGCATCAAATCTAGGCCCTCGGCCTCATATCAATCAACAAGCCACCTCGTGGTGTATATATCTCAGGCCCTCGACCTCATAATCAAATCAGTATCTCACTACTGCGGCGTGCAGCCCGATCCAAAAGTATCCTCACCATACAAGCCCTCGGCCTTACTCAGTCCAAATCACATAAGCCACTCGGGCAACGGAAAAATATGATGCTCAGCCAAAAATATTTTTGGAAATATCATTTCAAGTGTTAAAGCAAAATAAACATGGCTGAGTTTCCAAAATAGTGAAAAATAGCATGACTAAGTTCAAGTATAAAGTCAAAACAGTGAGGAAATATCAACAAAAATCCCCGACGGGTTCAAATAGCTGGCACTAGGCCTAAATATGGCATTCAGCCCAAATAATGATGATAGCAAATAGTTTTCAGTCAAATACGCGGTAAAATCATCAATCGGAACGGACCAAGTCACCATCCCCAATAGTACACGACCCAACACTTTTCATCAAGCGTGTGCCTCACCTCAATATAACAGTGCAAATCCGCGGTTTCAAAGCCTCAGAGCATCATTTACAATCATTACTCACCTCGAACCGGCTAAATCTCTAGCTCGCGACGCCTTTGCCCCTCGAATCGACCTCCACGCATGTCGAATCTATCCAAAATCAGAACAAGAACATCAAAATATGCTAAGGTAACAAGGCCCAAGCGAAAACAATCAATAAAGGGCACAAATCCCAAAATTACCAAAACTCGAGCCCCAGGCACACATCTCGAAAATCAGAAATTTTCACATCAATAGATTCCTTATCTCCCCACGAGTTCATACATATAAAAAGTTCTCAAATCCGACCCCAAATGGTCCTTCAAATACACAATTAAAGGCCTAAGTTCTCAAGTCCTAGTTTCCCCAATTTTAACCTTTGATTTCCATAATTTCTATCCCTAATCCATAAAATAATAGCATAGGAATGAGTTTTAGGTCCAAATTACTTACCTCAATGAAGTTCCCTTGAAATCCGTCTCTCAAATCGCCCCAAAAGCTCCAAAGCCGAGATAAAATGGTGGAATAGCTCAAAATTCGTGAAGGCCACAATTTATACTTTCTGCACAGAACTTTTCGCATTTGCGGTCATTTTACCGCTTCTGCGGTACCGTATATGCGGCCCTTGTTCCGCTTCTGCAGAAATCACTTAACTGACCAACAATAGCATCTGCGATCAAATCCCCGCATCTGTGACATTGCAGATGCATCCACTCTAACCGCTTCTGCGGTCTATGCCCAGCAGGCTCATTTTCGCTTCTACGACTAATCAACCGCACATGCGGTGCCGCACCTGCGGTCCCCAAATCGCAGGTGTGAAAACACCTGAAACAACAACAACTACAGCAGTTGTAAAACATCTCAACCTCTCTGCAACCACCCGAAATCATCCTGAGGCTCTCGGGACCTCAACCAAAAGCACCAACATGACCCAATACCTTATTCAAACTTGTTCCAATCATCAAAACACCTCAAACAACATCAATTCTACCAAATCACATCGTATTCAAGCCTAAGTTTCTAAAATATTCCGAAATACGCTTTTGATCAAAACCCCAACCAAATGGCGCAACGAATCTACTGCAACTCTCGGAATTTCATTCCAACCTCTATATCAAAATCTCATCTATCGACCGGAAAACGCCGAAATCTCAATTTTGCCAATTTAAGCCTAAGCCTTCCACGGACCTCCAAAATGCATTCCGATCACGCTCCTAAGTCCCAAATCACCTAACAGAGCTAACCCAACCATAAATTTTCTTACTTGAGATTATATACAAACAAGTCAAATCTTGGTCAAACCTTACGAATTTCAAGCTACAAACTGAGAACTGTTCTTCCAAAGTCATTCAGATTACCCTGAAAACCAAAACCAAAGATTTACATAAGTCATAATACATCACACGGGGCAAGTCATGCTCGAGAACTAGCAAGCGAAATGCAAAAGATCAAAACGACCAGTCGAGTCGTTACAGGTTGTGATGGGTTTATGAGAGTTGGATGGTTTGCACAAATCAGGTATCGAGTCCAAAAAGCATGTCATGTCTATTGAAGTCTGCATGCACTCCAGATAAGTCCTTTCCTTTCCCCGAAAGGGACACATCTCATTTAAATTCATTATCATGTCCTTTGTTTACTTTTCATTGAATCCTTTTTGGTCTAATTCTCCTCCGAAACTAATATAAAGAAAATATAGCAAAATTTGTTTTACTGGGTTTTTTCTGGCAGAAGGTTAAAATTCAAGAAAAGCACCCAGCCTAAGCAGGTGCGTCAAGTCGGCCTCGACTGGCCACTATGGCCGATGCTCTAGAGTCAAAAACTCTTGAAAATAAAGGAAATGAAAGTCAAGCGCCCATAAAGGAAAAATAAGATAGAGAAGGTCAAGACCCATACGGGTCAATCATCTTGTGGAATCTTGGAAAGTCAAGATCCCTGGGTTAAGAAATGAAATCAATTTCCAGAGCGTCAGTGAGCAATAGAGATTTTTATTGAAAGAGCTGGGCCAAGATCAAGTGATTAAGACAATCAAGGCCACAAAACCATCCATCATTTCAAAATGATAAAATGTTCTTTGATTTGAAAATAGGAAACAAGTGCAGTCCAAAGCGACCTTGCAAGAAGCAGCTGTAACCAAAAAGAAACTGCGCAAGGGCTAGAAACAACTCTAAAACAATAATCAATCCAAAAGGAAGTCTTTTCCAAATTATTACCCACATTTTATACATTTTCTTAAATAAAAAAATGCCAAAAATGAAATGAAAGAAGAAAAAGAAAAATTCAAAATCATGGTAGCATAAGGTTTCCAGTCTCTAGCTACGTCTCTTCTAACATAGGGTCCCATTCTCTAGTTGATGCTAGCATAACCTAGTAATCTTTCCAACAAAGGGTCCCACTCCCTAGTTGATTCCCGACATAACAAGAGGACCTTTCAGGCATTACCCGATGACCTTCCCGGCATAACCCGAGAACCTTTTCCGGCATAACCCGATGACTTTCCAAGCATAACCCGAGGACCTTTACGGCATAACCCGAGAATCTTTCTAGCATAACTTGATGACATTCCCGGCATAACCCGAGGACCTTTTCCGCTATAACCTAATGACTTTTCTGACATAACCCGAGGACCTTCCCGGCATAACCCGATGACTTTCCCATCATAACCCGAGGACCTTTTCGGCATAACCCGATGACTTTCCCGGCATAACCCGAGAACCATCCCGGCATAACTCGATGACTTTATCGGCGTAACCCGAGGACCTTTCCGGCATAACCCGATGACTTTCCCGGCAAAACCCGAGGACCTTTCCAGCATAACCCAATGACTTCTCTGGCATAACTCGAGGACCTTTCCGGCATAACCCAATGACATTCCCGACATAACCCGAGGACCTTTCTATTATAACCCGATGAACTTTTCTGGCATAACCCGAGGACCTTTTCCGGTATAACCCGATGACTTTCCGGGCATAAGCCGAGGACCTTTTCCGGCATAACCCGATGACTTTCCCGACATAACCCGAGGACCTTTTCCGGCCTAACCCAATGACTTTCCAAGCATAACTTGAGGAACTTTTTCGGCATAACCCGGTGACTCTCCCGGTATAACCCGAGGATCTTTTCTGGCATAACCCGCTGACTCTCCCGGCATAACCCGAGACCTTTTCCGGCATAACCCGAGGACCTTTCCGGCATAACCCAATGATTTTCCCGGCATAACCCGAGAACTTTATCGGCATTACCCGAGGACTCTGCCAGCATAACCTAGTAGTCTTTTCCAGTATAGGGTCACACTCCCTAGTTGATGCCAGCATAATCTGGTAATCTTTCCAACTCAGGACCTCATATCCCCATTAGATTTCATTTAGATATAGGATCTCCACTCCATAATCTCTTTTTCTCAAGGATACACAATCCTGGTTTTATTGCTTTCAATAAAGAAGTAGTTTAGATTTTGTTACAATAACTCACGAAATTTTCCTAGTGAAAATTGGGGCAGAAAAATTTTGTTCATTTGTTCGCTTTGGTGTCTGAACAGGTTTTACTGTGAGGCACGAAATTTGAGATGACCAAAAGAAGAAGTCTCAATCCGAATAAAAGAAAACAAAAAAAAGAAAAGAAGTTAAACTCTAAGTGTAGAAGCGGAGAAAATATGCGGACTGCTCAAGATATGATTGAAGTCACAAGCTTTGCATGTCCCACCTCGATCCGAAAAGCTGAATAAAAATAAATCAACGGTTGCAGCTAACGAGCATCAACATTCAGATTAGTGTCTATAGGAAGAACTAGCCCAAGACTCAAGATCAAGCTTTAGAATGTTTATAGATAGGAATCTTGTAACTCGTAGTTGATAGGCTTAGATAGTTTAGCTTTTCATCTTTCATTTTGGTGTATTAAGGAGCTCAGCAAGCAGAAACAACAACAACGGTAGTGAAATCACAGTTTCTTGGCTGTCCCAGCTACCGAAACTTCCAGAACTACACTGACCTGATTATTTTATAGTTAAGGATATGTAGGGAACCTCTGAAGAAAGATTCGGTCATAGGTTTTCCAAAAATGCTTCCCGAGGAGTATCTAGACAGGTAAAAATCGCTCGTAATTGCTCATTTTATCCTTTCCCGAAAACTCTTCATGCTTTCGAGCAACGAGGGGCAGTTGTGAGCTTGTGATTATTGCCTACTAAAAGATACCTCTACAAAATTAATGAAATAGATTTTTTCCAACTTGTTTTCAATTTTATAGGATTTTTGTAGGATTTTTATTAATTTTTTGCAGTTTTACGCACGTTTAGTTTTGTTAAAATCATTAAAAAATGCCCAAAAATGTTAAAAATATCATGCATTGCATATTAGATTTTTTGTTCATATTTTTAGGATAAATTGGTTGATTAATTGCTGTATTAAAATGAAAATCACAAAAAATATTGCTCATTTTTACATTCTAACTTTTAATTTTAGATTAGTATTTTCCTCTTCATTAATTTAGGATTAACAAATTTTTGTAAAAATTATAAATAGATAATTAGTTTAATTTTATAAATTATATTAATTTAGGACTTTAATTAATTAAAGAATAAGAAAAAAAGGGAAAAGAAAAATGGAAAAGATTTTTATCTTTGTGCATTGGGTCAAATTTTAATTAGCCCAAATACAATGCCCCATTTTACCCAGCCCAATTTCCGATACTCGATCCAGTCGTCATACCCCAAAATGACGACGTTTACCATCCCCTCTAATCCAGTCGTTGGATTATCTTGATCCAAAAGCTCGCAATTGCCCATCCTTTAGCTATAAAATTGTTCGAACCCTTGAACCCCTAGAGACCCCCGCCCTTCACTTCAATCTTCATCTCTCTAAACACATAACTCTAGCCGCCCTGTAACCCCTCGCTGGTCCGCCCTTCTCCGCCGCCCAGAAATAGCCTACGGTGGCGGAGTACCTCCAAATCAATCCAAATTCACACCATGTAACCCTGAGCCCCTCCCAAACACTAATCCCTCATTAGTTTCTCCCAAATCATCATCGAAATCCTCCAATTTCAAATCTGAAAATCACACCCTAAACTCTAGGTCGCCCAAATAGCCCCAAATTTTCACCCTACGCTCCTCATACCCCCCCCCCCTAAGCACAAATCTACCATTAGTTTCCTTTGAATTCCCACCCATTTTTCTTAATTTCAAATCTAAAATTCTGAAAACCCCTAATCCCTTCCTAACTCCGATTTCTATGCTTCCAAAGCTCGATTTGACTCGAGACTTACATTAAGCAATTGTTCTTGTTAGGAACAATTGATTAGCGTTAGTCTTGGTTGGTTTCGAGAGTCGCCAACTTCTAACCTAGGCCACTGATGCCCAGCAAAGTTTATCACCCTCATCATTCATTGAGTTGCTTCAGTCGTCAGTTCATTTCAGTTACGAACCAATACACTTCCTCTTTCTTTTCTTTAGTTCCTATTTTCTGGTTTTTCTTTTACTTGTTTGAATTAATTCTGATTATCTACTTGTTTGAATTTGTTTTGAGTATTTAATTGTTTAATTAGTCTTCTTATCTACTCGTTCAAATTAATTCGGGTATTTTACTTGTTTGAATTAGTTTGGATTATTTAGTTGTGTAAATTAGTTTTATTATTTGCTTGTTTTGAATTATTTCTTATTATTCACTTGTTTGAATTAGTTTTAGTTTGTTTAAGTTCAGTTGATTCTAATTGGTCATTTGCATAGGTTTTAGGTTAATTGAGTTAATTAAACTAGTTATTAACTAATTTACATATCTCTTAGGATTATTTGCCTTTTTAGGTGAATTTAGTTAGTGATTGGGTACTGATTAATTTCAAATGTTCAAATGTTGCTGGGGTGATTTGATGATAGTTTTTTACTTTTATATTTGTTTCTGGTTTGTCCAATGAAGGCCTAATCAGTCAAGGTCTGAAGTGTTATTGGACTTGGGCCTATCTTGGGCCTGTCTTGGGCGATTTGGTAATGACAATTGGACCAGACCTAAGAGGAAAGTTTTAGAAATGTACCAGCTGTCCAGAGTTTATTTGAAAAGATGCTGAAAAATGGACAACTGTACATTATTCTCTATCAATATGCTGTACTATCCAAAGAATTTAGGTCCGAATATTCTTTGGATACTATTTTTGGTTACCCTATAAAAAGAAAGTTACTCCCTGATACTAGATAGATTTTCATACCCTAAAAACACTCAAAAAAGTTCAGCTTCTACTGTTCCATTAGAGTTGATCAAATTTACTGATTTTTCAAAGAAAATTTCGAGCCATTTTGCTGGGATTTCTGGTTCTCTAAATAAAAATATAGTTTAAGCTTTGGAGCTATGTGGTGTTTGTTGTTCTATCCTTCTCATTTTCTATTAAAGTTCTTGCGGATTTCTTTTGCTTCTCGGAGGTTTTCTCACATTGTTTCTGTTGTATCCAGGTATTCCATGACCATTTGACTGACAAAATGAAGCTCAAAACATGTGTTTAGTTTGATTGTAATAAGAAGTGATTCAAATGTTGACCTTCAGTTTTCCCTTATATATATTCTTTCAAGTTACTTAGTCTTTCTTTTGCAATTTCTTAGTTTTGTTTAAGCCTGTTGTATTCTGCCTAATAGTTAGTTGTTTAGTTAGGAACTCCATTGTGCTGAAGATTTAAATTAGTTTATTTTTTATGTATTGTCCATAAGAGCTCCGATAATTCCCTTGGTTGTTTATTGGAGAGTATCAATTAGTATGTCATACATGTTTGAAAATGCAGTGTTTGGTTGCGAAATATATGCAGCTAAACCATCACTATTTTCAACACTGTTAAATGACTGTATATTTAAGAGTAAGTTGATTCATGAATAGATTTAGGGTTTAATATTTTGTTGTTAAAATCATGTTAATAGGTTAAACTTATGGTTTGTCAGCCTTTGATTTTTGCAGAAATTTTGTATTGTTTTGTGTTACATGTGATTTAGTGGACATTGAGCCTCAATTGTGCCTTAATTTCGAAGGCCCTTTGTGTAGTTCCAGTATTTATGTAGTTTTTTTGTTATATGTAAAAACAAAGGGAATCAGGCCTTATTAGGGCCAAGACATTGCAGGTCCTCTTGTTAAAATAGTTGGGCCTGATGTTGGCCCAGATGAGGCAGCTTGTTAAAATCAGGCCCAACATGTACCTGCTCCATTTTTCCTTTCATTTTCGTGCTCAATTTCGAGCATAAACAACTTCAGCACTTTATCCACTAAGTTTACTTTTCAGATAATGAAAAATGAGTTTAACATTGAAGGCCTTTTCTCTTAAAAACTGGGCCTGGTATTGGCTAGATCATTTTGCCAAGTAAAAGTCAGGCGGGCTTGTGTCCTCGTCCTCATTCTTGGGCTCAATTTCGAGCCCAGTTGGCACGAGCCTTTAGTTTTAACGTTGTCCTTAATAATGCAATAGGCCTTTTGCTAGCCCAAATTTTTTAATAATTAAAGGCCTAACTTATATTTTAATGCTAACCTACAATTAGTAGCCTTATATTTAACCTCGATTTAGTTTTTAATATGAACATCCGTAGTTTGCTTTAATTAAGTATGATCTTTTGAAATAAATTGAGGCGTGCCATTCACAAAGGAATCCCATAATCTATGTCCCTCACGTCAATACCAAAACTAGTGTTGAAAATACGTTGAACATTGGTAGTTTGATTTAGACGTGTTTATAATAAATCATCGTGACTATGGGTACGGTTCACGTGGCATAGTCGTAATACTTAATTCCTAAATTCGGGTGTGCATTTCATGTAACCTAATCATAACAACTTCGAATAATAATAAAATAAACATGTC
This sequence comes from Nicotiana sylvestris, assembly GCF_000393655.2. Classification (NCBI taxonomy): domain Eukaryota; kingdom Viridiplantae; phylum Streptophyta; class Magnoliopsida; order Solanales; family Solanaceae; genus Nicotiana; species Nicotiana sylvestris. The sequence goes on along the minus strand of NC_091062.1, from coordinate 96,041,126 downwards.
ACGAATCGCGGGTGTATTTTATATAGCGTGGTTTGCGGCATGTTCCAAAATAAACAAGTGTACGACAAACGTAATTTGTTCAAGAAATAAATCCATAAATCCTAAAACTATTTGAATTAAATAAAAGCAGTTATAAAGTTAAAAATGCATAATAGGTTTAAAACTTGTAATTAATCAGATAATTAGGCCCATTATTAATAGTTAAAGAGACCGTGCTAGAACCACGGAATTCGAGAATGCCTAACACCTTCTTCCGGGTTAATAGAATTCCTTACCTAGTTTTCTAGTTTCGCAGACTTTTAAATAATGTCGATATCCACGATTTGGGATTTTAAAAATGAACAGGTGACTTGGGACACCAAATAAACTATTCCAAGAGGCTACTCTGAAAATTCAATAAAATAATTCCATTTCTATTTATGTCACTTAAGTTGGAAAAACTCCCTTATATACCCCCTCGGGTGTAAAAATGAGGTGTGACAACAACATGTTCCCAAATGCCCCAACATTTCCTCAAAACAATTTCAATACCACAGCCATACATAGCATTCAGATCAACAACACTGAGTACAACATCAGCAACAAGGATAACCCAAGAGTACGACAAATAAACCAACACAAGAACTTTAGAACACAAGGAAATAGAGGAACGAGCTCACAAAGCAAGACACAATAGGGAGTAATGGTCTCAACAAGAATAGATCAACAAGGGAGAGATAATGTGTAGCAATGATTCCACAAAAGTGCAATTCGACGGTAAGAGAGATAGCATGAATGAATGACCCCAAATAATAATATGTCAACAATAAATGGGATAACAAAACATCAATTAAGGCGAATCAATTACGGAAGAATTAATAATAACTTCAATTAAGGTTAAGATTACGGAAAAAATAACAATAACTTCAATTAAGGTTATGCAATTCTGGAAGAAATAATAATAACTTCATTTAAGGTTAAGCAACTACGAGAAAGACAACAAGGCAATAAAGAAGCAACTTCAATTAAGGCACATAAGGGTTTAATTAGCAACAAGGGTAGACCGTGAATCAATCAATTCCAAATAAGACATGTAAGGGTGAATTTAGTGAATGGAGGATTTAACATGCTAAAACAACTTTACATCTAATGAACATAAGAACCTAAGATCCCTAAACGGTAAAATTTCCACAAATAAGCCCGAGTACACACTCGTCACCTCGCATACATGGCCTTCACATGACACAATAGCACAAATGACTCAAATCCTACGGGGTAGTTCCCCCACACAAAGTTAGCAAATATATTTACCTTCAAGATGCTAGATTGTTACTCCAAAATGACTTTCTTGAATCGCCCTTCAAATCCTCATTTTACATTTGAAAAGATTTTTACAAAATTTTCCATTATTTTCCATTCAATTCACTAATTTAATGTTATAAATAAGTACGACATCATGAAAGGAAATCAATTTCGGATATAGGATGGCTACCCCAATCGAACAGGTAAAAATTGCTCAAATTCGAGGTCTACAACTCAAAATATGTTAAAAATGGTGAAAGCCCCATTTTTAGAAAGCTCTCCAGTCAAGTCGCATTTGACACTTGAGATTTACAAATTCTATTTCACACCTGAGACTTATAAATCGCATTTCACACCTGAGACTTATAAATCGCATTTTACACATGGGATTTGCCTCCGTTCCCTCAAACACCAGCAAAATAGTTGTCTATGTCGATACGGAAATTGGCATAACTTTCTCATACGACCTCGGGATGCGACGATTCTAGTTGTTATGGTTCCGTAATTACGATACAGATCTGATGGTTTAATAGAATCAAAAATCGAAGGTTTTTGCACAATATGGTACAGTTTATGCAAAAAGAAAGGACGTTGAAAGATCAAATAAGTGCACGGCACAATCCAAACCCATCCAAAACTCACCCAAGCCCCATGTGACTCAAACCAAGTATACTAACAAGTCCCAAAATATGATACGAACTTTATCAAAGCCTCAAATTACCTCTAAAAACAATAGAATTATGAATCGCGCATCGATTGAAGCCTAAGAAACTTATGAACTTCCGAATTCCAAAACTAATGTCGATTCATACCAAATAACCTCCGACTGATTTCAAATTTTGCACACAAATCATAAATGATAGAACAAACTTATTCCAACATTCTAAAATCTTTCATTTTTTCAAATTTGGCCAATTCATCTCGAAACGATCGACGGACCTCCAATCAACATTCGAACACGCTCCTAAAATCAAAATTACCATACAGAGCTATTGAAACTATCAAAACACCGTTTCAGAGTCATCTACAAAAAATTCAAACACTGATCAACTCTTACCGCTAAAGCTTCTAAAACAATTCCAAATCAATCTCGAATCATCCGAAGTCTGAACTCTACCACGAACGCACATCATAACACATAATACGAAGTTGCTCGAGACCTTAATCCTTCGCATGAGATGATAATCCTCAAAACAACTGGTCGGATCATTACTAAAACTCTGTATTTAATAAGTTGGACAAAACTTTTAATTTTGGACCATGAAGGTTTGTGCATTATTAACATGCCCCAAAGACCAAAAATTAAAAATTATCCCTTAGTGTCATATTTTTTTATTTTCTGATTTTCAACTGTAGGTTAAAATTTGACCAGTAGTAGAGAAAAATGGGGGGGGAAATGGACAGATTAGTTTGCAATACCTTTGTGAATTATAACCAAAAATGAGATAGATCTCTACAAAGGTCCAGATATACCAGTAAACTATATGAAAATATACACATTTGCCCATCGTTAAAAGGTGGAATCAGTCCTGCTCTTGCCGTGTATAAGTTGGGTCACATATGATTTTTTAACAGACCTCACTAATAATATCTACCACCAGATTTTAACACGTGTCATAATCTGGTGCATTTCATCCATATCTTGATTTTAAATAACTAGTTCCTACGTTCGTGTGTTGCACACAAATCTTCACTTAATTATTTTCAAGTAAAACATAATATCGAGAATGTTGAAACTTTTGTTTTTTGGTTAAAGGGGTGATATTTATATAACTACTAAACTAGAAAGTACATTACAAAGTACTGACAGTGCTAGGGTACTGTAATTCCCCTATTTAAGTGATGTTTTGAGATACATTATCAATATTACAAGCCAAAAAATTCCTAACAACTTCAGTTCCTAGGATGTCTGCCCAAAATACATCATTTGGAAACATCGGAGGAACTACTAGTAAGCTGGATCTTCCTAAAAAACGTGGCTTTACTACCTCTTTTGCTATTGTATCTGCCACCCTATTCTGCTCCCTATACTTATGCTCACCACGGCCATTTCCATCCTTTGCAGTAACTACCTGCATTCACAAATCATGGGATCACATGTTAAGTTACCTGTGAGTATCATTTGGATTATATCTACCAAGTCAGTGTTGATATCCGAAGGGATCTATCCATTTCGTTTAGAAAGCCCGTCATAACCACTATAGCTAACAAACCAACAAAATATACGTACAAGGCCTACAAGCCCAACATACTAAACTAACTAATAGGATATGTCTACAAACCTATGCTGATGGATGTACTGTGATCAGAACATGTCACCGACCTACCCATAATATATATATATATATATATATATATATATATATATATATATATATATATATATATATATATTTGTGTGTGTGTGTGTGTGTGTATGTGTGTGTACAAGATGTACACAAAACTCTAGACACAATAACTCCAAAGGACGTGGAGCCGATCAGGATGAGATCGGGAAACACCTACTAGGAGGTCTACCCATCTGTCTATCTGAATCTGCATGTATGAAATGCAGCGTCCCTAGAAAAGGGATGTCAGTAAGAAATAATGTACCGAGTATGTATGGCAATAAAATAACTAAAAGTAACAAGGAGTCAAAGATGATCTGGAGATATACTTTCCTGCTGATACTGACTCAACTCTCTCAATATAGTAATTAAAATAAATGTCCATCCCTTTAAGGCCCGGAACGTGTAATTGCTCCGCCGTAGTGGGCTCGCTCATAGGAGCTTAGCCATACTAGGCTCTATATCTCAGCAATTATGGGATCGCTTATAGGCGCTCGACCATAGTTGGCTCGGTATATAACTTACCATCTGATTAATGGTTGCCCAATAGGGACCTGCCCACCGATTATAGCTCGATGGTGGTTAAAATACTATAATACTGTATATATAGGCCTCCGCTCCCTTGACTAGAAGAAGACAATACTCAATTGAATATAAAGTCCGAATGAGGGAGAATACTTTTACTTATGAAACTAGGATAATGTATATAAATTCGGGAGTATGAACTTCTCTTTATGCCTCGTTATCAAACACATGTAATTACGAGATCATTCCAAAATGAAGGAAGGGCTTAGCATTAACATACTTAAGCCGATTCTCTTGACAATCCCTCAAACATACATTTTTTGCGAAAATCAAGTAAGGCAGATTGAAGTAGGAAATATCTGTATGATATTCTTGAGAAAGATTGTACCGTGCTCTCCTAGAATCATATTTTACGCTACTATAGTGTTATAAGGTTTCATAACAATTCCCCTTGAGAAACTGAATAACATCCATTAACAAATAGCAAGCCTATGCATTTCTTTACTAAAATAGGGGTCTCTTAAATTGTTAGGTTTTGGGAGCATCATCCGTTAGCAAGCTTAGTAGATGTAAACATCTCTCATTTTTTGTAAATTAAAGAGATTTTAAGTATTGGTGGTGTGTTACCCACTTTGATGATGACTTGGCAATAAATCATAAAAAAAAAAATTGCCACCTCAATATGTGACTAATGAGTCACAAATTGAAGCTAAATCTTGCTTCCACGTGAATGTTTATTAAACCTTATCCAAATAACTTAATCACTTAGTTAATCTCTCACTAAAATCACTTAGTTAATCTCTCACTAAAATCCATAATTACCCATTACCCACATAATAAGGAATTATCTCAAATAACTTAAAATACTTCCCGGGCCTCTTTCTCACACCATGGCTTGTTGTCGGAATTCTTCCAGTCTCGTAACTATTTCTATCTTCTATCATGCAGTATGTACATCGTTGTCCTTGTACGTGCGCTTATGTGACACTTCTCTCCTCTTTCCTCCCGCTTTTAGCCAAAGTCTAGGCCTCACTTTGTGAATATATGCATAACTATAACAGGTTACCCCCTGGGAACCTATAGGTGTACTGAAGTTCTTCTCTCAGTACTTTGTTGAACTTACGAATATTGTTATACCTTATTTCATAGACCCTTTTATCCCTCCGTATGACTTTACTACATCTAGGTATGTCATACTATAACATAACTCTTACGTTGATTTATCGTTACTAAGGTCTTCTACCAAACTCTAGGTTACTCTCGTTGCTTATCCTATATGCATAAATCTAAGTCCATTAATGCTTCTTCATTACTATTAATCTTAAGAATGATGGCCTAATTTCATCTCATACTTTGTAATTTTTATCCATTCATTGTTTATTCACCTCAATGTTAATCTGCAATCTACTAGTGATAACTTGACCTTTTATGTAACATTGTCGCCGAGGCTCACGTTGCATGGTAGAACATTTGAAGTGATTTTCCCGATCCACCTGGGGGTGATACGTTACTACACTTCCATAACCTTTTTTCATAGCATCCCAATGTGGTTTAACTTATGTGGGTATTTTAATCCTGTACAACTCATGAAATCATTACTCAATCAAAGGTCTAAACATCATCCTTTATCTATCACAATTACACTCTCATTCAACTACTAGGGAAGCATTCCACCTCTTCTTAATGCTACTAGTCTTAGACTCCTTTGAGTTCATTCAGGCTATGCTGAGCTTTGTATAAATTAGAGAAATCATCAGCTCTCTTATTCTCATGGGCTTAATCCCGAGGACTTATCCATTCTCTTCACCTTCTCACTCGCCTTTTCTTATCCTTATTCTTGTCTCCCTAAACCTTTGTTACTTTACCATATTTTAGCTTACGACCTACACATATCTATTTATATTATTCGCAATCTTCCTTCAACTTTCTTCCACCATAGATTTCCTTGTGTTATTCTGGAACATCAAGCAAGACATCACATCGTCTCTAATTCTGCTTTACTCTCTTAACTATATCTCTTGGTACCTAGAAACCATAGGCTGGAAGATATTCCACTGAAGACGCTGCTATCATTCCTGGATACTGAATCCCCGTGCTTCTATTCTTCTATCCAAAGTATGGACTGTTCACAATCTTTTTCATTTGAGTATCCCCTACGTTGTTCACCGTTACCTTACTTACCTTAAAATATCGCATTATATCTTCTATGTCTTTCATGACCTCCCTTCAACATAAGTGTAATTCACATTCACAACTTAAAGCTTTATTATAACATTTGCACCTTTGGGGCATATACAATCTAGTAGAACCTTAAAACTGACTTCTTATAAGGCTGGTACTTTTCTAACTAGCTTTATTGTAGAGCAGTTATAGAATATGGTTATTGTACTATCCCTCTTGTAACTCCGATATTACAGTAATTCTCCTACGTTATCAATCACAATGTCTATAATTTTCTAGGTCGTATAATCAGACTCCCGATTTACGTAGTTGATGTAACTCTTTAGTTTCCTCTTCCCTCTGATAAATATTTATGTAGGTTTAAGCTATCTTCTGATCTGCGGCTCATGGTATTACCTTGGCCTTTCATGGATGATATGGAATATTCATGATACAATCTTCTAACAATTCAATCCTTTGTCTATGACCTGGACTCAATTCCTTCCGTTAACGTTTACCGGAGTCTTATACAGCTGTATGATTGTCAACATATATGTTGCATGGATAATACTCCAAAATCTTAGGTGCATTCATAATGTAATTATATCTGGATCATTGATCGAATAATTCCTTCTGTTACTTCTCAGATTTCTTTAAACATATGGTATTACTTTTCCTGGTCTTCCTGCCTCCATGGTCCGTGCATACTTAGCTTATCTTAGTTCCCACACATGCCATAATTTTTATGCAACTCATATGAACTCGAATATTACTTTTGATATTTCTTCCCGTTTATTAACCAAGGTAGGTGTCACTTTCTTATGGAGTGCATACAATGTTGTTGTGAGAATGTTGTTATAAGACCATTTGCTCTTTAGGTCATTGTGCTTAGGTTGAAGCCTTCTTCCTTATTTCCTCAGCTAGCCTTTCATTGTAATACTTAGGGAGGACCAATTGACTATTGTAAAGTCGCGAGCTTGTTACATCATATTCCCGGTACAGTTTTTAATGTTCGTGCTCACTTGTAATCATCTTTAGTTACTTACCTCCACATTCATCTGCTCGTAGGTTGATTTTGAACTAAAGTTTTGACTGCTTCCCAGTGGAAATCTCTTTTATTTCTGTAACACTTATACGGTACCTTTAACTACCCCAACTCCTATCTGAATATTTCTCAAGGGTCACGATGTCCTATCTGCGATGATAAATTCCTCATGTTGGGGTTCACTAAATTTATCTTGCATGATCCGTTAATTTGTTTGTATCCACTTGTCTAGCCATAACTAGGCTCTTCCTGAATCAACTTCTGACTACTCGTTGGCCCATTCTCATATCAGTATTCCGCGTAATCATTCTTGGGTTATTTCTTTTGTCTTAACTTACCTCTCTCTCTTGCTCTTTATTTATCAAAAACATCCCGGGCTGGAACCCTTACTTCTTCTCCTTAACATCGTGCTTGCATAGTATTCTGGAGTCATAGCATATCTGTAGGATTTAAATAAGTGCAGTCTCATTCCTTTATCGTTCTTTTTATAGCATCTTCCTTTACCATTCCATAGCTACTAGCATCAATTAATTCTAACTTAATGTCACATCACTCCATATTCCCCCATTTAGGGGAGTACTAAGATTTAGTACTACGATGATCTGCGTATAGATATTTTACCTCTTTATCTTTGGCATCTTTTCACGTCATCGATGACCCTTAATTACCTTGCGGTAATCTTTCTGTATCAAGGATAACAAAAATTCCTTACTTGCAAGGGTGACACTTAGTATAACTGGAACATACAGTCCCTGAAGCTTAACTTATCTCACATTGCTTACTTTAGGGAAGCATCTTCCTGAATGACCATTCTCTGAATTTCTCATGAATATTCTTTTGTTGTCTATTCTATTATTGCCATAACAAAATATGCAATTCTCATAATGTCGACCATTATTAAATCACTGAGTCCCTAATCCATGTTTAGTTTATCTTATTCGCCAACCCATTCTGATTTCTATTACTCTGGAGGTCTAGCTTTTCCTTTTGGTAATCACATTAGAGTCGTGAATGTATTTCTCGAAATAAGCATATTACTTTATGGCCTATACTCTTTTGTTGTCTCAAGTACTATCACAGCTCGTTTCTTCCTTCACCTGACTATACACTCTGTAATACTGTCATTTTTTTGATCTACCGTTATTATCCATGTATCACACCTTAGTCATAATGCTTCCTTATTTCACTTCTTATTTCCTTGCTAATATTTCTGCATATTACATTCTTTTAAAAACTTCAACAAGACATTCTTTTGCTTTTAGCTCCCCTTGCTTCGTACATTGGCTCTTCGGGTTTCCGAGCATTCTTGCTCTACTAGGGATGGGAGCCATACAATCCCTTCCAGGATTCCTGTGCCTATCTTTGAACATTGTAGTATTCATATCTAGCTGTACTATTCTCGAGTGAACCATCTGGGTGTCTCACAAGGAGATCTGTTAGCACATTTGCAATATCCTTTGGAAATGTCAACTAACTCAAACATTTCATCCATCATTTTGGATTACTCTAAGCCCAGCCGGATCCTGACATCCTGTTCTTATCTTAAACCATATATGTTATCTCCCATTGGGCATGACTGAGATGGGTGTGACCGATTCTACATAAATCTGTTGCTAGTGAAGGTAACTCAAAATGCTTATATCTCTCTTCCCGAATTGTAGATAATGTTCATCCTTACTAACTGTGTACCTCGTACCCTTCTTCACCTTGCTTCTTTTACTTGTTGAAACTTATACCTTCTGATTCTCTCATTGTTTTTTACCACATGGGTGGATAGATATTCATGCCATTGGGATCCTTATCAAGAAACTTAAACCTTTTAGCACACACATGATCTGCTGAAGACCTTACTAATAATTATCATGAAAAATCTAGTTCCTCTAACTCAACTCTTCCATATCCAAATGCAATCTCTTACTATTTGTCTTTCCGGATGTAGGCATCATCGTATTATGAATAATATGGAGTTATGGAAAGTGAGTTCTTACAACTGAGCTTTACCACATGGGTTAGAGTAAGAAGAAAGAGTGACAATCCTAAATGCCTTGTAGCCTCCTGCTTATAAGTGTGGTGCACAACACATCCATAAACAAGACTTTGCTAGACACGGCTTGTAGACTCTCTAGGACAGAGCTGCTCTAATACCAAGTTTGTCACGCCCCGAACGTGCGGAGCGAGACTGGCTCCCGGTGCCTCACCTATCCTTGAGTACCAACTTGCGACAAAGGGACTCTGAACATATAATGTCATATTTTGGCTCTGGGGCCACATTGCAAGATAATTTGCTAAGAAAAATATAAAACTGAATAGAAACTAACGCTGACTAAACATCACTATAAAGATGGGCCGACAAGGCCATCATAATCACTACAACTAACAAACCAACAAAATATAAATACTAGGCCTACAAGCCGAACATACTGCACTAACTAACGGATATGTCTACAAGCCTCTACTGATGGATGTACTGTAATTGGAATAGGGCACCGACCTACCCATAACATACATACATATATACACAAGATGTACATAAAACTCTAGATGCAAAAAGTCCGAAGGACGTGCAGCTATCAGATCAAGCAAAACTCGGGCAACACCGGTTGAGGAGGACTACCGTCTGTCTGTCTGAATTTGCATGCTTAAAATGCAGCATCCCCAGAAAAGGGACATCAATACAAAATAATGAACCGAATCTGTAAGGCAATAAAATAACTGAAAGTAACTGGGAGTCAAAGATGATCTGGAGATATACATGCCTGTGATATTGACTCAACTCTTTCAATATAGTAAGTAAAATAAATGTCTGGCCCTATAAGGCTCAGAACGTGTAATAGGTCCGCCATAATAGGCTCGGTATATAGCTTACCATCTGATCAGAGGTTGCCCAATAGGGGCCTTCCCACTGATTATAGCTCGATAGTGGTGAAGATACTATAATACTGTATATATATAGACCCTGCACTTTCTTGACTGGAAGAAGACAATACTCAATGGAATATAAAGTCCCGATAAGGGAGAATACTATAACTTATGAGACAAAGATAATGTATATAAATTCAGGAGTATGAACTTCTCTTTATGCCTCGTTATCAAACACGTGTAATTAAGAGTTCACGCCAAAATGAAGGAAGGGCTAAGCCATAACATACTTGAGCCGATTCTCTTGACAATCCCTCTAACACATGTCTTTTGCAAAAAAACACGTAACGACAGGTCAAAGTAGGGAAAATATATATGATATTCTTATGAAATATTCTACCGTGCTCTATTAGTATCACATTTTACGCTACTGTACCGTTATATGGGTTCATAATAATTCCCCTTGAGAAAGTGAATTCCATCCGTTAACAAATAGCAAGCCTATGTACTTCTTTAATGAAATGGGGATCTCTTAAATTTGTGGTTTTTGGAGCTTCATCTGTTAGAAAGCTTAGTAGATGTAAACATCTCTCATTTTTTGTAAATTAAAGAGATTTTAAGTTTTGGTGGTGTGAGCCCCACTTTGATGATGGCTTGGCCACAAATCTTACCAATTTTTTCCACCTTAATATATGACTTAAGAGTCACAAATTGGAGCTAAATCTTGCTGCCATGTGAAGGTTTGTTATAGCTTATCCAAATAACATAAAAACTTAGTTATTCTCTTACTAAAATCCATAATTACTCATTACCTAAATAATTAAGAATTATCTCAAATTACTTAAAATACTACTCACTTTTAACACATTTTATACATCATACTATCATGATCATGTGGTACCTTGTATGGCACTAGTCCATAAATACCGTATATTTTATATCGGGTCGTATTTTATCCCAAATTGACAAACTTCGACGAAATTCACTTTCTTCGATTCGCTTAGCCTCTCACCTTCAGGAATTTACTTATCACTTGTTTGTAATATACTTATAATCTCAAAAAAATCTGATTCCCGAGCTTACGTCGATTAATCTTACGACGAAACTTTTACGTACGAAAATGCGGGATGCAACATCTTATTTTTGAGCTTTCATCACTTTACTTATGGCGTACTTTCACGAATGAAAATATGGGGTGTAACAACCCTCTTCTAGGAGCTCCGATTTATATTGGTTTGGAGAGGGTTCGGACCCCTGGATCTCTCCCAACTATCATACCAGAGAACCGCTAAATCCCGTAGCCGATAAGAAGCCAACTCTACTGCCTCTGTATCACTAACATGCATAACCCGAAGTGTACGATGAACCTGGTCAATAAAAGTCTGTGGGTCCTCCTTGGGGTCTGATCCGGTAAACACTGGAGGGTCTAAATTAATAAAATCACGAACTCTTGTACTAACTGGTTTCTCAGCAGCACCTGTATTCTGCCTCTGAGCCTGAGCAGCTACCAAGCTAGTCAATAACTGCAAAGCACTCTGCATATCCTGGTCTGGAGTGCCAGACGGAGGAACTGGAGGCGCTGGGTGCCTTCTAATATCCTCTGGAGGAGATGGAGTAGATGAGGTATGAGAGGGCATCTCACTTTGAGCCTCACTTTGTCCTGCTCTGACTTGGGGCACCTGACTGGTACCCTCTCCCGCTGCTGTATCAAGCCGTCTACTAATCGTTTGCTTCCTAGTCGAAGGCATCACTGAAAAAAACAAGGTGAATATTAGAGACGAACACTTACGACTCAACTCTACGCACGATCTAGATTCAGGAAGAAGGTAACAACCCTAGATGTCATGTAGCCTCCTGATTATAAATGTGGCGCGCTACACATCCATAATCAAGACTCTACTAGACATGGCTCATAGACAATCCCTAGGACAGACTTGCTCTGATACCAAGTTTGTCACGACCCAAACTGGAGGGCCATGACTAGCACCCGACCATACTTGCCGAGCACCAACGTACATTTCATCTAACCTTCATTATTATCTTTTAGGGCTGACGAGATCAATATAAATGGTAGACCTGGATCATGGACAACCAGCAATAAAATATGACGGCATGAACATACATAGCAGGGGATGACCAGACAATCAAGAAACTACATATAAGGTATGAGCTACCACGCTACCATGAAAGACTATACAACAAAAACCAGCCGACAAGGCATACCAAACTATACATGAGTCGACACTTGTCTATGAGCCTCTAAATGAACATAAGTGCTGCAACATAGCCGGAACAGGGCCCCGACATACCCATAATGTCTATAACAAAAATGCATACCAAGACCAAGGCAAGTCCGGAGAAGGGATCTCGCCAATCACCGCTGAACTGGACAGCCTACTAAGGTAGGGAAGCTGCACCTGCCTGTCTATCAGGACCTGCTGCACGACATGCAGCGTCCACAAATAAAAGGACGTCAGTAAGAATAATGTACTGAGTATGTAAGGCAGGGAACCATAAATACGAACAATAATGTAAGCAGGGATAGAGAATATACAACAATCTGAGTACCTCTGAGGGCTACTGACATGCAATGCATGATACATATGTATGTATACATAAACTTTTAAAACATACGCCTCTGTGGGCATCATCATCATCATATCGTACCCGACCATAATAAGCTCGGTAAAAACATACCCGGCCATCATAAGGCTCGGTAGAATCGTACCCGGCCATGTGGAGCTCGGTAAAACCCAACTGATCAGTGGTTGGAAAGAAGTGGAATCAGACTCAGTTTCAGTTCATCACAGGGATTCGGAAGTAGCCGTATTTGATGATGTTGATGTTTCAAAGTAACTTCCGGAATTTAGCATTGAAGATAAGGACAGAAGAAGATAGGTAGCTTTCCGCCCTAACTAAAACATCTAAATCTTAATAGGATGCAGCTCGTCCCGATCTGTCTCCGGTCGTAACTAAGATAGATCGATTAATCTCCGAGAAGTCCTAAAGCGGAAGTCATCTATTGAGGACAGGACTAGGCAGACGGAGGTCTAGGAGCTTGAATAGCTTACTGAATTAGCTCAGTAAGGGCCTACAGCTTCTCTTGAGTCTATAGGAAAGATCAGGGCAGATATGCCCCGGAAAGCAAGAAATCCCTAAATCCAGTTATTCTTTAGGGTAAAAGGCTGGTTTAGCTCAACAATTGATAGATTGCGTTATATTGTCCGCTAAAAGCATTCTGTCCTCGTCATGATCGATCCACGTCCTAGCGTAGTGCCCGGCTTGCTTAGCAACCAAAGCTAGCTTACTAAGGTAGTTTACTTTTTCATTTTGAAAAAAGAAGGCGAAGGCATTTTTCCTTGATTGCACGAGCTAGCCAGCAAGCCAGCAAACCCCCCCTTACTCACCTCAACATCTATAAAAAGAGCTCTTTCTCCTTTTCATAATAATAAGGTAAGCATCCAGCTCTCGATCCAGAGCTACTGCTTCAAGAATCAACTGAGCTCAGGAAGTCAGGTTAAGACGTCGACTTTGACAGGGGAGATGAAAAAGAATTCCTGTCTTTAGAAGTAAATCCCACTAAACTAGACTTGTACGCTTGACATGAAAAGTAGAGGCAAGCGGAGTCAAAGGCCGAGCCTCAACCAGCAAAGGGGGACAGCCATGCCAATCCAAGCACAGTAAAAGTGTGCCCACTCTACCCTTCTTTCTTTACCCTAGACTTCGTTCTTCAAGGAGACCCATGTGCATTTCCTCTGTTCTGTGCTCGCTACGCCCTTGTGCCTTTAGTTGAAGTATAGGTCGTCGATTCAATCTATCTTGATGGGATTTTTCTAGTAGGTAGCGAGAAGACTAGTAGTATCGACAAGAGGCTACATCAATAGCTGAAACTTTTTTTCGGGTAGGGTAGGCTTGGAGTCAGAAGTCCTATTCTTCCCAACCAAATAAGCACTTTTGCAAAGTTCACCTTCCCGCGGTCAAAACAAGACTTACGGATAACAATCAGACCTTACCAGGGACAGGGACCAGACTATAGAGCCTAATTAAAAAGAATTCGGGCTTGCTTTTTCAATTCACATCTATGAGCGAGGATTCCTCTATCTCTTGCTCGCTTCGATCGGACTCTGACAGCTTAGGGAAGAATGATGGGTCGCTAACGAGGCCCCTAAATGACCGCTCAGAAGGCCTACCTATTTTTTTTCCCAATCTGTCACTTGCTCGTCCCTCTCTCATGAAAATGGTCTCTCCTCTCCCGGCGGCTTAGACTCATGTCTATAGTCAGTTGCTAAGATGATTCCCATTCAAGCATTCTCATTCAATGTCAATGCTGCCTTATTTTTATTTTTTTTAATTCCATTCTTTCTACTAGTTCTTACATAAGCAATTTGCAGGAAGTAAACGAAGTCTTTCCTTCCGAAATCCACTCCTGAAGTCACGTCTTTCAGTACTGGGACTGAAGTAAAGTACTTTCGAGTTGCTCTTTGCCCAAAGCCCTCCTTCCGACTTAGTTAGAAATACCAACTCTAAATAGCTTTAGCATTTCTTGAGTTGAAAAGGTATTTATAGATTCTAGAGCTCAGGGGAAGGTTTGGAACCCTAGTAGCAGAATGGAATCAGTTTACCGGGCTGACTTCCATGCCAACACGAGTAGTTTAACTCATCACTACCTCGTAAGGGCGTTGAGAATTGTTTTTGCTTTTTTTGCTAAAAACTTTTTCAAAAGTATTCAAAGAGCCTTTGCATAGTTTACGAATTCTGCTTAGTAGGGACCTAAACACAGGAATTTTTTTTCTCAGAGTCAGACCACGCCTTATGACGAAAGGGGGAGAAAGGACGGATCACCTGTCGATCTGTGATCAAAGAAAACTATACCTGAAGAATGGGATACAGATTGACAAGCACAAAAGGGTAGGCTTGGCTATTAATCTACGCTCATTGATGAGACGGCGACATAGAGAAGAAAGTATACCCTTTGTCACCCCCTTGTCACTTAAAAGTAAAGAAGAGATACACACTTTGGAATCAAAATTTGGTGGGATTTAGGATGGAATCGAATAGCGAATGCACTTGCGGTTAAGACAGGTCCTGCATCTCCTACCTAATGCAATTGACCGACCCGCCATTTCTTTCCTTCAATAATGCCTTCGCTTCACTTCAAGACGCTATTTACCAAGGAAAGACTACCTTTTTTTTGAATGGAAGAAGCCGAAGGGGTGAACGAGCGCTGCGGTAACGAGCCGTAAGAAAGATGAGCAGAGCATTCCTTCCGCCGGCCTTTATAGGAGTAGGGGAGCGTGGTGAGATAGATAGACGTCCAATCCTGCAGCAGCTAGTTGCTCGGCCTTAGTCTTGGGCTGATCTCAGACTTCAATCAACCCCTTCGTACTTCGATCCAATCAATCGATCGATCAAGAGGCTAATCTCTTTTGTTTGGGCCGGTAGCTAAAAGAAAGTCCTCGCTTTCTCTTGAACAAGGGAAGGGCAGCATAGCATTAGCTTCAATTGAACAAGCTCAACCTTGAAAAAAAAAGGTGGTAGGCCGACGTTGAACGCTTCAACTTGGCCACTGAAGAAGGCGAAGGCTGGGCGAGAGACTAGGCCAACTTACTGCGCCATGCCATGGTTTAAGCTTTAGGCTCCATAGACGGAACTCTGTTTAGGTATTAGGGAGGGGAGGACACCACTCAGCACCGCTCCGTGGGGTGGGGTTCAATGCCTAACAAAAACGGCCAAAAGAAAAAAAGGGATGTATGGCTGAGGGGAGGAGAGAAAGAACGCATGCATGGAGATTCTGTCTGTCGGAGGTTCGAGAATCTATGAAAGGACATCTAAGGCTAAGGTTACGAAGTAAAGGAAGTCCATTACTGAGAGAAGTGGTGATCTCGTCTTGCTTGCTGGGAGAGAGGAAGCTTCCGGACCATCTTTTCCAGCCAGATAGCGAGCGATCACTCAGCAATGAACACTAACTGAAAGCGGCCGGGAATGAGTACCTATCCCTTACGGGAATCGAACCCGTGTCTTCGACATGAAAAGACGATGTCCTAACCACTGGACGAAAGGGACCAAAAAGCCATTCTTCATATACCTCAGCTCCGAGAATAGAAGTGGTTCGTTTTGTTTCTATACGCAATTCAAGATTTCGTTTGTCTTCATGTTGGCGATTTCTGATGTGAATTCGGCGGGTCGTCCCCCCTTCCTACGGGTTCCCCCACCGACCCAGTGACACACCAACCACGCCCCTTCTCTTTCTCCGATCATAAAGCCCCCTGATCCCTTTATTTGTCTTTCATCCCCCCTAAATAAGTAAGACCCCGCTCTTTCTAATTCAAAAAAAAGAGGGGCAAAGCGCCCGTTTGAAGTGGCGAAGGCCTATGCTACAGTAAGAAAAAAAGTACGTTGAGGTTACGAAGTCACTTAGTCGAACTAGAAAACTATAAAGAAAGGGAGGCTAAGGTTACGAAGTAAGGTCAGCTGGTTAAGGAAAGCTCAGGTTATGAAATCGCTTAGCCGTTAATTAATTTAAAAATAAAAGAAAAATGAAAGTAGTAGTGAGGCGTCGGTACGGAGTTGCGTCAGCTGTGGATATAGACTAGGCTAAGGGACGGACTTCATCTCTTCTATTTTCTTCACTTACACCTTACACTTCAGCTGAGTCTAACGAGGCTCAGGTGCGGAGCCTTCCACTGTGGACCGAGACTACGCAAAGGTAGAACACCATGGAAACTTCGCTGACTTTATCATCAACCTTGATTTCGCTACGCTCAATAAGAACCCGGAATAGCGGAAATAGGTTCGTGTTCCGCTTCCAAAGTCAGTCGTCTTTGCCCAAGTGTGAACTGCAGACGACTCTCCAGTGGTTCCATTCCTTCTTACTGTACTTCTGGGTCAACCCAACCCGAATGGGAAGAAGAGGGTCAGCCAAACTGCGGTCCACTTTGTACGTTTGCTGAGCAGACCACTCAGGCATTTTAGAAAAGGGAAGGGAACTTCTCACCCCGAGGGAGGCGGGAAGCGGTAGCTTCTAGAATGGAAGCTTCTCCTTTACTTTTTTAGAGCGTATCGCTATTTTGAAATAAAAAAAAGGTTTATGGATGAAGTAATCGGAATGACAAGTGGTTACGGTTGCGGAAAGCGGAGAAAGTCGGGAACCGTCGGTTACCTTTTGAATCAAAGTAGCGACAAGCCGAGTATTACGACTACAGGGGGAGAAGCAAAGCTTCGTAGACAGCTTCGCTTCCTCCTCGCTTCTTTCCTGGCGACTAGCTTCTCAAGTGGGCGGCTTGGTAAGCAAGCTATCTTCAGCATCGGTAAAATCCCTATCAATAATAGGCCGGAATGGTGGGGAAGGAGGCCCTCCCTACTTCAATGGAAAGGGGGGAATCGCCGTTTCACAGCCGCTCCTCTACAACTACCTTTCGCCCAACATGATCACGAACGAAGACAGAGAATTGCGTAGATAGGAGGACGAAACGAACCACTTGTCCTGATCGGAACGATTGAAGAAAGAAAGAGAATGGTGGCTCCTTTCGCCCAGGGGACATCGTCGGAGAACAATGTCGGGGACAGGGTGAGAACCTTCCGTTGGTTACGCCCTTGTTGTGTCGGTTCTTCCATATTTAGATATGGAGATAGATCCATATAGAGATCTATATCTTTCTATCGATAAATAGATCTATTGAGAAATGGATATTGATCTGGTTTCAAGATCTATGAACAAGAGAGATCCCTAAATATCCATTTGAGAAAATAGATGAATAGATAGGGCGAAGCCTGCTGAAGGAAGGTCGCGTTAGCGCCCCTTATTTCACTAAAGCAAGAAGGGAGAAAGTTTACTTTGAGAAAGAAGGGCTTCTATTTAGATTAGTTTCTTAGTAAAAGATAAGGCAAGAAGCAAGGGCGTAGCAGCTGCGCGAAGTTGCGCCTTAGCGCATCCGTTTTCTTGCTCGTTAGCGCCCCCCTACCCCTATTATTTATATTATAGTCATAAAGGAACTAAAGGAAATTTGACAACCTTACTAATAGAAAGGGGATGCGCTCAAGCATGCGAAGAAAGCTCGAAGAGCTTCTCTTATATTATAGAAAGGTTTGTAGAAAGGGGATTCTTCAAATATCCCATGTTGTAGGGGCTTCAAAGAAAGCTTGTAGTTTAGGGGTGCGCAGGTTTTCCACCCTATACAAGACAAGGGGCTAGCGCGCAATGGCTTTCTCTGATAGAGGCTCGCTTCTTCAAGTTCAAGTTCCGCTTGCTGCTTCTCATTTTGATAGGAGTAGGTGCTTGCAGCTCGCTCGCTGTCTACTAAATGAGCCTTCACTGCCCGCCCGGCCCCTATCTTTAATCTTAAGTAAAGTGAAGTCAAATCAATGAAGTGAACAGCCCAACCTCTTTGTTTGAAGCTTTGCCAGGAAGCTTCTACTTGTTGAAGCTTTGTTTCCCCTAATTCCGAAACACAACAATAGACTTGCCACTATAGTATAGGAAAAAGCTTCTCTTTGATAAGCGGTCATAGGGGAGTTCAGAAAGGATCTGATCGTAGATAGAGACTTCAACCGGGGGTAGGGGCGGATGTAGCCAAGTGGATCAAGGCAGTGGATTGTGAATCCACCACGCGCGGGTTCAATCCCCGTCGTTCGCCCATCAATAAATGGACCGTTTGTTTCGGAGACACAAGACAAACCTAGAAAGAATTTATTCTGCAAGTCATCTCGAGGCTTTCAAACGCATCCAAGCAATTGGTATCCGATTGAAAGATAGAAAGCATAGATTCGCGTCGCCTACTTGCTGAAAGCAAAAATGGAATGGCCGATCATGAATTCTATGACGTTTTTAAGACCTCACTAATCAGCCAACCACTTTTTAGTTCATAATGAATGAACCCCCGGATGAAAAA